>NC_044276.1:1031944-1212130 GCF_003957555.1 Calypte anna | reverse complement strand
CTTTCACCTGTGGGCAGTCTATTTCCTCTTTATAGGGATATTTCCTATGTGTATGAAATGTGTATCCTATGTGTAGCTCCTGAGAGTTTGAAAAACCACTGTACCATGTACCACAGTTCAATACCATATCACATTTATGGTTCGTAAGCAGCTCTTACCAAGAATTAACCACAGAGAAACACTAATCCCAGATAAAAAGCCACAGATCACATACCCTGAATACCAAATGTACAGCATGACTGGTTTAATTTCCTACCCTGTTAAATTTCCAAAGAAAATAGCTTGATTCCCATTCATTGGAGCCATCTGGGTATCCTCCCACTTAAGTAAAAATTCAAACTATTCATATAAATGAGTTGAAATTTCAACTGGACTCGAGCTAATTAGCTTAAGCCCCACGTTGGGTACCAGTAAATCTTTCAGGGTTTAACACTGGCCTGACAATTAAACCAAGTGACAGATGCTCTCTATTCATCTCTCCTCCCTGGTAAAGAAAGGAGAGAGAATAAGGGAAGAGACTTATAGGTTGGAAACTAAACTACACAACTTTAATGAAACAGTAATGATAAATAAGAAAAATTACTAAATATATACAAATATACAGGAAAATTGATACCATGTTCCTTCGCCCCTTTTCCCCCTTTTTTTTCCCTTTTTCCATCTGTTCGTCTGCCTGTGCTCCTGATCCGTGCCAGCCCATATCTGTGTGTTCCTGCCTCTGGTTCCCAACTGCTGCCAACTCCAGGAGTCAAGCCTGGACTTTCCCAGGGCTGCCCTGCAGCCTCGGTGGTGACGTGAGAGTTATTGGGGGAAAGGAAGGAGGAATGTGGTATCCATTTTCCTGTATATTTGTATATATTTAGTAATTTTTCCTATTTATCATTACTGTTTCATTAAAGTTGTGTAGTTTAGTTTCCAACCCATAAGTCTCTCTCCCTTATTCTCTCTCCTTTCTTTATCAAGGAGGAGAGAGACATTAATAGAGAGCGTCTGTTATTCGGTTTAATTGCCGGGCCAGTGTTAAACCGTGACACCTCCTTTCTCCTTTTCTCTTTCTGGAGCACAAGATGTTTTCCAGAATTGAGCATTGTCCTTGGTTCTGCATACCAGTCTCTAGCATCAACTATAAACATCAAGCTTTGTCAGTCCTAGAAGCTGACTGAGAAACTTCCTCTTAATTTCAGCAAGAACCGCTACTTACAAGAGACTTAGCTGAAAGCAAAATTAGAAGACAGAAAATTAGTTTTATGCTGGCCCAAACCAGGACAGACGGGTGTTGCAGGAAGGAGAGTCTTGGCGATAATTCTAAGTCCGGTGTTATGGCGATGTTGCCACTGACGGTTAGGGATAGCTTAGCTAAGCCAGCCGAGTACCTACTCTCGGAGGCCCTTGCTCAGGAATGAGCGACCTGGTCTTGCTCAGCCTCACCCTTTATTGGCCCAATGATCTCGGGCATGCCCACTTGGGTCAGCCCTAATTGGGCACAGGTGGGCTGAGCATCAGCTGAGTGCAGGTACCTGTTGCCTACATTTCCCCCCCCTTTTTTTTTTTTTTTTTTTTTTTTTTTTTTTTAGACGCATGGTGCCTCGTTGTCCGGGGCCGGTGGCACTGGTCTGGTCGGGGCAGGGCGTGTCCATTTGCTGGGCACCCAGAGAGGTCCAGAGTCTGTGGAGACACAACTGTACCCTCTCCCGGTGAACAGCAACGGCCTGGGCCCCATCCACTGTCCTGTTGTTGGTTCTTTGTAATAAATCTGGACTTCAGGCATGCTGATGATTTTCTGCGATGAATAATGCAGAAGTACGGGTGGCTCCTGAGAATCACGGCTCAGGCTCAGAAAATTTAGAGTAAAGAGTACCTTGCTGAGCCGCGTCTGGGGGTCCATGCTTTTGCTGTCTTTCTGTTTCTGCAAATATGTTTTCAGGGTGCGATTCGCTCTTTCTATGATCGCTTGCCCTGTAGATGAGTGGGGAATTCCAGTAACATGTTTTACTCCCCAGGTAGCAAAGAACTGTTGCAATTTTGCGCCCGTGTAGGCCGGCGCATTGTCTGTTTTTATTACCTGGGGGATCCCCATGACAGCAAAACAGTTGGTCAGGTGACGGACCACGTGTAGAGCCTTCTCTCCCGTTTGGGCTGTTGCCCAGAGCATGCCTGAAAAGGTGTCGATTGTGATATGTACATATTTTAGTCTTCCGAACTCCGGGACGTGGGTGACATCCATCTGCCAGATTTCCCCGGCTTGCAGTCCGCGCGGGTTTACTCCCATTCCTAGAGTGGGGCCGAATTGGGCACATTGTGGGCAGGCTTTGACGATGGCCTTTGCTTCTTCCCACGTAATGTTAAATGTGCGTTTCAATGCCCTTGGCACTCTGGTGAAATAGGGAATGGCTGTTTTGGGCCTTTGCGAACTGGGTGACTGGATGCTGTAGACCCACGCTCACTAAGGAGTCGGCCTTGGCATTCCCTTGTCCTAGGCCCAGTGCTGTTTTATGGCTGCGAATGTGTAGTATGCAGCATGGCTGTTTCCTGATCTTAATTGCACGCTGCAATGATAGGAAAAAGTTCCTGCAGCCTTTTATTTGGCACTGGCTTTAAGAGTGCATCCTCAATTCGATTGGCAACTCCGACTGCATATTGCGAGTCAGAGACGATGTTAATCGGGACTTGCTGCCAGTGCGTCAAGGCCCAAACTATAGCACGTAGTTCCAGTGTCTGTAGGTTATCTTCAGTGGTGCCTGGGATTAGATGCTGCTTCCACTGGCCTTTTTCTTGCCATACGCAGGCGGCCATGTGGGATCTTTTGCCAGCGTCTGTAAATACTGTTAGCCCAGGCACTGGACGCTCGGAGACAATTGGTCTCTCGAGCCACTGGAACCGGCTGATGAACTGTAATCGCTTATCTTTTGGGCTATCATGACGTACCTCGCCAGGATATCCTAGTAGGGCGAGCTGTAGGGGCTCGGAGTTCTGTAGTATCCAATCAAAGTCGGTGGCTTTGATGGGGATGTTGATCCACTCCGGTTCTTTGCCGTCTACATCCAGGCAGCGTCTACGTCCCTTCCGAATGAGAGATGCTATTATCTCTGTTTTTTGCCATATGCCCTTCTGGGCCGTATGGGTGGGAATAGCCATTCTAAGATATAAGTAGAAGTAGACTCTGATCTTTTAGGGTCTGGTTATAGGATACAAACATAGCTTTGTTCCTCTGATTTTCTTTTTCCCGTGAGGTCCTGCATTAATAATGCGAAGGGGAACGAGGGATGATTACATACCCACACTCCGATGGGGTGGGCGGCGTCTCGCCGGTCTGCAAAGCCGTTTGTCAGCTTGTGGACGACTTGTTTCAGAGCGTTGGTATGCTCTTCAGTCCAGTCCACAAGTGCCCCTGGATTAGTACCCCGTAGCAAAGATAGGAAGGGATGGATATCCCGTGTTGGTAAGACCTATAATGGGTCTGACCCATTGCAGTTCGCCCACTAGTTTTTGGGCATCATTCAGAGTTTTAACTGAATGGACTACTTTCTAATTTTAGCGGTCTTACCATTGCATCAGTTATTTCCATCCCAAGTAGCTCCAAGGTGACTTCAGCTGGATTTTTTCTGGAGCCACAACCAGTCCTTTGGTCTTGAGCTGATCAGTCAAGACCTGGCTGATGTTTCGGGGAATGGGGTCTGCTGACAAAATAGAATATCGTCCATATAATGATATATTATTGTACTCGGCATTGCCTGTCTTATTGGGGCGAGCGCCCATGCCACATATGACTGGCATATAGTAGGCGAGTTTCTCATTCCCTGAGGCAGGACTATCCACTCGTATCGCTTCGCTGGCTCGCTTTTGTTAACCGATGGGATAGTAAACGCGAAGCGAGCGGTGTCTTCACGGTTAGGGGAATGTTAAAGAAACAGTCTTTTAAGTCAATGACCAGGAGGTGCCAATTTCTAGGCAGCATGGTCAGTAGGGGCAGCCCAGGTTGGAGGGCGCCCATTGGCCACATCTGGTCATTGATCTTTCTTAGGTCTTGTATAAGTCTCCATTTGCCTGACTTTTTCGGAACCACGAAGATGGGCGTGTTCCATGGGCTTACGGACGGCTGGATATGACCAGCGTTCAGTTGTTCTTTGACGAGACGGTTGGCAATTTGGAGCCGCTCTCGAGATAGGGGCCACTGCTCTACCCAGACCGGTGTATCTGATTTCCAATGTAGTCTGGGGGTATGCGGCATTGTAGCAGTGGCCCTTAGCAAAAATTTTGGTGGGGTTGGGCGGGTCCGGGAATGGATAGGACAGCTCCCAGCTGACTCATCACCTCCCTTCCAACCAACCCTCCTAATTGCCCTGGTAGGGGTAGGACATAGGGTCTCACGGTTACCATCTGTCCCTCCGGGAATTTTAGTTGTACCGGGTTGAGAGCTTGAAGGGGATTGGAACCTCCACCTATCCCCTGGACGGCATCGGAGGCAGACGTGAGCCTCCATTTTCGAGGCCACACATTTTGGTTAATAATGGTGACATCGGCTCCCGTGTCCATCATCATGGACAAGGTTTTGTTTCCTTGCCGGTAGCCAGTTGCACCTTTATAATAGGCCTTGTCTGCATCTGTTGCGCTAGGGTCACCAAAGTGCATCCAGAGGAGCCAAAGGCCCGATTGCCTCGTGCCACTGGGGTGCTTTTTCCCAGGTCCATCTTTGGTAGCAGGACCAGTTGTGCTAGCCTGGTTCCTGCTTTGATTACCAGGGGAGGGTTTAAGGTAAAGCAGGTTATCATTATCTCCCCTGTGTAATCAGCGTCGATTACTCCTGGGAGCACAATAAGTCCTGCAATTCCCGTTGAGGAACGACCCATTAGCAGCGCCCCTACCTTACTATTTTCGTGAACAACTGGTCCATAGGTCCGTGTTGGTATCCGTGTGACCGCCGTATCTGTTAATGTTATGTCTAAGGCAGCGGATAAATCGTGCCCGAGGCTTCCCCGTGTGGCTGGGGCGGGGAGCCGGGATACACCGCTGGCCCGGCCATTTGTATCCTGGCGCGGGGGCCTCTCGCGCTGCTCCTTCCGTTTTTTTGAAACCAACAGGCTGCATCATTGTGGGTCGCCTGCTGGCATTGGTTGCACCACACAATTGCGGTGCAATTTCTTCTTGTATGACCCTTTGAGTGGCACCGAGAACAAAAGGTAGATTGTCTCGGGCGGTTCAGGCGGTTTTGAGGATTCGGGCGGTTTCTTCTATTGTTGCCGTTTAGTTTCTGGGCTACCGCCGCGAGGAGCTTGTGGGTGGGTTCTAACGCAGCGGCGAAAGCACCAGCCATCCCTTGGTGTTGTTGATGTAGGGACGCCCGGGCGGCAACGTCTAGCATGTCTGATACGGATGCTGTTTTCGGCAGGGTCGAAAACAGAGCTTTGGTTTTGGGATTTGCGTTTTCAAACGCTAATAACTTGAACATGGAGTCTCTCTGGTCGACTGTGAGGTCGGACTGACCGGAGACCGCTTGCCACAATCTATCAACAAAGTTTTGGTATGGCTCATTTGAGCCTTGTCGTACTGCGGTAAAGGATGGTTTCGGATGCGCGTCTGGTACCGCATAAAATGCTTGAATTGCCAGCCTCGCCGCGGCATGGTGAAGTTCCCGCGGGAAGCGTAGCTGTACGTCTACATCCGAAAATTGGCCGGCACCGACAAGCATGTCTGTTGTTATCCCGGCCAGTGGGTCGCCGGGGGCTCTGGCAAGGTTCACTTCTGCTGCCGCAAGGCGCTCCCACTCCCTTATCCATATAATCTGTTGGGAGGGGGACAGCAGATATTGTACTATATTTCGGCAGTCGTAAGGGGTGTTAACCTCAGATGTAAATAGCCACTCGAGAACGGATCGGCCGTTCTCCGAGCGCACTCCTTGTTCTTTTATTATCTTGCGAGCCTGCTGTAAGGTTTTCCACGAATGCTGTTCAAATGCCGGCTGCCCACCGTTGTAAATTACTGGGCATGCTATCCTAGAGGGTTCCCACTCACCCTCCAGAATGGCATCTTTAATGATCCCAGACCAACGGCCCGGGCGACCAGTGCTAGTACCCTGGTCAATTGTACACCGCTTAAACGGTGTCGGTAATTCCTCATCCTCTTCATCCGAGAGGGTGGGCGGATTCCTGTAATGTTGGAACGCCGGGCGTTTTTCGGCGTCCCGCTTCTCCAATAAGGTGGCAACCTGATCTTGTAAAGTTGACACCTTTTTCTCCAGGATTGATATGGCCTCCGCCCGAGGGATGGCACTCTTTTGAGTTGCTTTTCGAGGGGCGGGGCCCGGTGATGGGGGCAGTTCGGTGTGGCTAGTGCTGCACTCCGCGGCCTCGTCATTCTTTGAATTTTTGGGTTCCAGCCCGATGTCCTGTAATAACTCCGCCACTGAGTGTGCGGGTTTTCCTGTCATGCCTTTGATTGCTACCTTGTTGCTATTTGTTAACCCCAGGCATACTTGGCGGGGTTGTGTCCCTCTGGACGATGTCGATGATGTAGATGCCTCTGGTTTGTTTCCGGGCGGGGGGGTCAGGGGGGTTATCACTGGAGCTGTCTCGGGTTCCTCCCCTTTAGAGATTGGCGCCGAGGGGGTCACGGTGGGTGCTGGTTCAGGGTTGTAGGCAGGGTTGTAGGGTGGGTTTGAAGAGGCTGCTGTAGGCAACTTCTCCTGTTGCCGTGGAAATGCGGCAACATCGAGTGCTTCTTCCATCTCAGCCTTTATAACTGCTAGGAGGTTGCACACCACTCTCCATATTTTATCATTTCCAGGGGCGTCATCATTGGCCTCCTTTATATGGAAGGTCGTCAGGAGGCTATATACCTCCTGATATAGGATCCATGCAGCCGCAGGACCTGGGTAGAAGACCTCCTGTCTTTCTACCTGTGCTGCGATGTGCTCTGCAGCGATGGCTTCAGTGGATTTGCTAAAGGCAGCACCCATCTTCTTGAACTCAGCAAAACTTATTGATGTACAATACTATAATCAAGAAAAGGGATTTTTCTTACCCTAGGTTCTCGAGTTGTCAGTTGAATCTAGGTGCTTTTTTTTTTCCGTGAACTCGGACCAGAATGGGAGTCTATGCCCGCATTCTCCACCAGATGTTGCAGGAAGGAGAGTCTTGGCGATAATGCTAAGTCCGGTGTTATGGCGATGTTGCCACTGACGGTTAGGGATAGCTTAGCTAAGCCAGCCGAGTACCTACTCTCGGAGGCCCTTGCTCAGGAATGAGCGACCTGGTCTTGCTCAGCCTCACCCTTTATTGGCCCAATGATCTCGGGCATGCCCACTTGGGTCAGCCCTAATTGGGCACAGGTGGGCTGAGCATCAGCTGAGTGCAGGTACCTGTTGCCTACAGACGGGTACTGAGGGAACTGGGGATGTGGTTGCTAAAGCCCTGTCTGTTATGTTCCAAAAGTCATGGCAGTCCAGTGAAATCCCCACTGACTGGAAAAGGGGAAACATAACCCCCATGTTCAAAAAGGGAAAGAAGGAAGATCCAGGGAATGCCAGGCCAGTCAATCTCACCTCTGTGCCCGGTAAGGTCATGAAGCAGATCCTCCTGGAGGCATTGCTGGAGCAGAAGAGTAATGAAGAGGTGATTGGGTATAATCAACACAGCTTCCCCAGGGAGAAAACGTGCCTGACAAACCTTGTGGCCCTTCCATGGGAATATCACAGAATTGATAGACAAGGGAAGAAACACCAAGGTCATCTACCTGGACCTGAGCATAGCCTTTGACACTGTCCCACACAAGATCCTGGTTTCCAGCCTGGTAAAAGATGGGTTGGATGGATGGATGGATGGATGGACGGACCACTCGGTAGATAAAGAACTGCCTTGATGGCTGCACCCAAAGTGTGGCCACAAGGATGATCAGAGGGCTCCTATGAAGACAGACAGAGAGACTTGGGGTTATTCAGTCTGGAGAGGAGAAGGCTGCGAGCAGACCTTAGCCTTCTAGTACCTGAAGAGGGCTATAAGAAAGCTGGTGATGGACTTTAGGATGTCAGGTAGCGATAGGACAGGGGGGAATGGATTCAGGTTAGAGGAGAGTAGATTTAGATTAGATATTAGGAAGAAGTTCTTCACCATGAGGGTAGTGAGACACTGGCGCAGGTTGCCCAGAGAGATGGTGGAAGCCCCATCCCTGGAAGTTTTTAAGGTCAGGCTGGATGGGGCTCTGAGAAACCTGATCTAGTGGGAGCTGTCCATGCCCATGGCAGGGGGGTTGGATAAAACTGGGCTTACTAGAGAAGAGCCTGGAAGTGGCATGTCAGTACCCACTGGTCAGCTTGGGGAGGTGGCCTTTAAACTGAAGGACCTGCAGGGAGGGATCCGAGATGGCAATGATCACCCCACCATCACCACTACAACTGATCTGCGATGAAACGAGGCCAGCCAGAATAGTGTAAAATGTTCCTTGGCTGTCTCCTTAAATAGGAACCAAAAGATCAGCCTCCTGAAGTGTATGGATACAAACACAAGCAGCCTGGGAAATCAAGAGGAGGAACTGGAACTCCATGCCCAGTCAGGTAGTTATGATATCATAGGAACAGCAACTGAAACATGGTGGGAAGGGTCACAGGAATGGAGGATCATGACAGAAGGCTATAGGCTGTTCTGTAGATACAGAAAGGAGAAAAGCCTCAGAATCAGCTCCTCAAACACCCAGAGCTTTTGCCAGCTGTACTACTTGAGCATTTCAAGCACACCCAATCCAAACACAGCTCTCACAGCAGCCACAGTGCCTCTGCCATCAACATCTTCAAGCAGGGGAAAGGAACCGCTCTGAGAGCTGCAGGGCAGAGGAGAGGGGCAGCTAAGAGCAGTCTCCAAGGGGAGAGCAGTGCTGTAGCAGAGACATCTTCCCCTCTGGGGAAAGGAGAGAGGGAGGAGAAGGGAGAGAGACTGAGGAGCTGGAAACTCAACTGCACAGCTGGCATGGAACAACACTGCTGGAAAGGAAAAGAATGAAATCTAGACACAGAGAGACAAAAGCCATCTCCCCTTCGTGCCCCTTGCCCCAGCCACGTTCATGTTGCTCAAATTAGAGTTTTTTCCTAACATTTGCGTATTTCAGTTAATAACTGATGTCACCCTGGTGCAGGGTGCTCCTCCATGAGCTGCATATCCACATCTGCCCCTCCATGCTCCTCCATGGGCTGCAGGCGACAGCTGACCTCCCCCACAGCCTGAAGAGGAACTTCTGTGCTGGCCCTTCCTTCATTCACTGACCTTGGTGTCTTGTGGAGGGCTGGGAGCAGGCTTCCACCTCCTTCTCCATAGACATCTTGGGCATTTTCTGCCACAGACATTCCATGGTCACCCAGGGCAGCTGCTGACTCCTGAGAGAGGTGCTCTCCCAGATATGGGCACCCCAGGTCTCCACAGCCCTTATATACCTCCAGGATCACTATGGAGACCCCCATGAAAATGGTGTCCAGGCACCAGACCCTGTATCACAAAGCCCTGGTGGTGTCTGTGGAGACGCTCAGGCCTGGAACTGGCTGGGACTGTGTCACAGAATCATGGAATCATGGAATGGGTTGGGTTGGAAGGGTTAAAGATCATCTAGTTCCAACCCAACCCATTCCATGATTCCATGATCCCACTCAACTGAAGCCAACCCTGTCCCTGTCCCCATGGAACTCCCTTCTTATCCCATCCACAGCATCAGCCTCAGTCAGCAGTAGTGTCTCTTGGGGCTGCTCGAGGATAAGCTTCCCCTGCTCCTCCTGCTGCATGATCCTACAGATCATTCCCATGACCCTCCACATCATTCTGAATCACAGAATACCTCAGGCTGGAAGAGATCCCTGAGCATCTCCTTGTCTGAGAGCCCTGCTCAAGGCAGGCTGAACGAGATGAGGTTGCTCAAGGGCTTTCCCAGGATGGCTTCATCCACCAAGGGGGTGAAAGTGCCTTTTGTCCCACCCCACAGGGGGATTATAAAGACAGCAAACAGTGTTGGCACAACTTCTGGACACTGAGGCACCATCACTGCTTGCCAGGAGGATGTAGTGGAACAAAGCAATCAGACGCCTCTGATTACCGAGAAGTGGGTGTGAGCTGGTATCAAATCCACCTGTGCCCAATTAGGGCAGGCCCCCTATTGAGCATGTGCAAGACCAGGGGGCCAATAAAAGGTGAAACTCACAGCCACAGACTAGCTCACTCTCAAGCACTGTATTACCTTTATTGCGCCACTAGCGCTCATCGCCTCCAAGGTGAGGCTCTCTGTGGAGTCTCGAACCCGGGGCCTTCGGCATAGCAGTACTGGGTCTTAACCAGCTGCGCCACGAGAGCCTCACCTTGGAGGCGATGAGCGCTAGTGGCGCAATAAAGGTAATACAGTGCTTGAGAGTGAGCTAGTCTGTGGCTGTGAGTTTCACCTTTTATTGGCCCCCTGGTCTTGCACATGCTCAATAGGGGGCCTGCCCTAATTGGGCACAGGTGGATTTGATACCAGCTCACACCCACTTCTCGGTAATCAGAGGCGTCTGATTGCTTTGTTCCACTACAGGAGGACTTTGGATCACTGATGGCACTGTGACCCTTATCATCTTGTGAACGTCTCACCCACCACGTCACCCACCTCTTCAGTCCAGACATCACCAGTCTGGCTGCAACAGGACAATGGTAGAGCATGGCAAAGGGCTTGCTAAAGGCCAGGTGCACCCCATGCCTTTCTGTCCCCTGCCCACTCTGCTTCAACAATCCCCTCTTTGTCCTTCACCAGCCTGGAACAGGCTAATTTCTGATTTCCATGGTTTTCCTTTTCTCCTCATCCCAGGGTCAACAAGTATCTGTGTGGGCTGAGCGGGAAAGGCTGTGGTGTCTGCAACAGTAGCAGCAGCAGCGTTGGCTTTCTCAACAGCAGCAGTGTCTGTGGGCAGCAGCTGCAAAGAAAGCAAAAGTACAAGACAGAAAATTACCTTTATCCTGCCCCAAACCAGGACACACCTGGTTTGTTTTTCAGCTGTATCTTACACTAAGCAGGGGTCTGCAGAAATAAAATTACATCCTCTTAACTTCAGAATGACAGTGTGGTGTGGTGTGACATAAAGATACAGGAAACACAAACTAGCAAATAGACTACAAAACCTGTTGATAAGGTCCTTTGTTCCAACTGCTGACCACCAAGGGATGGATGCTCTCTTCTTGGCTGTGGGACACGCTGGGAACAGGACTCTCCCAGAGATTTCTCTGCGGGGACCAAATGCTTCCACCAAAAGTATTCAGTAGTGAATTTTTTTCTCCATAAGAGAGTTTAATGGCAAAGCTCTCTGTGCCTTAGAGCTTACTGCCTGTTTGCTTGAAGAGCTGCTCTCTCTGGGGATATCAAAATTCCTCTTTCTGTATGACAAATAGGAAAGTACTGTCCCCCTCTGCAGGATGTGTCTGTCGTGTACTGGTCAGGCTGCAGAAGTCATTCCGTACAGAGGCAGTACAAGTTTTGATTGGATCCCCAAAGGGAGATGGTAAGATGAGTGTTTGCCGCTGTGAGTTGTGTCTGAAGGAAAGGGAGCAGATCAGAGGGCTGGGTGGTGGAGACGTGTGACAGCTCTAGAGCAGAGCTGCCACGCAGCCTCTTTTAGAATGAGGCTCTGAAACTTGAGTGGCATCAGAAAGCACTGTGAAGAAATACACTGTCCATGTGCTTTCCTTAGGAAAACAAACACTCTGGCCCACAACATGGAACCAGAGCTGAACTCTGGCAGTAAAAACTGAGTCATGCCAGACAAGCAGCAAAGGACATGAGCAAATTGCTCGTGCCCAAGTGATTTCGGGAGCAGTCTTTCTACTTCCAAGGCCCTTTGAGCACTCTTGAAAAGCAGGCTATGTTTTTGCTTCAGAAATATGAGGGGTTTTCTATTCCATTTCATAAACCAGGTGTGCAGAAAATTAAAAAGGGTAAAGAGGAGCAGATTTGGTAGCAGCAAGAAATAAGGGTCAGAGACAGATTAAAATTTTAAAATCAAAATCCAAATCAATTTATTTACAAAAATTACAAAAAAGGAGAGGGTGGGAGAGAAGAAAAGGAAAGGAGGAAGGGGGGAAAGGAGGAAGGGGGGAAAGGAGGAAGGGGGGAAAGGAGGAAGGGGGGAAAGAGGAAGGGGGAAAGGAGGAAGGGGGAAAGGAGGAAGGGGGAAAGGAGGAAGGGGGAAAGGAGGGAAGGGGGAAAGGAGGAAGGGGGAAAGGAGGAAGGGGGAAAGGAGGAAGGGGGGAAAGGAGGAAGGGGGAAAGGAGGAAGGGGGGAAAGGAGGAAGGGGGGAAAGGAGGAAGGGGGGAAAGGAGAGGACTACGCAGGAGAGGAGTGGAGAGGAGAGGGGGAAGGAAGGGGAAGAAAGGGGAGAGGGAGGGAAGGGAATGGGAGAGGAGGGAAAAGGGAAGGGGGCGAGGGAGAGGACTACGCATCAAAAAACCACCAGGGAAGGGCAACAGGGCTGTCATCCATCCAACAGACTAAGAACATTTATTCAGACTGACAAACATATTTTCATGTCTTCTGATCCATCACAAGATATGGAATAAGATCCCAAAGATGTAGTTCAAAGTTCATCAGTGTCTGGGGAGAAAAGAGACAAGATTCCTGCTGTTACTTTTACAGGAGAGAGGGGCAAAGAGGTCACTGTCAGAACATTACGGCTACAAAGCCAGAGCTGAACACTCTCTGTGATTAAAAGCAGACAGCAACAGAAGGAAATTGTCTCAGGGGCTTCCTGCTTTGAAACAGCACCAGTCACTGCAAAGCTGTGACTCTGGAGGAATCATCACAAAATAGGTGCAATTCCTCCTGGGACATCTGGCCTCACATCACAGAACATGTTTGATGCCATGGATGACAAACATTCAGCTCCCCTGATGATTGCCTGAACACTACTGAGTGATCTTTCCCTAAAGAAAGGATAACTTTTATCACTGATTAGCCTCTTCTTGCCTATTCAAAAAAGACTGCAACAGAGGAGCTACAAACACAAGCAATGAGCAAGGGACAGCAAAGATCAAGAACTGACAGCAGAGGGTGTGTGTTATGGGTCAGTGCTGAAGGCAATCACTGGACACGTGAGGAGAAGTGATGGCTGAAGTCTATGAAACTCTGCATAGGGCTCCTTTTATGTTTGTGATTGAGGATTAGCTCCAGTGAAAGATGACTTCAGCTTAAGCAAAGTGTATCTGTGTGGAGGAAATAGGTCAGATTCCTTTCCGCTTGGTTTTTTTTGTTTGTTTCAGGCAGCTGCTTAAAACTCTACAAAGCATTTTGTAAGCAGAAAGTTTCCATGTTCAAGTAAGTGTAAAGCTAGCAGTGTAAAGCAGCAGATCTCCCACACTGAAGTATAAAGTGAGATGTATTGCAGGCCCCTTCAGAGTTATGTATACTAGATAAGAAAATTTAACTTTAAGCTTAGCTGGGAACATCCTATGGCATGATCTTCTTTCTCACATTTTCTTTTGTAAAAGAAAACAGTTACACAATTCATGATCCAGAGCTCAGTATTTTCTTTGGTCTCTGAGCACTCTTGGAAAACAGTACAGCCCTCAAAAACAAAACTCATCACCCCTACCACACGTAGCTGTGTACTGTTTGGATGAGGAGGAGTTGTTTTGGTGTATTACACCATGAGGTCTAGAACTAGAAATGAGTTGTAACTTTAGACTAAAAAGCACAACCTTGCTTACAGATGCTCTTCAGCAGTAGCTGAGGACAGGATTTCAAAATGTTTACCTTGGCTGCATTAAGAAGAGGAAATCTCTGTTCCCCAATGATTCTGCTCCTATGGGTGAACTTGGGAAGCTGTCTACTGAACTCAGACTTCTGTTCAGAGCCAGACTGGTGCCAGGATGTCCCAGGTGAGTTGAATGGTGAAATGGACTGACAGCCAGACCTCCACTGATGGGAAGTGTGTTCTGCCACCTTCCACAAAGCTTTCTGTTGGCATTTCCTTTTTTTTTTTTTCATCAATTCTGAAACATTCAGACACATACAAAGAATTATCTCTGACAGGAACAGTAGAGGGGATTAGGAGTGACCAAACCCAGAACAGCATTTGACCTCAGGGGTTTTGGAGAGCCTATATCTTAGCAGTCAAACAACCTGCAAGGAGCAGAGAGTTACCAACACTTGGAACTGCTCAGCATGAGACCTTCAAAATAATCTGTCAATGTAGTTTATTCTGGAATTCTGAGACAACTTCATGTACCTTGGATTTAGCCTCTCCTAATTCCTTTTCCAAGCCCAGGTTGGCTTCCTCCAGGTTCCTGCAGCGCCTCGTAGCAACTTCCAGTGAAGCTTCTGTCACAGACAGCTTTTTAAGAGCTTCAGAAAGCTCCTGCTGCAGCTCTCTGACATTGCCCTGATGAAATGGTAAGATGAGCATGAAAAAGGTTATAAGAACATGAATTCTTTCCTTAATTTATTTGATTATACAGTTAGACCTGTCTTGAACTCAGTAGGTAGGAAAATTTTGCCTGCCACCAGCAGTCAACAGCTGAGCACCTCCAAATTATCAGCAGCTGCTCATGAGGATTTCTGTTTTCTAATACATAAAAAAAGATTCAAATATTATACTTCTTGAACAATACACCAGCATACACTGAATCATGTATTTTTTTAACAAAACTCAAATCAATATGTTGCAATGCATGAGCCACAGTTTGACTGCAGGTATTACTCTGGTGAACTAAAGGCAGGACTTTGTATTAGATGGTTCCTGGGTCTGTTTCTCCATTCTACAAACAGAATTAAATGAATACATGTATCTGAAAGCTCTTCTGACAAACACTTGAAGTTTATGTTGAAACACATCTCTGTTTTCTTACCAAGTTCATTTCAGAGTAACAACTGCCACCCTGCTGACACATTAGCTTTCACAAATCTGGACAGGCCCTCCATTCATCCAGCCACCCACTCCACTACCATCTCCCAAAGGAACCTGTTATTTTGGCACTAGAAATACAAAGTGATTCACAGGGGAAAACCATTGACAGCACTCCTGGAGTTCTTCCCCCTCTTCCCTCTTAAAGAAACTGTAAAATGAATAATAAGGTGGTTATCTGACACATGCAGGTATTCACCTCACTCAAACACTCCGGGTTTGAGAGGAAGAAAAAAATGGAATTTTAAAGCACTGTGCACATCACTAAGGCAGACAAACAGCACACCAGTGTCTAATTACTCAACAGGACTAGTTTCTGTTTTCCAGAAATTAACAAAATGGGTATGGCAACTTTTAAACCTTTGCTCTGCCTGGGACTGGTAGAATTTGCAGAACAACAGTTTAACTGACATTCTAACCAGTCTTCTGACCAGTTAATTAGCCTTAAGACAGACACAAAGAACAAATTTAAATATTGCTACACATCGCAATCCATACCCTGCTTCGCAGAGCCCTCTGTGGTCACCCGTGACTGCGCACAGTTCCGTCTTTTCTGCCAGGCTGATCCACCACTTGTTGTGGATGTCTCCAAGTTTCTGTTTGAGCTCACTGCATTAAAAGGAAAGGCTGCTTTTCTGACATGGTAAAATGGCTGAGCAAGGTGTGCTTGGTGAGTGGTTCTCTTCTTTGTCAACAAACCTTGGATCTCTTGGGTATTTTCATCAAAGCAATTTTTTGTTTTTCTTTGAGGAGAACCCTGGGGATTCTTCAGAGGACTGCAGGATGCTCTTTTTAATGTGTTGCCAAAGCGCTTCAGGAGAGGGATCTATGGGATGATCTAAAAGTCCAGCTTGAAGGTTTACCTGGATGCTGTTTCTCACTGTATCTTTTTGAAGATGGTTAACTTTGAGCCTCCTCCCTGGGATGCCACCCCTCTTCGGTTTGGGCTTCGAGCAGCGGGTAAGTTTGCATGGCACAAGGCAGTGGTCTGTACGACATTCTGCACAAGGCATCGCTCAGCTATGACGGACATCACCAACATTTCTGTGGCGCACTAAGACATAGTCAGTGAGGTGCCAGTGCTTGGATCCAGGATGCTTCCAGGTTGTCTTCAGGCTATCTTTCTGTTGGAAGAGAGTGTTGGTGATGGTGAGCTGCTGCTCAGCACAAAACTCCAGCAGGAGACGTTCATTGTCATTACAGTTTCCAACACCATGCTTGCCAAGTACTCCTTTCCAGGCTTCATAATTCTTTCCTACTCCAGTGTTGAAGTCACCAAATGTAATGAAATGAGGCAATCAGGTTAGTGCACAGTGCTTATACAAGCAGTACAAAGCCAAGCAATGCCAAGGTTGTGAGTTCAAAGCCTCACCTTTTATTGGTCACCCAATCCTGCTCATGTGCAGCTGGGGTAAATCCTAATTGGGCACAGGTGGGCTTAACACAAGCTCATGCCTCCCACCTTGTAATTAGCAACACCTGATTGCTTCATTTCACTACAACCAAGGATTATGATCTTAGCATCTGCAGGAACCTTTTGGGTGAGGCTCATGGATTCTCTTCAGCAGTAGTAGGGAACAGGATTTCAATATGCTTATCCATGCCTCATAGGCTGCAACCCTGTTTCTTGACAGCATGGCCTTCATTGCTGAACTTCTGAAGCTTTCTACTGGACTTAGATTCCTGTTCAGTGCCAAACTGCTTGCCAGGATGTCCCAGGTGAGTTGAATGCTGAACTGGACTTGCAGCCAGACCTCCACTACCAAAGCTGCTTGTGACTGAAGATCTTCTGATGCCCTTCTCATGGAGTGCAGTATTGGCTTTTGGTAGTTCACCAACAGCTCTGAAACATTCAGACACATACCAAGAATTATCCCTGGTAGGAACATTTTGGCACAGTTACCAGCCAGGGCTCTGACGATTCGTTGACTTCTGAAAATAGAGAGGATTAGAAGTGACCAAACCCAGAACAGCATTGGACCTGAGGGGTTTTGGAGAGCCTATATCTTAGCAGTCAAACCACCTGCAAGGAGCAGCAAGAGTTACCAACACTTGGGATTGCTCAGCATGAGACCTTCAAAGCAATCTGTGAATGCTGTGTCCTTAAACAGCTTCTTCCAAAAGGCAGAAAACACCTGCACAACTCTGAGCTATCCTCCCTTTCCCATGGAGAGCTCAAACCTCAGACACGCTAAAATGGTAGCCAAAAAAAGATATTTTTTTTTCCTTCACAGAATCAAATTCTGTTCTCTGCAGGACCTCTCCTTATTCAAGGAAAGGACATGAAATTCATCTTTTCTGCCATACATTCCCTTTGAAAACACAATCCATTAAGAAAACCCTATTAATTCCATGATCAGTGCTGTTACTGTTGGAACACTCCAGAAAAAGACAGTTCTAATGAAGGCAAAGGGTCTTAAGGAACTTTCCTCACAAATATGCCACCCTAGGCTTACATACACAATGCTCAGCAGATGTAGAAGAGGAACCCCAGCAGGAAAACACAGGAGAAAAAAGGAGTCTCTTATTAGCACTCCAAAAAAGCATCTACTTACCTTTCCAGCTTATTTTCTACAAAGCTTCTACATTTTACTTCCTCCAGATTCAGATTTTCATATTTTTCTTATTCAATAGTGTTTTCTTGGAGGGTATTTTTTATGTTGTCCAGTTCCCATCTGAGATCTCTTATTCTGCACATTAGAAGCTTTCTCTGTGCATGGTGGTCATGGGCTCTGATCTCTTCCAGACTGTCCTGGGAGGCTGCCTGCTCCTGAAGCAGATAACACACTTGCAACCACCACAGGGAAAAAGGGAACTCTCCCTGCCCACCAGTTGTACCTGCCCAGTGTCAAGGCCCAGCTTTACTCTGGGAGGCAACTGTGCCTCCTCACTCCCCTCAGCAGCCAAGGCAGAACCCCAGAGCTACCATGCTCAAGAATTCTTTTCATTTGGGAAGAATGCCCCCTCTCAGCAATATTCTTCATCCCAGCTGCTAACCAAAGACCACTGTCTCTGTAAGACAGAAAAGGATTCCTCAAAGAAGTGAGGAGGATGCCTCACCTCCATCCCTCCCCTCCCATCACCTCTTTCCTGAGTACTGTCCCCTGCACAGTGACAACAGGACCTGTACTTCTGGCCACGACAAGGACAAGTTCCAATCCCCTACAGTACTAGACCTACAAGATGCTGCCACGGCCCCGAGCTGCTCTCAGCCCTGACCCTCACCCATGGACACCATGTCCTGGCAGGAATGCAGATCTGCCTGTCCCCAGGGGCTGCCCTGGGGATCTGCACTCTTGGCTCATCCCCATGGCTCTCTGCTACCAGAGCTGTGCTGCTCTTCTTGGGGAGGGGGTGTGGGACTGCTCCTGCCCCTGGAGCTCATGGACCCTGACTGCTTTGTGGGGACTCTTCCCAGCTCCCTGCCTCTACACAACAGCAGCCCTTGAGGTGCCCTTGCAGAGAGTGCTTTGCACATCACCTTTTCATCTTTACTCATCAGGAGAACTGCTTTGCTATTGGGTACAGAACAGTATCTACAGGCAGGACCTGCACCTCACATTCTCCCCACAGCAGCTGCACTACACCTCCATCTGTCAGCCAACTTCCACAGAAAGCCAAGGGACACAATTCCTGAGAATATTTCATCAGATTTCCCACCCAACAGGCCAGTATTTAACAATGGAAACAGATGCCCCCACTGAAGCAAAGGCAAAGAGGTGATTTTGATTCACATCTTGTTCTCCCTCTTGCTGTTCTGTCAGCCAAACCAGCCAAGAGCTGGCAGCTGCTCTGAATTTGTACTTATCTTTTTTCCTCTCCAGAAAAGAAGAAAAGGGAAAGACTGCTCCATGGAATCTGGCAGCTGTTTCTTGTTTCCCAGGCACTAGTTCATTTGCCCCCCATTCCTTCAGTATGTTTTTCTGCAAGGTTTTTAGGCTCCCACTACTCTCAAAACATGCAGCAGCTCCTCCAGACACTGAACTGGAAGCATGAAACATTTTACCCTGCCCAGAAACACAGGGGTCAGAAGATGACCAGAAGAAATCCAGGAAAAAAATGGGCAACTGCATCCTTACTCAATGTGGTCAGCTGATAGCAAACCACACCAGCAACTCTGCCTGATACAACCACTCCAAAATTTATACACAGGGACCCAGCTAGCTTTTATCTGCTTCCTGGAGGATCCCTAAATCACAAGAGAGTCTGAGCCTGAAGAGTAGGAATAACAGAAATGCCTCAATAGATAAGTACTCAACAAAAAGGTGAAGAAGGGGGTGCTGGATATTGGCTGGTCCTCTGGAGGGTTTCCTGTGCTCACCTGTTTCAAGAGTTCATTCTTTCTATTTCCAAGTGGAGAACCATGGTCTCCAGGGTGCAATCAGCCTCTTCTTCTTTAGCCTCTTTTTCCTCACACTGTGCAAGTCCTTTGATGGCACAGACAGCACAACCTGCTTTTGCAGCTGTGAAAGCAACAGTGGCAAAAGGAAAAACTAAGGTGACCAGCGAGATAACACTGCAATGGAAAGCAGAAACTTACATAGAAAAAGGCCTAAACTCTCCTCTACCTATCCAAGATTTCCAGCTAAGGCACCATGGAACCAAATTGCAGCAACTGGGGCTCGTAGAAAGAATGAACATTCTAGAAGTGGGGAGCTCACAACTTTGCGATGTAAGAAGACACACACACAAAATAGCCCAAAAACTTTCTTACAGACATCCTCTGGAGTTCATAATGATAGCAGAGAAAAATTCCTTTAGCTCCCACCACAGAACATACCCTCACTGCTTCTCTAGCAGCTCTATATCTCCTGAGAGCAAGAAAACCTTTTCAGATCAGCGGTGCTATTTATGCTGCTACCCAAAGGGACAAAGATTTGCCTGGCAGATCCAGCACCAAAGTGGAACAGAACCTGCTGATTCAGCTCAAGTATCTAGAACACAAGTTTACTGGATGCTTTAGCAGCACTCTGTAAGAAAAAGCAAAGTAGAAAACACACAAGCCTCTCGTACCTGCTGTTGGTGCTGCTCCTCTGCAGCTGCCTGTGATGCTCCTAAGCTGGGTATGAAGTCTTCCAGGTGGTCATGTATCTACAGAAGCAATAAAAGAAGCAAGAAGACACACTGACTTTCCAGCCTGAAAGTTCCAGACTCCTTGTTACCAAAAATGAATACTACATCCACCTCTTCACCTCTTTATTCCTATTATACCCAACACCAATGATCAAAATGGCCATAGTTTGAGGGCACTGTAAAACTGGTTGCAGTCATCTCCTCTGCTCTTTTCTTCAAGGAGAGGGAGAACACCATGAGGGACATAAAGAAACTTCAGTGAAAACCATCAGGAGGAGCTTTTCCCACCCACAGGACATCTGAAAACCATGCCCTGTGAACCAAAGGGGAAGGACCAGCACTCTGACTGCCGTCCCTCTCCTCCTCTTCTCTCCTCTCAGCAGCAGTACAACAAAGTCACACTTTCACAAGCAGTCTTCACAAGAACCCTCATGCACCAGTTAATACAAAAATGATTTCTTCATACAGGCCACAGCTGAAAGCACCTTATCCAAGCAAAAACCAACCACTGAGCAGCATCAGTGGGGAATTCCAAGGCTTGCATGGGAAATGATACCACAGGCATTCCTCTTCACTGCTTCAGGAAAACAAAGGCACACCGAGTGGCCAAAGGAGAAGCAATTCTGCACAGCAAAAGCTCTGGGGAGTGTGTTTTTGTTCCAGCCTGGGGATGCCAGTCAGGCCTCTGGCACAAGCTGCTTCCCATCAATATCCCCTGAGGAATTCCCAGGACAGCAAGAGTCTGAAGCAGCATCTGAGACCAGGAGGAGCCTAAGGCAGACAACAGTCACACCACTGGATCTGGGACAAATCCTGCACTTTTAGAGTATTAAGGAGCATTTCCTGAAGTAGCATGGAAAACTCTCAAAACCAGAAAGCTGGGGACGGGCCAGGATGCTGTCCCAGCATCCTGTATTCAGGAGAAAGCAGGAACTGAGCTCCCCTCATCTCTCCAGGAAAACCTCATCTGAGACAGCACAGTCTCGCACTGATAGCAGTGAACAGTTGTTAATGAAACAATTTCACCATAAGCCTTGGGCTATCAGTAAGAACAGGGCTACTTAATGCATACTTTGTAACTGCAGGAACAAAGCCTTGGGACATCAAAGGTTAAGGAGTAAACAAGGCGATTGGATTAGTGGACCTAGTTAAGGAGCATGGCCTGTTACAACATCGCGAAGATGCTTGAATGTGATAAACAAGCTTTGTACGTTAACTGTTTTGTAGCCAATCAAGTTAAAACTCGTGTAACAAGATGTAGAGACTTCTGGTATAAATATAGCCTTCTGATTCAATAAAGACAGACAATTCGTTTGTATCAAACTGTGTCTCCGTCTCGCACTGCGACAAATGGTGACCCCGACGTGATTCGGGTTGAAAATTTTCTGGTCGCAGGTCTCCAAGAACTTTGTTTGAAGAAGAAAGGCTGGGAAGAAGCCGGTTATTGGTGCGCACCACTCATCACCTCCTCACGATTGGCAGGTGAGCTTGGAGAAACTACTCTTTTATTATGGGTTCAAATATTTCAAAAGAAGAACGAGACGTTTATGTTACTTTAAAGACTTTACTTAATAAGGATAAAAAAGTTATATCGGGCCATGATTTAAAACTGGTTTTAAAATGGGCCCGTGAGCATTTTCCCGACATCGATTCAGTCTCTACTTATGACCCTTCATTTTGGGACGAGGTCGGAATTAAATTATGGGATGCCGCTACACGGGACAATAACGAAACCGCCAAACTCTTAGCTCCTTGGCAAATACTCTTTGAAACTTTAAAAGGAAAAGAACCTTTTACTCCATCTGCCCCTCCGCTGCCAATCACCGCCGCTATGGTGAATGCGGACTCGGACCCAGACCCCTTTGACCCAGGTCCTGTCGATCCTGAATCGGAACCCGATTTATACCCTGATGATTATGATGATCCGCGAAGTGTGTGGGCGGCGATTAGGGTTGAAGCACGGAAAGCGGGGGAAATGGACATTGCCTGCTTAATTGAAATCCCTCCAAAGCCAAAACCCCGTAAAAAAGACAGAGGATCTGTGATAGTTGCGCCTGTAATATATGGTGGGCAAGGGCAACCACGATGGGCCGCGCTGAATTTCTCTATGGTAAAAGAACTTCGCCGCACTGCAGCAGAAAACGGCTTAAGCTCTCATTATTTTCAAGGCTTGTTTGCAAACGTTTGCGAGGCGCATGTACTTACTCCCTATGATTTAAAATCTATTGCTGCCCTCCTTCTCAATCCCGCGCAACAATCATTATGGGAATCGCATTGGAGAACGGCGGCAGAAAAGCTGCTGCGGGAGTATGCAGCCGGAGATAACCAGCAGCTGCAAACCCTTACAATTGACCATCTCATGGGTACGGGTGAGTTCGGCGACCCCGCAAAACAGGCCCGACATATTCCGAGAAAGGCACTGAAAGACAATATGCATATAGCAAAGAGAGCCTTCTTACAAATCCCTAATGCAAATAGGCCTGAAAAAGCCTTTACGACAATTTCTCAAGGGCCAAAGGAACCTTATATGGATTTTATTTCAAAGTTGCAGGACGCCCTAGAAAAACAAGTTGATAATACCGAAGCCTGTGATATTCTCCTTCTTAAATTGGCTGTTGAAAACGCTAATCCTGATTGTAAAAAACTCCTGAAAACTTTACCTAATCCTAACCCAACTTTAGTTGAAATGATGGAAGCCTGTAATAGGTTTGGATCTTCCGAACATAAATACGAAGTTATGGCAACGGCATTTAGAAATATCCAGCTTACTTCGGCACAACCTAGATCCTCGGGGTCCGCCCCTATTTGTTACAGCTGCGGGAAAATGGGACATTTGCAGAAGCAGTGTCGAATTAAAACATCAATTCCCATTTGTACCCGGTGTCGAAAAGGTCGGCACTATAATAACCAATGCCGTTCTAGGCTTGATATTGATGGGAACGTGATACCTCAGCGGCAGAATGCTCCCCAGGGAAACGGGAGGCAGAGCGCGGGCCGGCGCCGCGCTCCGACATCAAATTACATGCCGAACCAGCAGATGTACAACCCTCCGCTACCACAAGCGCCAGCGGTAATGCCGACACAAACACCATTCAGGCCACAGGTGGCAGTGCAGGCTTGGACCTCTTCACAGAATATGCTGTTACATTAACTGATACCACTGTTCACCTCATATCGACAACAATGAAAGGACCTTTGCCATCAAAGACTGTAGGACTTATTATCGGAAGATCGTCTACTACATTTTCTGGTCTTTTTGTTTTGCCAGGGGTCATTGATAAGGATGCCATCGACATTTCCGTCATGGCTTGGACCCCAACACCACCTTGTAATATTCCAAAACATAGCCGCATCACGCAAATTGTGTTGATATACGGTGCAGCTGATTTAGTTGCTCATTCATCCAATCAGAGAACAGGAGCCTTTGGCTCAACGGGAGCTCCACAAATTTTTTGGTCTCATCTTATTGGCGAAGATAGACCACTTATTACGTGTCATGTTTCTTATAATTCTCAACAAATTACTATCACAGGTTTAATAGATACGGGAGCAGATGTTACGGTTCTTTCCAAATCTAAATGGCCACCAAATTGGTCCTTAGTGCCTACTCCGTCAGCACTGGCGGGAATAGGTGGCACGGGTACCAGTTTTCAAAGTCAATTTCATGTTCAAATCAAAAATCCCCAAGGGCAAACAGCGACAGTTAAACCCTTTGTCTGTCCGGTCCCAATTAACCTTTGGGGTCGGGATGTTTTATCACAAGGGGGAATGCGACTAGAGACTCCTTTTTAGTAATGGCCACTGATGTAAGACACAGAGTACCCAAAATTACATGGAAAACAGAAGACCCTGTGTGGGTCAATCAGTGGCCATTGCCAGAGGAGAAACTCTGTGCTTTGAAAACTTTAGTTCAAGAACAGCTCCAGAAAGGGCATATAGTGCCTACTTTCAGTCCCTGGAATACTCCTATTTTTGTTATACAGAAAAAGAATGGCACTTGGCGTCTGTTACATGATCTTAGGCGGGTAAATGCTGTTATGGAACCGATGGGTGCATTACAACCAGGTTTACCGTCGCCAACTATGCTACCTCGAGAATGGGCAATGATTGTTATTGATCTTAAGGATTGCTTTTTTAACATCCCGGTGCATCCGTCAGATGCTCCTAAATTTGCTTTCTCGGTACCTGCTATTAATATGACAGAACCTCTCTCTAGGTATCATTGGACGGTTCTCCCACAAGGAATGAAAAATAGCCCTACCATATGTCAATGGTATGTTGCTCAGGTATTAGCTCCAGTACGGGAACAATTTCCCCGAGCCTTGATTTATCACTATATGGATGATATTTTACTCGCTGCTGAAAAAGAGGGGGAATTATCATTATTATTCGAAGAAATGACAACTACTTTAAACCAGGCAGGCTTAAAAATATCCCCAGAGAAAGTTCAAAAACAGGAGCCATGGAAATACCTAGGCTGGCAAATTTCCAGACAGAAAATCTCGCCTCAGCAGATCACTATCGCTGCTAAAGTAACTACTCTTAATGATCTTCAAAAACTATTAGGCACCATAAATTGTCTGTGTCCTTTGTTAGGGATATCGAATTCGGATCTAGCTCCTTTGTTTGACTTGTTAAAAGGTGATACTGATCTCAATGCCCCGCGAGTCTTGACCACCGAGGCAGTGGCAGCCCTAGAAAAAGTCGCTCAGACTTTAATGGCTAAACAAGCAGCAAGATGGGATCCACAACTCCCTCTTGCATTAGCTATAATTCCAGATGGGAAAAAATTTATGGGACTACTTTTCCAATGGGATGAATCACTTTCTGATCCACTTCTTATATTAGAATGGATTTTTCTTCCTTATCAATCTACAAAGACAATCCTTCATCAAGTAGAAATGATCTCTGAAATCATTATTAAGGCTAGAAATAGAGGAATTACGTTAACAGGCAGAGATCTTACTCATGTTTATGTCCCCTTTACTGAATTTTACCTTGATTTTATAATTCAACATGAGGTATTGTTTCAAATTGCAATTCTTGATTTCCCAGGAAAAATTTCAAACCATTTTCCTCCTTCCAAACTGTTGCATGCTTCTCTACCGCTTGTTGAATGCCCAAAAATATCTGCAGCGCCCCTTTCCGCTTTAACGGTTATTACTGATGGTTCTGCAGCCACCCACAAGGCTGTGGTGACTTGGCTTAATGATTCACAGGAGTGGGTTTCCTATATCACGTTTCACCCAGGATCTTCGCAAATTGTCGAACTTGCTGCCGTCGTTAGAGCATTCCAATTGTTTTCAGACCAAGCAATTAATTTGGTTACTGACTCTGCTTATGTTGCAGGAATTGTACAAAGGGCTGAACATTCTGCGCTGAAAAATTTAACACATCCCCTTCTATACCCTTTGTTGTTACAACTAATTTCGCTACTTGATGCTAGGAAATATCCGTATTTCGTTTTGCATATACGCTCTCATACCTCATTACCAGGTTTTCTTACACAAGGTAATCGTCAAGCAGATCTCCTCACACTTAATGTTAATGTCCTTCCAAACATTTTTGAACAGGCTCGTATACACCATTCCTTTTTTCATACGAATTTGCGTGGTCTAAAGAGACAATTTAATCTCAGTACCCAGCAGGCGGCTGATATAATTTCTGCCTGTCCTGATTGTCAGCAATCCTCCTTATCTTCTAACTCCTTGGGCACTCTTCCTAGGGGACTACAAAGTTTAGAACTTTGGCAAACGGATGTTACACACTTTCCTGAATTCGGTCGACAAAAATTTATCCATGTTTCCATTGATACCTTTTCAGGTGCTATTTATGCATCTTGTCATACGGGGGAGACAGCAAAGGACGTTCAGCGTCACTTTTTAAAGGCATTTGCCTCGTTAGGAATTCCTAAGCAGATAAAAACAGATAATGGCCCTGCATATACTTCACGTTCTCTACAATCTTTTTTTACTGACTGGGGAATTACACATATTACGGGTATCCCTTACTCTCCTACTGGTCAAGCAATTGTGGAACGAGCCCACCATACCTTAAAAACTATATTACAGAAACAGAAAGGAGGAGTTGGAGCATTGTCAATACCTGAAGAAAGACTGCTCAAGGCTATATATACTTTTAATTTTTTAAATTGTTATACTTCAGATGTGCCTCCCATTGCTAAACACTTTACTAGTAATAATCTTTTTCAATTCCAGGAAAAACCTCCAGTCCTTATAAAAGATATGGACACGGGACAAATTAAAGGTCCATACTCATTTATAACATGGGGGAGAGGTTATGCTTGTGTTTCCACAGATCAAGGACTTAGATGGATTCCAGCGAAAAACGTTCGACCCTACAGGCTACGAGCTGCAAAGGACTAATATTTCTTGTTACTATTGTTTCACCTGTAGTAACTTTTACTCTGCCTAAAGAAAATGTGTGGCTCACTTTGGCAAACACCACAGGTCTGCAATCGCTATGCATAGCAACAGCTACGCCGCAGAACCCCTTCTCTACATGCTTGGTGGGAGTTCCCGTGGACACCTGGCCGATCCCTGAAGATCTGAAATCAATAATGACTGGAACGCATTGTGTTGATTCCTGGGATGGTTGGGTACCATATCTCACTCCAGCTTCTCTGGAACCGCAGGAAATTGAACTGTTAGGGTCCATAAAAATGGATTTTTGCCTTAGGTTTGATTATATAGGGAAAAATAAGACCAAAGCGTGGGATGTTTCTCCAATACATCCTGTTTTTACCAATGCATCCCTTTGGTGTAATTATACCTCTAAAATTGTGTCTAAATCCACTAACAAACCTTTATTGCTTCCCCCGGGTTTGTTTTTTATTTGTGGAGATAGAGCGTGGCCTGCGATTCCTTCCCACATTCATGGAGGACCCTGCTCATTAGGCAGACTGACGTTGTTAGCACCTAATGATAGCACAATTATACAATGGCGAAAGAAATATCAGCACAAAAGACAGACACACGCTTTTACCAGTGACTGTCGAGATGATGTTAATTTTTGGAATGTACCTCAGGTTCTATTTTCTTCTCTTTTAGCACCTGGAGTTGCCAGCGCTAAAGCATTAACAACACTCAGGAGGTTGGGGTGCTGGCTGGCAAAGCAGAATAATGCTACTAGTGCAGCTTTAACTGATTTATTAATGGATGTAGATAGTGTTAGACATGCTACTTTGCAGAATCACACTGCTATAGATTTTTTGCTTTTAGCTCATGGACATGGGTGTGAAGATTTTAATGGAATGTGTTGTATGAATCTTTCTGATCACTCTCAATCTATACATGCTGCAATACAATCACTTAAAGAAGGGATTACACATTTGCAGTCACAGGATAACTGGGACTGGTTTGATAATCTTTTCTCAGGATGGGGTTTAACAGGATGGTTGCAAAGTTTAGTTAAGACTGTTTGTTATGCTTTATTTGCTTTTTTGCTTTTTTTATTCTTGCTGCCCTGGATTTTACAATGCTTTCAGCGGATGTTCGATCATGCTATGAACCGGGTTTATCTTGTCCAATCGGAAGGGGGAATTGAGACAGCACAGTCTCGCACTGATAGCAGTGAACAGTTGTTAATGAAACAATTTCACCATAAGCCTTGGGCTATCAGTAAGAACAGGGCTACTTAATGCATACTTTGTAACTGCAGGAACAAAGCCTTGGGACATCAAAGGTTAAGGAGTAAACAAGGCGATTGGATTAGGGGACCTGGTTAAGGAGCATGGCCTGTTACAACATCCCAAAGATGCTTGAATGTGATAAACAAGCTTTGTACGTTAACTGTTTTGTAGCCAATCAAGTTAAAACTCGTGTAACAAGATGTAGAGACTTCTGGTATAAATATAGCCTTCTGATTCAATAAAGACAGACAATTCGTTTGTATCAAACTGTGTCTCCGTCTCGCACTGCGACACTCATCTTAGCATTTCTCCACAGCAATCGGTAAGGAGGCTCAGGAGCTCACAACAAGGCAAGCTGAGGACCAGCTTACTGAGGCAGAGGCTTGCAGGGTTCCCTCAAGGGCTTCAGTCATACATCTTTGCTGCTGGACTGTTCCTTCCAGTCTGGCATTTCCCATAGAAAGGCTTAAAAAGAAACACAGGTCTGTCCTGGTTTGGGCCAGGATAAAGGTGATTTTCTTTCTTGTACTTTTGCTTTTAGCTAAGTCTCTTGTAAGTAGTTGCTTTTGCTGAAATTAACAGCAAGTTTCTCAGGCAGTGTCTGCTTCTTGGACTGATAACACTTGATGTTTATAGTTACTGCTAGAGACTGGTATGCAGAGCCAAGAACACTGCTCAGCTCTGAAGAACATTTTACCCTCCAGAAGGAAGAAAGAGGTCCCACCTGCAGCCCTCCTTTGGGGAGGAACGGAAAAGATAGATGCCAGAAATAACCAGAGTACTCCATCCCATAGACGTCATACTCAGTATAAATTTGATGGATCACGAGGGCCAAGCCATGCTTCCAGCTTCCTGCTGCCTGCCCTTCCTGCTTCCCTTCCTTCACCCGGCATCCTGGGAGGGTTCTGTCTGTTCGTCTGCCTGTGGTCCTGATCCGTGCCAGCCCATATCTGTGTGTTCCTGCCTCCAGTTACCGACTGCTGATGACTCCAGGAGTCCAGCCTGGACTTTCCCAGGGCTGCCCTGCAGCCTCAGTGGTGACATGAGAGTTATTGGGGAAAAAGGGGGGAAGGAACGTGGTATCCATTTTCCTGTATATTTGTATATATTTAGTAACTTTTCCTATTTATCATTACTGTTTCATTAAAGTTGTGTAGTTTAGTTTCCAACCCATAAGTCTCTCTCCCTTATTCTCTCTCCTTTCTTTACCAGGGAGGAGAGAGAGATGAATAGAGAGCATCTGTCACTCTGTTTAATTGCCGGGCCAGTGTTAAACCGTGACACAGGTTTTATTGCAGAAATCCACCAGAGCAGCAATTCTTAAAGAGCAGCAGGGGAAAAACAAACAAAAGAATCTTCAAAACCATCTGCTAACTTGCAGAGATGCAACGAGGCCGTGCTGTGGTTTTCACACAACCCCAGACAGTGACAGACACCTTGGTTCTTTGTGTCAGGCTCTTTCCACTGCACATGCTCTTCCAGCTCTTTTACTGTAGCCCTGGTCTCAGAAGATGATGACAGGTCTTTAAGTTTTCAGGACTTATCTCTTAGTTCTCTTTTTTTTATCCTTGTAGGAACTCATGCAAGAGTAATAAATCTGATACTCTTATTGAAGCTGCTGCTCTTCCGGTTCCCGACACTGTCAAAACACAGCAACAATCCATATCAGTTGGGAGAGCTTTTCTAGAGAAAAACAACTGCTTCTATGTCCCAAAAGTGGAAATAATGTGCTCCACTTCCCCCTGAGGTGTTACACAGGACTCTAGACCCCTCTGCCCAGCCCTGCCCCAGATGCCCAACACCAACAGAATGCCTGCCCTATTCCCCACATGAATGCCATCAGAAAAAATCTTTTTCAAATACTTCCTGACATATCCAAAAAAACATTTACAGAAGCAGGGATAACACCAAAAGTCACCAAATTTTAAAGTTTTTTGCATGAGCTTTCTCTTACAAAGGGCATATTTAATCACACACATCTGCCTGTTACAAAGAAATCTCCCTCTTCCCTTCAATATGCGTTTTGCATGGGGAAAAACGCATTTCCCTGCATTGTTTGTCTGCACAGCATAGCAGGAACAACACTGGTCAAAACTGAAGCAAACCAGCTGGAAACAAAGCAGCAGTACAGCAAATATCCAGCATCTGGCAAGGATTTTTCCTCATCCTAAGAGGACTGTACCCAACTTCAGACAGTACCACAACCTTCCTCTGCAGGACTCTGCCATCACCGTTAGTCACTTTCTGGTTACTTTTCTTTACCTTACTGTATAATGCAATTTATTCTATAATGTCACTTACCAGTCCAGACTCTAATTCAAAATGTTTGGCTTCACATACCTACAGCCCAGAGTTATCAGTGGCATACTTTAGGCCTCTATTTTTGCTGGTGATGTCATATGGAAAGTAGATCCTGAGTGCTCACCTGTAGCGGGATGAGCCTTTCTTGCTCCTGAGGCTCAATGAGCTGCTGGCCTCTCCATGCCTCACACCAGAGTGAGCTTTCTCTCTGTGGGTGTGTGTCCCACCTTTATTGGCCCCCTGGTAATAGGGGGCCTGCCTTAACCAGGCACAGGTGGACTCACACCCACTCTTTGGCAACTCGAGGCACCTGGTTTATCTTATTTCTCTACACTCACGTACAGTGAAAACAACAGATTTTTACAACCAGCATGACTTAATGCTACTTATTTACTCCTAGAGTGCATCTTGATTAATGGTGAGAACAATCTTAACAGAAAACATAACACCCCCTCGAATTTGTGAGCTGCTAGAGAGAAAATGATGAGAATACACATTTCATGTGCATGTGTTAAATCCTTTCTTTGGTGGCATTTTACTTTCTTATGTAAAAAAGAAAGTTTCTGAAATGTCAGTATGGCCACAAATAATTCACTCCAGTGTCTTCAAGGTGCAGGATCTCTCTCTCAGATAAACTGTGTGCCATGCAGTAACGAGCAAGATGCTTCCAGCAATTCAATGGGGGCCTCATCCTCCTGCTCTGAGGCTCCTCCACTGTTTCGGTAAAGATAGGTGTACAATATTTCTTCTGTCGCTTTGTCAGTCTTCATTCAGGTCACACACAGCAATGTGCATGCAGCTTGCTGCCACAAAAGACTTGGTTCAGAGGGAGAACACAGCAAAAAAAGCAAGAAGGGCACTTCCTTGATATATAGCACTGTCTGCAACACAAAGCCATGATTTCAGTTCTCAAAGAATGAAAAAGAACAGGAATCCCACCAGGATTCACAAGTGAGGGAAAAATTTCGGTATCAGAAGTCAACGCAATCTTTGGTCATTTACTGTGCATTCATAGAGGAAGAATCTTGATCAGTATTAAACAAACCATTCCTCTCACCAGTCTTGTTTTCTGCAGTCCCTGTCAAAATATCAGGACTTTCATTAAAAATGTACTTTGTGACACATGCAGCAATTGCAGACCATAATTCTTTATTGAGTTCTTCCTTCTCCTAATTCTCCTGCACTTCTTCCTCTTCAGTAGACTCTTCCTAAAAGAGATCAAACCAAACAGCTGGAAAGAGCTGAAACAAGGACCTGCTTTGCCACCCAATGCCAGCTTGAAAAAGACTTTTCCTGCCTAAGACAGAAGGGAAACTTGGCTGAGCTTGCTTTTACAAGGCCTTTGGCTTTTCCATGGAAATCTGCGTGAGCAGAAAGAAATGCTTCATGTCCTCTGTCTCAGCCCTGCTTCTGCACAGCCCCTGAGAAGCACTTCCCCACTTCAGCCCAGCTTCATTTCAGTTACAGCAAGCTCTCAGGTGCTCCTGGATCTCCCTCCTACCCTCCCCAGCCCCACCATGGCAACCTCCCTGTCCTTCACTCAAAGTACCTCAGAATCCCAGGGAGAAGTCCAGGGATCTTCCTCCTCTTCTGTTCCCACAGCTGGCAGGGCACCTACACATCAGGGAAGAAGAGAGACACTCAGTCTTTGTATTTCACTCTGCTGCTCCCCATCCCTCAAGCCCTGCATCCAGAAGATATGCAGTGGTTCTTTTACAACAAGAACTGGTGAGGCACTGGAACAGAGCAGCTTTCCCTCAGCTTGAATCTAATCTATCCCTGATTTCACTCTGCAATGCCCCTGTTCTTTGTTTAAAGCTCTTTTGTGGTGACTTAGTATTTTCAATTCTAGATCCATCATAATCCTCTTCAAGTACAAGAAAAGGAAAAATCCATGTGAACAGAAGGAGTTATTATTAAATTACAATTGGTATGTTTCCAGACTAATGCACAAGAGAGGAGTCCCCTGGGAATGTCTGGGAAAGAAGGCAGGGACAGGATGGGCAGGACTGAGGAAGGACTTGGACAGGAACAAGAGCTCAGCAGAAGATTAATTGTTTCATTTTTATTATATGGCTTATTTGTTTCTCAAGCAATGCAGTGCTGTGTTTTGAAATCTTTCTGTTCTCATATACCATAGGAAAAAATAGAAAAGAACCTACTTAACAAGTATACTTTTCAGATCAGTGTATCATGTAGTCTTTTCCAGATAGCTTACTGTTTTTCCTGAGCTGCTGGAGTGCCTTCATGTGTAGCATCAAGTTTGCCTTCTGATGCTTCTATAAATAAAGATTTATTTATGCAAAATACCTATTTAAAAAACCCCAAACAAACAAAAAAAAACCTACCACAACAAAAAAAACAAAGAATAAAACCAGCAAATCCTTTGTTCACATCAAATCTTGATCAGTAAATATAGTCAGCCTGTCCTTTTGAAAGCTCTCAGGTGCTGGCTCCATCCTATACCTCTCCTTTCACAAACACTCCACACATAATCCACCTCAGAGAATATTTCACCCCAAAACACTCTGCAGGCACCCTTCTGCAAACAGGTCCCAAAACTATCCTCACATGCATAACGGTTGTAAAACTCTGGTTTCAATCTAATACTTTGTAAAATCCAGTTCTCTTTTATCTCAACACGTATTGCTCCTTTGTGCCAAACCACAAATCCACTGCACGCTCTCCAAAGCTGTGGTCTGTTAGGAAAAGCTGACCCCAGAAGGAAGGCTGTCAGGCCAGAGACTGCTTCTATGGAAAAAACAACATTGGCTGGAACTGCAGTTGCTTTCAATCCTCAAGGAAATTTGCCTTCAGGTAACTTATCTTTAAAGGACATTTTTCCTGCAAACACACCATACCTTGGGGGAAAAATCGAGTTCTTCTTCAGTTTCCTCCTGAAAAGTCTTCTACTGCTGTTCAAACATCAAACAACATAGTGAAATTAGACTTAGCATGCTACAAATTTAATAGCTGATGTGAACATTGTGATAAATGATTGTAATGTATGTTTATGAATTTGTATTCCTAACCAGTGAAATTCAGAGTTAAACTGAGAAAGAAGTGAATATGGGGCTAGACAAAGCAATTGAAACATGAAATTTTCCATAAAAACCAGTGTAAGTAACACAAGGCCTTAACAAGACTAACTTCTGTCTCGGCGATAATTGAAGCATGGGTCTTGTTCTTAAAACAAGGCACTGCCAAGGCTAATTAGGCACCAAAAGAATGCGAACATCTGCACAGAGACAACATAAAAACGCCACAACCAGCAGATAAGGGAAAAATTATGACTAGGGTCTAATTTTGCTCTGTAACAAGATAATGAAGTCAGCGATAACAAGAAAGATGAAGGGTTCAAGTTTGAGAAAAACTTCTTACTTCATCCAAAGACCCCCCCTGGCAACCCCCCGATATCTCCCCAAGAGAGAACTCCGCCCAAACTCCGCCTAGACTCCACCCAGACTCTGCCTGTTATGAATATTGTAGTAACATGATGTAATCCCTATGAATATATATGTAAAACCACCTCTTTTAAATATTCATAGAATTGTAATCAATATAAGGTAATTTTAGAGTTTTAGAGGTGTGCGTGTGAGTGGAGCGGAGACTCCCCATGCACCCAGCGCTGTTTTGCTCACTGCAATTCCAATTCTATTAGTCAATTAAACAATTAACAGAATACTGAGTCTCGGTCATTTTTAACAACATTGAACATAGGGAGCTCTACAGGTCATAACAGAATCAAACTTTGGGCAGAAAAGTCAACATAGGACAGCATGGATGAATACATTTCGAAAACAACTGCTTTTTCTAAGACATACTGTGAAAAAAACCAAAAAAACAAAAGCCAAAAATACAAACAAAAACCCTGCAACCAAACAAAAAAGCCTAATCAAACAACAACAAAACAAACCAACCAACCAAGAAAAAAAACGGATCAAATGAACAAGAAAAAGACCTACCTTCAGGAACTGCAGCTGCCACCTCTCGCCCACTGCCTCTCTTCTCCTGCTGGTCCTGATTTCCTTCCTCTTCAGGGGACCCTTCCTAAAAGAGATTAAAAAAACCACAACAAACTAGAAAGAACTGAAACAAGCACCTTCTCTGCCATCCACTGACTACCTGGGAAAGACTTTTCCTTCCTAAGACAGAAGGGAATCTTGGCTGAGCTTTCTTTTACAAGACCTTCACAAAGACTTGGTTCCCATCTTGAAAAATAAATATAGTCAGCCTGTCCTTCTGATAGCCCTCAGGTGCTGGCTCCATTCTATACCTCTAACTACACTAAAAGTACTCACATTCCCACCTCAGGGAGTATTTCACCCGAATACACTCTGCAGGCACTCTTCTGCAAACTTCCCAAAGCTGTGTTTACATGCATAACCGTTCTAAAAATCTGGTTTCAAGCTTTCTAATACTTGGTATTATTCAGCGCTCTTTAAGATGGCAGTTTCAGAACAATTACTTGCAGATGTGCACAATGCAAGGAACTGTTACCATCCTCAGAGTCAATGCAGACTTTAGGCCCTGCAAGGACACTTACCAAAATGTAAGAGTAATGTCCCCAAACGTTAACCTGCTGGCATCTCCAGCATTAGTCAGGCTTGCTTACCTGGATGGGCTGGGGCAGCATGCCGTCCTGGCTGCAGAGAGCTGCCAGGGGCCAGGCCAAGAGAACCCCTGTGCCGCCAGAGCCCGCCGGCCTGGGCACCCTTGCAGCGGCCGAGGTCCCTGGCAAACGCCCGAAGGGCCGGGGCAGCCCCCAACTCCTCCTCCTCCAGCAGGTCCCACTTGCTGCCAAGGGAAAGAGAGCCAAGAGCCCTGGAGGAGAAGTGCCACGAAGTGCTCCATACCCCCTGTCAGTGCTGTCCTCCCATCAGCCAGTGCCAGGGAGAGGCACCATGGGGGTGCCTCGAGGGGCAGCTCTCTCTCTCCGGCTGCCATGGGGAAGGACGGATGAAGGTGGAGAGAAGATCCAGCCTTCCCCCGGCTTCTCCAAACTCACCATCCACGTGGCCACCGTGTCACGGTTTAACACTGGCCTGGCAATTAAACCGAATAACAGACGCTCTCTATAAATGTCTCTCTCCTTCTTGATAAAGAAAGGAGAGAGAATAAGGGAGAGAGACTTATGGGTTGGAAACTAAACTACACAACTTTAATGAACAGCAATGATAAATAGGAAAAAATTACTAAATATATACAAATATACAGGAAAATGGAAACCACATTCCTCCTTCCTTTCCCCCAATAACTCTCACGTCACCACCGAGGCTGCAGGGCAGCCCTGGGAAAGTCCAGGCTGGACTCCTGGAGTCGGCAGCAGTCGGGAACCGGAGGCAGGAACACACAGATATGGGCTGGCACGGATCAGGACCACAGGCAGACGAACGGACGGGATCCTTCCAGGATGCCGGGTGAAGGAAGGGAAGCAGGGAAATCAGGAAATCCAGAAGTCTGGAGATCTGGAAATCCGGAAAAAATCTGGCTCGGCCCTGGTGATGCCTCAAATTTATACTGAGTGTAACGTATATGGGATGGAATACTCTGTTTGGTCAATTCTGGCATCTATCTTGTCTGTTCCTCCCCAAAGGAGGGCTCAGGTGGGACCTCTTTACTCCTCCTGGATGGTAAAATGTTTTCCTCAGAGCTGAGCAGTGTCCTTGGCTCTGCATACCAGTCTCTAGCAGTAACTATAAACATCAAGTGTTATCAATCCTAGAAGCACACACTGTCTGAGAAACTTGCTGTTAATTTCAGCAAACGCAACTACTTACAAGAGACTTAGCTAAAAGCAAAAGTATAAGACAGAAAATCACCTTTATCCTGGCCCAAACCAGGACACACCGCCACCTTGGCTGCCAGAGGGGACAGGAGGTGGCTCCTGCTGCTCAGCTGATGCCAGGACGGGCAGGCACTGCTGCACAGGGTCAGGCTCGTCCCTGTAGGGCAGACAGCGGTGGGCATGAGGAAGGTGGTTGCTGTGGGGCCCGGCTGTGCCGGCAGGTCCCCGAGCTGCAGGGGGAGCCTACCTGGAGCTGCAGCAGCAGTTCAGCTGGCCCATGGTGGAAAGGCCAGCAGACACCTCTCCTGGGACACACTGCTGCTGGGCTCAATGGCCCCATACAGGCTGCCAAGGGGGTGGTGGTGCTGGACAGTGCTGATGGGCAAGAGCGTGGCTCTGCTCACTGCTGCTCCGTGCTCGCACAGCACTGTCCACACAGGCACTGGGGCCATTGCCGGGCAGCTCCCCCACGGGACCTCAGCGTGGAACGGTTACCAAAACAGAACCATAGAATCAGGTGTTGCGATCCGCGTATTATTTTATATATTAATTATGAGGAAAATTCAGCCACTGATTCAGAGATGACACTTGAATTAAAAATTAACCATACTGTTGGATTTAAAATTAGTTACAAAAGTTTATTTCTAAACAGGGAAAGCCGGTTTTACTAGCAACAAGGCCTTTTGTATAAAGTAATCACCTTAATCGATTGTCATTAAGAGTAACAAAGGGAGAAACAAAAGAGAAAATATCACCGTCTGCGTAGGGCCAGGCCTCGGTCTGGAGGGTTGCTCCTGGTTCTTCGGGCTGGGGGCTGCTCCTGGTTTTTCGCCGTTGAGTCGCTGCTATGCCTTTTTCTAGCTGGAAATCGGGGTGACGAGCTGAGGAGACGTCGAGCCGAAGAAGCCCACACTTTTCCCGTCTTTTCCTAGGGTTATTTATCCCCCCAAAAGAAAGGGCGGTCCCTTCATTCAAGATGGCCCTGATACATACAAATCTCCAGGCTTCCTGGGATGAGTCATTTCTTATCTTTGTTTCCTGGAACCCTGCTAGGTTTGGGCAACCTGATGACTAACCTTTTATCTTCCAGGTGTCTGTCAGGCATTCCTTGAGGTAAACATATGGTAATTACCAGCCGGGTGAACGAAAAGGGAAGAGAAAAGAAAAAAAAAAAAAGACTGATCCAAGAGGCATATTTTATATTTTCGGTTCCACATGTATACCACATCAGGGAATGCACTGGCTTGGCAGGGACTCCTCTAGTCCAGCCCCCTGCAGCCAGCAGGGACATCCTGAACTAGATCAGCTTTAGAACCCTTTGGGTCAATGAGGCCAAGCATCAGCCTAGCACAAGGCCAAGGCCATCACTAAACCATGGACTTGAGCACCACAGCTACACAGCTTTCAAATCCCTCCAGGGATGATGACTCTGCCACTTGCATGGGAAGCTTTTGCCAGTGCCTGACAACCCTTCTGGTGTAAAATTTTTCCTCATTGCCTCTTTTTCTGAGAAGCCTCCCCTGGCACAGCTTGAGGCAATTTCCTCTCGTTGGAACCAAATTTAAAAGGCAATGTGTTGTAGAATGCTCTTGAATGTTCCCGAAATGTAGGGGGTGTGACCCCTTTGCCGTGCCCAACCCCATGTTTGAGGGGCCAATGAGATTGGCCCAAAATCCTGTGCTACCTGCACCAGGGATTCGCTGTGCTACAGGTAAACACACCGGGTGTCCAATAAAATGTTATGTTGATGTTTGGTGGCGGGGGTGTGGTCACAGAAACATTATATAAGAAAAGTTTCTGTGCAATAAAGAAGAAGCTTGTTTATCAACCATATTGGTTGCACGAGTTTCCTCGCCGTTTCCCAACAAGTGGCGCCCAAAAAGGTGATAAGGCCCTGAATAATCAAAAAGTCTGAAGAGTCTTGAAAAAAGTTTGAAAAGTTCCGAAATTGACAGGCACACTCTGCAGAAGACCGATTTTCGTCAGGGAAGCTTTGTGGAGGACTGAACAATCGATAGCACCAATCACAGTTCGGCAGGTAAAATCACTGAGACCAAATAACTTGGCTGGGAATGGGGGGCTCAAGGAAAGCACCGAAAAAGCAACGTTTTGGAGGGCAATAAATTACTCTCGATGAAGGCGTAGAGAGGCGAATCGTAACTGAACGAAAAATGAACGAGTTCGTTTGCTGCTGCAAAAGGGTTACCGGTTTTTAGTTGTAAAAAAGTTGCAAAAGCCCGTACATAAAAGGCTCGAAGGAGAAGCCCGTACGTAAAAGGCTCGAAAGAAAAGCCCGAAAAAGGCTTGGATTAAGGCTGCACCAAAATAATAGAGGGATAGTTAAACGCACAAAAAATGGAGAATGAAGTAGCCCTACACCTTCTTATTAGTTTCTTATAGAAACGTGCCGTAAAAGATTTAGATCTTAAAAAAGATCCGGCGGCGCTAATAGATTACGGATGCTCGCACCAGTTGTTTACTGAGCCTTTTAAGTTATTTGATGAGAAATAAAATATCTCCCAGACTTTTCCATTCTGGCATAAGGTAATAAACGAGGATAAAACAGCCCGTAAGTTAGCGAAACCGTGGTACTCAATAATTACCGCCTTGCAGTGTTACCACGCAGAGAAAAAAATCTCTGCAGTAGCCACTGTAAACCTAGAAGGCCAGCCGCTACCAGGTTTATACCAGTTAGGGACTGATTATGATCCATGCCCCCCCACGGGGGAAAAGATAATTGTACAACTTGCTCAAAATTCCAGTGAAGTTCCGATGCAACCTGCTACCCCTCCCCCACCTCCCTCTGATGTGGCCTGTGCCGGCCATCTTGAGCCACGCGGATCGGGAGGTAGGGACGGGACAGAAGTTACCGCTTCGAGCACCGGAAGTGGACTGAACCAGAATCCGGAAATGCTACGTCACGTGTCTTCCGGAGGGGACGGTTCTGGGGGCGGCCCCGGCCCCCAGTTGGTGCCGACTTCGGCTCCGCCCCTACGTCCTGTGTCATTCAGTGAGGGTGGCTCCAGGGCCGGTCCTGACCCCCAGCAGACCCCGCCTTCGGCCCCACCCCTACGCCCTACATCATCCGATGGGGATGTTCCCGGCCCGCAGCACCCCGCCTCCTCCCCCCTCCTCCCCCTCCTCCAGCCAGGCGGCTCCCCCACACTGCCGCAAGCAGCCGCTTCTAAGAAACAAAAGCCTGCTGCACGGCTTTGCTGCATCTTAAGGGTTAATTGGTTGCAAATGCATGAGGAAGCCCTTAATAATAAAGATTATGATTTATCCTCAATCACAGATAGCCTCCCACAAGCTTTCCCGATCATATATACAACAGATAATCGGGGAAATGTGGAGGCGGAATATGGCTCTTTAAATTGGAAATTGCTAACACAATTAAGAGCTACCATAAATGAATGTGGGTTGCATGGTGAACCAGTCAAGCTAATGATAAATTATACCTGGGAGTCAGGATTATTGCTTCCAGAGGATATAAAGGGAATAATGAGAATGATTATGACTCAGTCAGCACTAATGTTATGGCAAGCTCACTAGCAAGCATTATGTCACAGATTTGCAGACATTCCTAGAAAACAAAATGACCTTCTGTATGGGATAACAGTGAATCAGCTTATGGGTTACGGACAGTATGCTAATTTTGAGGCACAAGCAAGATTAGGCCCACATATAATAAGAGAGTCAATGAGACTTGCGAGGGAAGCTATGAATAAAGTCAGAACTACACCAGCTGTTCCATCTTATATGTCAATTAAGCAAGGCAGAGATGAGCCGTTCTCACAGTTTGTAGATAAGCTCACTGATGCTATTAACCAGGCTTGTGTACCAGAGTACATGAAAGTTGCATTGCTCCGTCACTGTATCTTAGAGAACAGCAACAGTCCCACAAAAAATGTAATTTCCTCTATGCCATTGGAGGCATCAATTGAGGAGATGCTGGAACGGTTAGTTAAAATGCCAGTAGGGACTCAGACAATGTTAATTGAGGCAATACAGGATGTAGGGAAAGATATGGTGCAAGCCCTGCAGCAAGCCTTTACAGCCCAGCAGCAAGCTTTTGCAATCCAGCAGCAAGCCTTTGCAGCCCTAGCCCCGCTACGTCCTGCCAACACCAAACAACTACAACGATCAGCCAGCAAATGTTTTCACTGTGGACACGTTGGACACCATCGAAAGCAGTGTCGAAAATCCAAAGTCTGGTGCCAGCGTTGCAATATGGACAGTCATGCTGCTGAAGCCTGCACACGCCAGGGAAATGGATCGAAGAGTGCGAGAAGCCGCGGCGCTAAGACCCCAACTGCGGCTCTAGCTCGGACCCCTTCCCTCCAGCAACAGCCACTTCCACTTCCCTTCAACGACAACTCCAGCCAGCCACTTCCCTCAAACCAGCAACTAGTGGAAGCCTCGGGCTGGACCTGGCAACCACAGCAGACATGACTTTTATTGACAGCAAGCCCCAAAAGGTTCCTACGGGTATCACCGGTCCAGTGAAATACGAAGGAAAACCTTGTGGAGCCCTCTTATTAGGACGATCGTCTGCCTGACTTAAGGGTTTGTTTGTCTTGCCAGGAGTAATAGTGACTATACTGGAGAAATGTGTATTGTGGCTATGACTTGGACACCGCCTATAGTAATGCCAAAATGGTAATGCCAAAAAGAACTCGAATTGCCCAGTTAGTTCCGACATAACAACTAACTGATGCAGCAGACGCCTCTTCGACAGTTCCCCACTGAACAACAGCGTTTTGCTCTACAGGAGAAATGGCCTTACTATGCCTCCCGATGGATCAACGCCCCAAAGGACCGATTTTGTTAGAGCATCAACAGGACCAGTGTCGCCTTACAGCATTACTGGACACAGGAGCGGACATCACTATTATGAACGAGCAACTGTGGCCTCGTCACTAGCCTGCTACCTCAATTGTGTCTGGTGCCTTTGCTTTTTTAGGCTCGGAATTCTGTCTCTAAACAATTTTATAATGCCTTTACTTTCGTAGTGTATTGTATTGATAACAGCTTTTTGTTAATGTTGTAATTCACATGATCGTTTATATGTTGATTATGGGATCCCTCGTTTATATGTTTATTGTTGATTGTGCTATTTTGTTGTATTGCTAAGCAGATGAAATTAACTTCTGATAGTTTAATGCAGATGCTAAAAAGATGTTGATAGTATCAGACATGCAGTTTTACAATATCGTGCTGCCAATGACTTTTTATTGTAAGATTTTAGGATATGTTTGTGAAGATTTTGATGATGTTTATTGCAATAATTTATCTGATCATTTAGAGTCAATTCACAACCAAAAGCGATTGATAAAGATAACATGAAAAAATTAACTGTTGCATATACTGGGTTAAATGAATGGTTAAATTGCTTAAGAATATGGGGATAACTTAGAGATTTAATCAGACAAGGTTAATCAAACATATTTGTTATTATTTGTTTTGGTTATTAGTATGTTATTATTGCTTTTGTATTATTACTATGGTGTTTATGGCAATGTATCATTAGCACATTATCTTGCGTGATGACGCAAGTCTGGATTGCTCAAAAACAAAAAGGTTTTCTGAAAGAGAACGGACATGTGAGCAATCCTGACATTATAGTGACTGAAATTGGCCTGGCAATTTTTCAGCGCTCCGTGGATCGCCCTTACGTGAACTTATCCATAGATTTAACTGTAGTGTAACAAGGCAACCAGGTGCCACTAATTGCCAGGGAGTGAGCATGAGCTTGTGTCAAGCCCACCTGTGCCCAATTAGGGTGAGCCCCCACTGCGCATGAGCAAGACCAGGGGGCCAATAAAAGGTGAGGCCTGAGACACAGGTGGGGCTCACTCCTGAGCTAGCCAGCAGAGAGATCAGTTGCTCTCAGAGCAACAGCACCGATCCAGGCTAGTCAACCCTGTGGGCTATAGGCTCGGAGCACTGTTCATGAGTCTCTGCTGGAACACCTGGTTGGACCTTGAAGCACCGTACCCTAAAAGAGGTTCGTCCTGCTACATCTGGTGGAGAATGCGGGCATAGACCTCGGTCTAGCCCGTGCTCAGATGAATCAGAAAAAAAGGATCCAGTCCGGCGCAAACTAGCATTAACAGAAAACCCCAGGAGTTGGGTAAGAACCACTACCGTTCCTTCCCTACCACTGATTGACCAAGAAAAAGGAAAAGATGGGATTGTCAGCAAGTACCCCTGATAATGAGAAACTGGTGACACTGGTGAAGGAGCAAGAGATCTCCTCCTCCCCATCCTCTGCAGCTGCGTGGGAACTCTGGCGGGAGGTCAGTAACCAATGGGGAGACCTCCATACTCAAGAAATTAAAAAAAACATAACCGGATTAGACGGTACCTGGGGAGTGGTGATCAATGCCCTGAAAGAAATAAAAGCCGAGGCGGAAGCTGCCATCACCGCCATTGCAGCACTCCCGCCGAAAGCTAGCGTTGACACTAGAGCACCACCACCAGAAGCAGGATCTGGTGTTGTCCCCACAGCACCTCCGCTACCCACCCCTCCTCCTGAGGGTGGAAAAACCCGGAAGGCGTTCCTAGGACTAAGGGACAACAGCCTTGCCATCAAGGGCATGAGAGGGAAGCTGCACCATTCCATAGCCGAGTTTCTATCAGATACCGGGCTGGAGGAAGAAAAAGAAGCACCTGTTCCGAGCACCGAAAGAAACGAACACAAGAATGTGAAGATGTCCACAGCCCATGCCCCCAAGATGGGCGGCCTCAGCTGCTGTTTGAAACCATCCCTACTGCCCCCTCCCAGCTCAGAAAAAGAGCATGGGAAAGAAGCAGCCACCCCACCAGCTGCACCCATTGGCCTGGAGGACAAAATAAAAGCCCTCCTGGAACAAACAAATCAGGCCATGATATCCTTAGAAAAGAGGATGACAGACATAGAACAACGCTCGTCTTTCCATAACTATCGAGACCCACCCACCCTCCCTGATTATGATGGGGAGGAGATTCCAACCCCGCTGTTATCATGACAGAACAACCAAGGAATCAAAGGTGCTGATAAACCCCGAACCGGAAGCTGGTCTGGCTTCATCCATGATGCCCTTCTTGAAGGGGATTGGGAGGCCAGCACTGTTGCCTGCCCTGTTCTGCACGATATCAATGGGCCACCTCAATTTGAACAGCACAGTTGGAAAACCTTACAGCAAGCCAAGAAGACCCTGAGAGAGGGAGGATTAAAATCAGAGAGTGGTCAGGCCGTCCTGGATTGGCTCTTCACTGCAGACACCAATTGCCCCCACGACTGCCGCAATCTGGCCAGGTACCTGCTTACCCCCTCCCAGCAGATTGTCTGGGCCAAAGAATGGGAGCGCCTGGCCCAAGCAGAGGCAAACTTCCCTCGAGCACCCAGGGACCCACTATCAGGGATAACCGCCGAGATGCTCATGGGCTCGGGACGATATGCAGATGTCCAAGTCCAGCTGCAGTTCCCGACCATGCTCCACCACATTGCTGCGCACCTAGCCCGCCGACCCTTTTACGTGGTTCCAGAGCCTACTCCAGTCCCTTCATTTACTGCCATTAAGCAAGGGATGAATGAGCCTTTTCAACATTTTGTTGATAGACTCTGGCAGTCTATTGTGGCTCAATCTGAGCTGGGAGCAGAGCAGCAGGAATCCATGTTTAAGCTGCTGGCATTTGAAAACGCAAATCCGAGAATGAAGTCGCTGTTCTCTACTTTACCAAAAACGGCTGACGTCTCGGAGATGCTAGAGGTGGCTTCCAGGGCCACCCAAACACAACAAAACCAAGGCATGGCCAGTGCCTTTGCCGCCGCCCTGGAACCCACTCAAAAGCTCCTCGCGACAGTGGTGCAAAAACTAGACAGAAGGGAAAATCAATACAGAAGGAGAAATCGATCAAGAAAATCCGCCCCTGTCTGTTTCCGATGTGGAGCCACAGGCCACTCAGCAAGAGCCTGCTCAGCTACAGTATGGTGTGACCGATGCCAGAGAGACAACCACAACAACCTGGCATGCAGGTCTACAAAAACGGAAGGCGCAGCGTGCCAGGTCCACGCGCCATGACACAAGTAGCCGGGCCAGCGCTCTACACCAGCTCCCCGCCCCAGCCACAAGGGGAAGCCTGGGCATCAATGTGCCCTCAGCAATAGATGTCACGCTGACAACAACACAGGTTTACCGGATACCGACGGGAATTCGTGGACCGGTATATCAAGAAATAGCACGGTTGGAGCCTTACTAATGGGCCGTTCTTCCACTGGAGTTGCAGGACTTATTGTGCTCCCAGGATTTATAGATGCAGATTACACAGGGGAGATAATGATTACTTGCTTTACATTAATGCCCCCCCTGATAAAGCAGGAACCCGGCTAGCACAACTGGTCCTCCTCCCAAAAATGAATCTGGGAAAGAACGTCCCCAATGACACGAGGCAGTCAGGGCTTTGGATCTTTTGGAAGTACTCTGGTAAACTTAGTGCAACAGATGAAGACAAGGCCCATCATTATTGTGAAGCTGACCGCTGGAAAAGAAGTGGCCCCTATAGAAATCGCCAGCCGTCTGTCAGTCCTTGGAACACGCCCATCTTCGTAGTTCCAAAAAAGACGGGAAAAGGGCGACTATTGCACGATTGCGCAAGGTCAAAAACCAGATGTGGCCAATGGGTGCCCTCCAACCCGGGCTGCCCCTCCTCACAATGTTACCCAGAGGCTGGCACCTTCTGGTAATCGATCTCAAGGATTGTTTTTTCACCGTTCCCCTACATCCTGAAGACACAGCTCGCTTCGCATTCACCATCCCATCGATCAACAAAAGTGAACCTGCGAAGCGATACGGATGGGTAGTGTTGCCCCAAGGGATGAGAAATTCCCCAACGATATGCCAAAATGTATGTGGCATGGGCACTCTCGCCGATCCGAAAAGAAATGCCGGACACACTAATATACCACTATATGGATGACATACTGCTTTGCCAGGAAGACCCGTTCCCTGACAACTTTAGTCAAATATTGACCAACCAGCTGAAGACAAAAGGACTAATAGTAGCTCCTGAGAAAGTGCAAACACAATCGCCCTGGAGCTACTTAGGGTGGCAAGTCACTCATGCCATGGTGAGACTGCAAAAACTAGAAGTAATAAGCTCGATTAAAACATTGAACGATGCCCAAAAGCTAGTGGGCGAGCTTCAATGGGTTCGACCCATTATAGGTCTCACCAACGCGAACATCCACCCCTTCTTGTCACTAATGCGGGGCACGCAACCAGATGCGTTAGTGGACTGGATCGAAAACCCTACCAATGCGTTAAAATGGGTCGTCCACAAACTGGCAACCGGCTTTGCAGATCGTAGCGATGCCACCCAAGCCATCGGAGTCTGGGTATAAAATCACCCTTCGTTCCCATTCGCACTGCTGTTACAGGATTTTAATTGTGAAAAGGAAAATGGGGAACACCTGAGGCAGTACAGCCTCAGACTGTCAGCACCGAACAATTGCTGATAATTTCAATATAAGCTTTGGGCTATGTGCAAGGACAGTGCTGCTTAAAGCATATTTTGTAACCGCAAGGAACAGCACGTTAGAACACTCGAAGGTTTAGGAGTAAGCAAGACGATTAGATTAAGGAACTCTGCATGATTACAACATCCACGAAGAAGCTCGAATGTGTGAAAGATAAGCTTTGTTAGTTAATTGTTGCTAAAGGTTTTGTAGCCAATCAAGTTAAAACGTGTGTAACGAGATGTAGAAATCACCAATCAGCAATATGTATACGTGGCATTAGCTCTTAGATTAGTGTATAAATATCGCCTTCTGATTCAATAAAGTCGGACATTTGTTTGCATCAAACAAGTCTCCGTCTCGCATCTGTTTGCCTCAAACACCCACTGCGACAAATGGTGACCCCGACGTGAAACGGGCTAAAGACTGTAAATAAAAATTTAAAAATTGCTAAAGATTATTAAAGAAAAAAGAAGATTGAAGATTATCCGATCGCAGGTCTCCAAGAACTCGAGAGTGAAGAAAAAGGCTGAAAGGAAGCCGATAATTGTGGTGCGCACCTTCATCACCTCCTCGCGATTGGCAGGTGAGCTTGGAGAAACTTTTTGTTATGGATTCAAAAGAAGAACGAGACGTTTATTATACTTTAAAGACTTTACTTAATAAGGATAAAAAAGTTATACCGGGCCATGATCTAAAACTGCTTTTAAAATGGACTCGTGAGCATTTTCCTGACATCAATTCGGTCTCTATTTATGACCCTACATTCTGGGACGAGGTCGGAGTTAAATTATGGGATGCCACTACACGGGGCAATAATGAAACCACCAAACTCTTAGCACCTTGGCGAACACTTTTTGAAACTTTAAAAGGAAAAGAGTCTACTACTTCATCTGCCCCCCTGCTGCCAACCACTGCCGCTATGGTGAATGCGGATTTGGACACAGAACCCTTTGACCCTGGGGGTTGGATGAAAACTAAAATGGGACTAAGAAGCAAAACCAGAAGCGACCGAAAACACCACCAGAACCATCGGAGTTCCCAGAGGGAGAGAAGCCAGAGAACACAGGCGAGGAATCTTGGAATGCACACTCCCCACCTCGCGCCCGCCCGCCACGGCTCCCGACTGCTCTGCCACCTTTCCACCTCGGAAGCCTGATTTATCTTCTTGACCACAGTTGCCATCAATTAATCCTCTGCTTCACCTGTCAACACCATCAGTGCCTGCTATAGAGCAACAATCAAGGAAGGAACTGGGACTCGGAAACAAGCAACTAAGGAAACTGCTGAAGAAACTGAAAGAACTGGAGACCAAGGATGAGTATACCCCTGAAAAAACTCTAGTTTTTGCTCCGGGGAACATCCCAAACAATGGGGCACTAATTCATTTTTACCCCCTGATCCATTCCCTATTCTTGCTCCTATTTCCCTTAACCCTTTAACACCCACTGCTCTACCTCTTCCAGATCCAGCATGGGGAGGGGAGGGGAGTGGGGAAGGTGGTAATGTGTATCCAGTAACTAGATGGAAGGGAATTAGTCAAAATGCTATAGTTGAAGGAGAAATGGTTCCCAATATGAGTCCGATGGTTTTCCAGTGATTGTGGGACCAGGAGGAGGAGGTCAATGGGTTGCATTAGATTGGAAAATGGTAAAAGAAGCCAAAGTTGTCATTGCGCAGTACGGTTTGAAATTGGTTTGAGTCATCTCCTTTGCAGTATCTTTTTACTGCTCAGTTGTTGATGCCATACGACACAAAAATGCTCATTAATACTCTGTTAACTCCTTCTCAACAATTGCAATATAGTTCTCAATATTGATGCATATTGTGGTGCATGGTACACTGGTGTTTCATACAGAGATAAAAAACTTGGTTGGTAATTATACTTGCAGTTTTGGTTTAGGAAATTGTACCATTTCATTTTGTTTCAGGGTGACTTTACCAGATTTTAGTAGCAATATCATTTCATTTTTGAATCTTCTAGTGATGGTTGTTAGTTTTTCTTATATATTGGTGAGAAGTAAGACAAAAAACACAGTTATGAGAATGAGTATTCCTTTTTGGAGGCTGGAAGTTGCTGTGGAGAGCAAGAGTTGCTCCTGGTACAGAGAGCACTCCCACTCCTGCCTCCGCAGCCGCTTCTCGCCGCCCCCCCCCCCCCCCCGCACACACTGCTGCTGCTCAGAAAACGAGCCCACCATACCTTAAAAACTATATTACAGAAACAAAAAGGAGGAGTTGGAGCATTATCAACACCTGAAGAGAGACTGCTCAAGGCTATATATACTTTTAATTTTTTAAATTGTTATACTTCAGATGTGCCTCCCATTGCTAAACACTTTGCGAGTAATAATCTTTTCCAATTCCAGGAAAGACCTCCAGTCCTTATTAAAGATATGGAAACGGGACAAATTAAAGGCCCATATTCACTCATAACATGGGGGAGGGGTTATGCTTGTGTTTCCACAGATCAAGGACTTAGATGGATTCCAGCGAAAAATGTTCGACCCTACAGGCTACAGGCCACGCAGGACTAATAATTCCTGTTATTACTGTTTCACCTGTAGTAACTTTTACGCTACCTAAAGAAAATATGTGGCTCACTTTATTATAATTATACCTCTAAAAATGTATCTAAATCCACTAACAAACTTTTATTGCTTCCCCCGGGTTTGTTTTTTTATATAGACCATGGCCTGAAAGTTGCTGAGGAGAATGAGAACTGCTCCTCGTACAGAGAACACAGAGTAAAAAAAAAAAAAAAAAAAAAAATTTAAAAAGAAAAAAAAAGAAAAAAGAAAAAAAAAAACACAAAAAAAATAGTGTGTATGCCTTTGCTATTTAAAGGCTTGGAATTTTTTCTGTAAATAATTTTATTTGGCTTTTTAGGTTTCAATTTGGCAACCATGGAGGAAACTAGGACTCCACCGTGCTGTGATCCGGGAGGGGTCTGGGGACGCTTTTGGGGCCCCCCGACCAATTTTTGTCAGATAAGCCTCCTCTACCCCCTTGGTTCTATGCGCCAGTGGACATCTGAACTTCCTCATACTAAAAAGTTATTTAAGTCCTTCCACTGCAGTGTGAAATGTGCTTTTCGTATTGTATTGATAACAGGCTTTTGTTAATGTTGTAATTCATGTGATCGTTTATATGTTGACTAAGGGATCCCTCGTCTGTATGTTAATTGTTGATTGTGCTTTTCTGTTGCACTGCTCTTTTTATTGTTAGCTTTTAGGTCATGTTTGTGAAGATTTTAATGGAATGTGTTGTATGAATCTTTCTGATCACTGTCAATCTATACATGCTGCAATACAATCACTTAAAGAAGGGGTTGCACATTTGCAATCACAGGATAATTAGGACTGGTTTGATAAACTTTTTTCAAGATGGGGTTTAACGGGATGGTTGCGAAGTTTGGTTAAGACTGTTTGTTATGCTTTACTTGCTTTTTTACTTTCTCTAACCTTGCTACCCTGTATTTTTAAATGCTTTCAATGGATGCTCGATCATGCCATGAAACGAGTTTATCTTGTCCAATCGGAAGGGGGAATTGAGGCAGTACAGCCTCAGACTGTCAGCACCGAACAATTGCTGATAATTTCAAACAAATTGTCCGACATTATTGAATCAGAAGGCGATATTTATACACTAATCTAAGAGCTAATGCCACATATACATATTGCTGATTGGTGATTTCTACATCTCGTTACACACGTTTTAATTTGATTGGCTACAAAACCTTTAGCAACAATTAACTAACAAAGCTTATCTTTCACACATTCGAGCTTCTTCGTGGATGTTGTAATCATGCAGAGTTCCTTAATCTAATCGTCTTGCTTACTCCTTAACCTTCGAGTGTTCTAACGTGCTGTTCCTTGCGGTTACAAAATATGCTTTAAGCAGCACTGTCCTTGCACATAGCCCAAAGCTTATATTGAAATTATCAGCAATTGTTCGGTGCTGACAGTCTGAGGCTGTACTGCCTCAATTCACATTACGTGTGTAACGAGATGTAGAAATCACCAATCAGCAATATGTATACGTGGCATTAGCTCTTAGATTAGTGTATAAATATCGCCTTCTGATTCAATAAAGTCGGACAATTTGTTTGCATCAAACAGGTCTCCGTCTCGCACTGCGACAATGGGGGTCCCTCAAGTAGTAAAAACCGACAATGCGCCTGCTTATACAGGCAGAAAAGTCAAGCAGTTTCTTGCTACTTGGGGAGTAAAACACATTACAGGAATCCCTCATTCGTCTACAGGCCAGGCGATAGTGGAAAGAGCTAATCGCACCCGGAAGACGTATCTACAAAAACAAAAGGACAGCAAAGACATGGACCCACAGATGCGGCTTAGCAAAGTGCTTTTTACACTGAATTTTCTTAGTCTAAGCCGCGATTCCCAACAACCCCCTGTGTTACTCCACTACTCGTCCCAGAAAATCAACCGCATGCCAGAAGTCCAAATCAACTACAAGGATCCATCTACAGGTCAGTGGGAAGGGCCCAAGCCGCTACTGTTTACCGGAAGAGGTTATAGCTGTGTCTCCACAGACTCCGGACCTCTTTGGGTACCCAGTAAATGGACACGCCCTGCCGCCACCAGATCTCTAATGGACAATGGTGCATCATCCAGCACCTCAAACTGAATGACCTTGCCAAACTTGCACATTTGGACATCGTATAATTTTTCTTACTTGTTGCTTGTGTTCTTCTAACAAAAAAACCCAAAAAAAGACCCCCCAAAAAAAACCCAAAAAAACAAAAACAAAAAAACCCAAAAAAATAAAGAGAGAGAGAAATTGTCACTTTTGTTGTATTATGTACTTATTATTGTCACGGTAGTTTTTCACAAAAAAAAAAAAAAAAAAAAAAAAAAAAGAGGGCGGAAATGTAGTGTAATGAGGCAACCAGGTGCCACTAATTGCCAGGGAGTGAGCATGAGCTTGTGTCAAGCCCACCTGTGCCCAATTAGGGTGGGCCCCCACTGCGCATGAGCAGGACCAGGGGGCCAATAAAAGGTGAGGCCTGAGACACAGGCGGGGCTCACTCCTGAGCTAGCTAGCAGAGAGATCAGTTGCTTTCAGAGCAACAGCACTGATCCAGGCTAGTCAACCCTGTGGGCTATAGGCTTGGAGCACTGTTCGTGAGTCTCTGCTGGAACACCTGGTTGGACCTTGAAGCGCCGTACCCTAAAAGAGGTTCGTCTTGCTACACTTCACCATTCTTACAGGTAAGCAACATTTACTTGAAGCTCTCACGCAGTCCAAAAAAGAAAAGGGGGAGACTGGGTTTGCTGATATTCGTGTGTTAAATTGTATCTTTGGACCATTACAGCGAAAAACTACAATCCAGACAAAGATTGAGGTATTGGCCCTTCTAATTTGTAAAGGCCAAACCCATATTATACAAATTACTGGAGATGAATCTAGCACAACCTATCTTCCAGTGAAACAAGGAGAGTTTGACTGGTATTTGCAGCACTCTCCAGCCCTACAGTCAAGCCTCCTCGAAGCTGTGCAAACCATTGATCTCTCCCCGTTGTGGTCTACTGTGTTAAAGTGGATGTCCTTGCATGAATGGATTCCTGTTTCAAAACGATGTGTGGAATCCCTTTAAGATGCATTAATGGTCTTTACCAGTGCAGGAAAACGCTCACGACGAGCCGCAGTGACGTGGCAAGACAAGAGCAATGGTGCCATGAACTCCTGTCCGCACAAGAGGGTGATACCCTACAGACTCTAGAGTTGGCAGCCATCGTTTACGCCTTCTCACGCTGGATGAATGTGCGTCTTAATGTTGTCTCAGATTCCTTACATGCTGTAGGAGTTGTACAGCGAATCGAAGATGCCCATCTCAAAGACATTGCAAACCAGCAACTAAATGACTTATTTTGCCAGTTGCGGGCTGCCATCCAACAGAGAGATCAACCTTATGCCATCTTTCATATCTGGAGTCACCAGTGGTCTGACGGCCTGGGAGAAAGCAATGCCCGAGCAGATAGACTGGTCTCATTATCCGTACCCATGGACGAGTTTACTATATTAGTGGCAAGCTAGCTCGGTTTTTTCAGCAGTGGGGAATTAAGCATATCACAGACATTCCCCATTCGCCAACAGGTCAAGCTATAGTAGAGAGGGCAAATCAAACATTAAAGGACTATCTGATGAAATTTACAGATTTGCAAGACCCACAGGAGCGATTAGCAAAGACTCTATTCGTCTTGAATTATCTGTGTATATTTGGGGATCAAAAGTTAGCGCCAGCATATGTTCATGGGACAATAACCCAACAAGCACACCCCTCTGAAGCCCCACGGTATGTGACCTACAGGGATCCCACCACGGGTATATGGCAAGGACCAGCGGAGGTTAAATATTTAGGCAGAAGTCACGTGTTTCCACCCCTACAGGTACCTTGCGGGTTCCCAGCAAGTGGACTCGGCTGGCACCCTCTCCGCCGAATTCGAAAGCATAAGCTCAAGAGCAGAGACAGCCATATTAAGTGCTCAACATGTTTGAAAACAAAAACTGCCGTGTTGGCTTCATCATAGGTTTAACTGTCAATTTAAGTTTTGATTGCTTTGCTTTCCCAAACTTCGACCCTCGACAGAATGTCTGGGTTACCCTTACGCATCAGCTTAACACTACTTCCTTTTGTGCCAGTCTAGCGACCCCACAATCACCCTTTATTACGTGTTTATTTGGTGTACCAACCTCGGAAGAAACTTGGCCAATGTTTCAAGCAGCTATGAATCACACACAAGTGCAATTTCACACTGAGAGTGTTGCAAGACGAACCTCTTTTAGGGCACGGCCCTTCAAGATCCGACCAGGTGTTCGAGCAGAGACTCACGAACAGTACTTCGAGCCTATAGCCCTCAGGGTTGACTAGCCTGGATCGGTACTGTTGCTCCGATAGTGCCTGACCTCTCTACTGGCTAGATCAGGACTGAGATGAGCGTGTGCTTCAGGCCTCACCTTTTATTGGCCCCCTAATCCTGCTCATGCGCAGTTAGGGCCTGCCTTAACCAGGCACAGGTGAGCTTAACACAAGCTCATGCAACTCCCTGGGAATTAGTGGCACCTGGTTGCCTCATTTCACTACATTTCCCCCCCCTTTTTTTTTTTTTTTTTTGAGTGGAACTGCTGTGACAACTGTAATAAGTACACAATAAACACAAATACAACAAAAATGACAATTCCTCTCTCTGTCTCTTTTTAATAAACACAAATAGAACAGAAATGACAATTCCTTTCCTTTTTTTATATTTTTTTCTTTTTTTTGTTTTTTGGGGGGCTTTTTTGTTTTGTTTTGTTTTTCTTTTTTTTGTTAGAAGAACACAAACAACAAGCAAGAAAAATTATACGATGTCCAAAAGTTCAAATTTGGCAAGGTTATTCAGTTTGAGGTTCTGGGTAAGGCATTGTTGTCCATTAGAGATCTGGTGGCGGCAGGGCTTCTCCATTAACTGGATACCCAAACAGGTTCGGAGTCTGTGGAGACACAGCTATAACCTCTTCTGGTAAACAGTAGCGGCTTGGGCCCTACCCACTGACCTGTAGATGGATCCTTGTAGTTAATCTGGACTTCCAGCATGTGGTTGATTTTCTGGGACGAGTAGTGGAATAACACAGGGGATTGCTGGGAATCGCGGCTTAGACTAAGAAAATTCAGTGTAAAAAGCACTTTGCTAAGCCGCATCTGTGGGTCCATGTCTTTGCTGTCTTTTTGTTTTTGCAGATATGGCTTCAGGGTGCGATTAGCTCTTTCTACTATCGCCTGGCCTGTAGACGAATGAGGGATCCCTGTAATGTGTTTTACTCCCCAAGTAGCAAGAAACTGCTTGACTTTTCCGCCTATATAAGCAGGCGCATTGTCGGTTTTTACTACTTGAGGGACCCCCATAACAGCAAAGCAATTGGTCAGGTGACGGACCACATGCAGAGCCTTCTCCCCTGTCTGAGCTGTCGCCCAAAGCATGCCTGAAAATGTGTCTATGGTCACGTGGACGTACTTGAGTCGTCCAAATTCTGGGATGTGGGTGACATCCATCTGCCAGATCTCTCCTGCTTGCAGCCCACGTGGATTGACTCCCACTTCTAGGGCAGGGCCAAATTGTGCACACTGAGGGCACGCTTTAACAATCCCTTTTGCATCTTCCCATGGAATTGCAAACATGCGCTTCAACGCCCTGGCATTTTGATGGAATAAGGAATGGCTGTTTTGAGCCTTCGTGAACTGACTTATGGGACCCTGTAATCCTAGGCTGACCAGGGAGTCAGCCCTTGCATTTCCTTCTCCTAGGCCTAAAGATGTTTTTTGGCTACAGATGTGCAAGGGGCAGCACAGTTGTGTGCGAATTTTCAGCGCACGCTGTAATGTAAGAAAGAGCCCTAAGAGCCGCTGGTTTTGCACTGGCTTGTCAAGAGCATCCTCGATAGGGTTTGCCACTCCTACCGCATATTGCGAGGCGGAGACGATGTTAAGGAGGATACGTTGCCATTGTGTTGAGGCCCAAACGATAGCCAGTAGTTCCAGAGTCTGCAGGTTGTCCTTGTCGGTGCCCGGAATCAAATGTTGCTTCCACTGTCCCTTATCCTGCCATACGCAGGTGTCCGTTTTCGACCTTTTTCCAGCATCAGTGAACACAGTGATGCCAGGAACTGGGCGCTCTGAAACAATTGATCGTTATATCCAGTGGAACTGGCTGATGGCATGTAGGCGCTTGTGTTTTGGGCCTCCATGACGGATTTCCCCAGAGTATTCGAACAAGGCGAGTTGTAGTGGTGTAGAGCGCTGCAGCAACCAGTCAAAATCAATTGTTTTGATAGGGATGCTAATCCATCATGGCTCTCGACCATCTACTTCAAGGCAACACTGTCACCACCTTTCGTATCACGAATGCCATTATTTCAGTTTGTTGTGAGATATCTTTCCGGGCCATGTGAGGTAGGAATAGCCATTCCAAGATGGCTATCGAATCTGATTTCTGAGAGCTCTGATTGTAGTTTTTGTTGAGAGTTTTACACACGAATGGTTGCTAGACAAAGGACATGACAGTGTGCAGCTGGTCAGCGTATAGGCGACAAGGACAAGGTGTCCTTGCCACCAACTCTTACACAGTAACAGTGTGCTGTGGTTAGCAGTAAGGAGAAGTTAGCCCCCAAGATGAATGTTCCAGAAACCGCAAGGCTGCCCAGCTACACTTACATCAGTAGCTAAGAACCAATGAGGAGCTTAGCTTTTGCAACATGTGCGAGCTGATCTGTATAAATATGCACCGAATGTTCAATAAAGTTGAGGCCTGCTGACCATGATAGCATGAGGCTTGTCTCCCGTGGCTCCGGTTATCCCGACATTTGGCGCCCGAACAGGGACTACTCCCCTCCCTCAATAGAGCTACGTTGGGTGCGGGTCTGACTGCCGGCGTAAGGCTTGTATCGCCCGAGGCGCCTGCAGAAGATTGACGGCGTAAGGCGTTTTTCGCCCGACGCGCCCGGAGGATCACATCGGTGGTCTCCGCCGCTACGCGCTGCCGAAGCCTGGAGGATTGCAACGGTACCGATTAATATGGACAGGCAAGCAGCGTATGATCTTTTTACCTGTTTTCTTAAGAAACGGGGTATTAAAGATTTAGATTTAGATAAGGACCTCCCCCGTCTCCTAGATCATGGGACCTCTTATGGGTTTTTCACTGATCCCCATTTAGTTCACGATTTATACGAATGGCGCCGTTATGGCGACCGACTCTGGGAATTAGTTCTAGAAGATGATAAGGTAGCTAAAAAAATGAGTAAGTGGTGGAAGGTCGTACAAAATGAGCTCTTAATGTCGCAGGCTGAGAAGCGGGCTGCAGATAGTGCCCGTCAGGCTCACGCGAGAAATTTAAATTATGTGGTTACTGACCCCCCCGCGCCGAGCCCTCCCGACCCCTCCGCGCCAAACCCCCCTGTTTTCGCCTCAATCGAGGTTACCGCCCCTAAATCCCCGTCCGTCCCACCCCAGTCAGCCGTGCCACCCCAGTCAGCCTCGCCACCTAAGTCCCCGCCCGTCACACCCCGGCCAGCCGCGTCATTTTTACTGCCCCCCCACTACCCCCCGCCTGCGCCCCCCCCTCCCGCTGCCACAGAGCCGTTCCCCGGAGCCCTTTCGGGCCTCGCGGAGGCGATGGCAGAGAGAAGACGAGAGTCATGGGCTAGTCTCGCCAGACAGGGGCTCGAGAATGGTGACCTTGCCCTAGTCGAAGCGGCACAGGACCATTCGTCTCCTATGGCATTCCCTGTCGTTTTTAACGCAGACGGGCCAGATAGCGCTCTGCGCGCTCAGATTACACAGCTTGATTGGAAACTGCTAGCGCAACTGCGGTCTACCGTCGCACAATTCGGAGTTACTAGTGAGCCTGCGAGGCAACTGATTGATTATTTTTTTAATTCGGCCGTCTTACTCCCTGCCGACATTAAGGGCATAACTCGCCTTATATACACCCCCCATCAGAAATTAACATTTGAGAGCCGATGGAGGGAAGAGGCAGCCAATAGCGCCGCCCAGAGGCGCCAGCGAGCAGATCCTTTACATGGTATTACGGTGGATCAGCTCATGGGTGAGGGAAAATATTTTCTTTTAGAACAACAAGCAGCATTGGGGGTAGAAAAGCTTAGGGAGGTTATGGCAGTTGCCAAGAGGGCGATGCAAAAGGTTCGTGACCCGGGAGGGATACCCATGTATATGGGCATTAAACAGGGTCGTGACGAACCTCTTGGATCCTTTGTAGACAAAATCATTAATGCCTTGTCCAAAGCGGGTATTACAGATCACATGCAGGATGCCCTTATTAAACAAGTTATTATTCAAAACGGTAATTCCACCACCCGTTCACTAATAGCCACGGCCCCCGGCAATTGGACAGTTCAAGACATTTTAGATAAGGCTGCGGCAATGCCCGCGAGCAATCAAGCCTTTTTAATACAAGCCTTGCAAAAGATAGGGGACAGTATAGATAATCAGGCCAAAGTTCAAAACCAGGTCTTAGTAGCCCTTGCACCCCTCCAAGCTACCTCATCGCAGCGCCGACCTGGAGCACCAGGAGGCCGCATGAAATGTTTTCGCTGCGGCCGCCCAGGTCACCTTCGCCGCGAGTGTAACGCCACAGGGGTTTGGTGTGGAAAATGCCAGTCTAACACTCACAACACCAACACCTGTCGTCGCTTTTCGGGAAACTCCAAGACCAGCGCGAGGGCGAACCGCGCCAAGACACAAGTAGTCCCCAACTCTCCCCAGCAACCCCCGGCAGCCTTGGACTGGACCCGGCAGCAGCAGTAGACATCGCACTCTATCACACCGGCATCCATACCATTCCCACTGGGATCTTCGGACCCATTAAGATTAATGGACAATTAGTTGGCGGACTTATTATAGGTCGCTCTTCGGCGTATGTTTTGGGACTGATTGTGGAGACTGGAGTTATTGATAAAGATACGGAAGGTGAAATATTTATTATCGCACATACGATGTTCCCACCACTGTTTATACCCAAAGGACAGAGGCTGGCCCAACTCGTACCGCTGCCTCACATGACCGCAGCCGTGCCACCACTCTCTACCGAACCACGCGGGAAAGGATGTCTCGGATCCTCTGGAGGCATCTCGCTCCCAGTCATTGATCTATCCACCCGACCAAAGATGGCTTGTCGTCTCTCGTACCTGGGACATACAATTACGCTTAAAAAGGCTTTGCTTGACACTGGAGCGGACTCCTGCATTATTGACGCCAATTTATACCCAAAAAACTGGCCTCTTTTGCCCACAAATACCACCGTCTCCGGTACACCTTTAGTCACTATATCTGGGCTACAGCACAAACTGGGGAAAAGGCAATTCACGTAGAGAGACATTTAAGCAGTTGTATTGCAGTCATGGGACTACCTCAAAAAATAAAAACAGACAATGGACCCACGTATACCAGTCAAAAAATAAAACGGGTCATGAGTTTTTGGAACATAAAACACGCCAGAGGGATCCCACATGTTTCTACAGGGCAAGCAGTGGTAGAACGTGCCAATGGTACTTTAAAAGGATACCTGGATAAATTTAAAAACATCCGCAGCCCTGGTGAAAGGCTCTTACGAGCCCTATTTGTACTAAATCACTTGTGTAGGTTTGGGGACAACGATATGCCGCCCGCCGTTATTCATTTCCAAAAAGAGACCACCCCAGCCCCCCCCATTTTTGTAACGTATAGGGACCCTGCGACAGGGCTCTGGCAAAAGCCTTCACAAGTACTCTACTGGGGAAGAGGTTATGTGTGTATTTCTACTCCAGCAGGTTCTAAGTGGATCCCAGCAAAGTGGACTCGTCCAGCTATAGTCCATGAACAGTCCACTGGCCCGGAGACGCCACCGATTCCAGACGATGCTGAGACCCCTGCTGGCTCCGGTGTTGCAGAGGTTCCAGATTAACCTTCTTTTGATACCGAAGAGGACGTAGAGACTTGTGTTATCCCTTCCTTGAACTCTCTGTAGAACAGATACAGATTGCCTCCCTATTGCATTGTTTGTTCTTCCTACGAACATTTTGCTTGGGTAAAATTGCGGTGTGGAGCGTGTCACAGGGAACTTTGGATCTCCCAACGTAACTTACAGGATACCTTTTGTTGCTTAACGTGTGCTTTGGCTAGGAGAAGGAAAGATCCTTCTCATGCTTTGGCTGCTTTGGCAGGAGAACCTTATCCTTTAGCAATACGTAGAGTAGAGAATAGGGAAGATCTTTTGTCAAGGTTCCTTAAGTGGCAATTGAAGTATACTATAGAACAGCTTTTAGCAAGTGTTAATTCGGTGTTGTTAGAATCTATTTGTGGAAAAAAAAAAAAAAAAAAAAAAAAAAAAAAAAAAAAATGTTTATGTTCCTGTTGCATGGCAAGTGGAGCCCCAGGAATGGGATGATACTTGTCGTAGGTTTATGCAGTCTTGTCAGCACTGTTGCCCCCTGGGGAACGATAGGGAAGGTGGAAGAGAGGCAGAACATGTGGGTCACTTGGGCCAACAAGACAGGACAACATAGCATGTGCCTTTCTTTAGCCACCGCTTCGGACCCCTTTAGGACCTGTCTTATTGGTGTACCCGCCGGTGATAGCCCCGGCATTATAAGAATGTATCAACAGTGTCCAAGGGGAAAAGAGTGTCTTGGCTATAAGAATGTTACTTATATACAAGAATTTGATTTGCTTGGCTCTACGCCCACGAATTATTGTTTTTGGTTTTCCCATAGTTATAGTAGTAATATTAAGGGATCCCCAGTAGACCTTTCTCCCACCCGTGACTACAATGTTTCAATGTACTGCTCGAAGAACCTCACGAGGGTTCAAAATGTTTCTTCAAAAATTGGCAAACTCACAGAAGGATATTTTTTAATTTGTGGAGATCGGGCATGGCAGGGCATACCTGCATATCCTATGCGTGGCCCCTGTTACATAGGCCATCTGACAATGTTTGTCCCTAGCATCACCACCTTAATTGGCCGAAATCGCACACAGTCACGCCATAAGAGGGCAACTCGGGCCCAGCAGCTGGGACCGGACTGTGATGACAACGTAGTATTATGGGACAGGCCTGAAAGAATTGTTGCTAGCATCCTTGCCCCAGGAATAGCTTCCGTCCAAGCCTTAACCCAGTTGACTAAATTAGCGTGCTGGACGGGAAAACAAATCAACATTACATCGCAGATCCTTAGCGAATTAGCTGAGGACGTAGAAGGGATTCGACACGCTGTACTCCAAAATCGTGCAGCGATAGATTTTTTACTTTTGGCTCACGGTCATGGCTGTGAAGAATTCGAGGGCATGTGCTGCATGAATTTGTCTGATCATTCAAATTCGATCCACCGCCAGTTGGCAACCCTTAGAGATAATATGCATAAGCTCCAGATAACCTCTGACCCTTTTACCTCCTGGTTGACATCCCTTGGCCTGAACCCTTGGTTAGTTTCCTTCTTGGAAAAAATTCTCGTGGTTATAATAGTAATAGTTATTTTGTTATTGTTTTTGCCTTGTGTGTTGCAGTGTATTCAAAGGATGATAATGTCAGCTTTTGTAAGTAACAAGACTGTAATGTTAGCTAAAGAAAACGGGGGAAGTGTTGAGAGTTTTACACACGAATGGTTGCTAGACAAAGGACATGACAGTGTGCAGCTGGTCAGCGTATAGGCGACAAGGACAAGGTGTCCTTGCCACCAACTGTTACACAGTAACAGTGTGCTGTGGTTAGCAGTAAGGAGAAGTTAGCCCCCAAGAAGAATGTTCCAGAAACCGCAAGGCTGCCCAGCTACACTTACGTCAGTAGCTAAGAACCAATGAGGAGCTTAGCTTTTGCAACATGTGCGAGCTGATCTGTATAAATATGCACCGAATGTTCAATAAAGTTGAGGCCTGCTGACCATGATAGCATGAGGCTTGTCTCCCGTGGCTCCGGTTATCCCGACAGTTTTGGTCACGGTTGTCATGATGGTGTTCCCCATTTTCCCTTTGCCAATTAAAATCCTGTAAGAGCAGTGCGAATGGAAACGAAGGGTGATTGCATACCCAGACTCCAATGGCTTTGGTGGCATCTCCATGATCCGCAAAGCCGGTTGCCAGTTTGTGGATTACCCGTTTTAACGCATTGGTATGGTTATCGGTCCAGTCCACTAACACACCTGGTTGCGTGCCCCACAATAGAGACAAAAAGGGGTGGATGTCCGCATTGGTGAGACCTATAATGGGTCGAACCCATTGAAGCTCGCCCACTAGCTTTTGGGCATCATTCAATGTTTTGATCAAGCTGATCACTTCTAGTTTTTGTGGTCTCACCATGGCATGAGTGACTTGCCACCCCAAGTAGCTCCAGGGCGGTTGTGTTTGCACTTTCTCAGAAGCTATAATTAATCATTTTGTCTTTAGTCGATCGGTCAGTATTTGACTAAAGTTTTCGGGGAACAGGGCTTCCTGGCAAAGCAGTATGTCATCCATATAGTGGTAGATTAGCGTTTCCGGCATTTGTTTTCAGATCGGCGAGAGTGCCCATGCCAAATACATTTGGCATATCGTTGGAGAATTTCTCATCCCTTGGGGCAACACTACCCATCCGTATCGCTTCGCAGGTTCACTTTTGTTGATCGAAGGGATGCTGAAGGCGAAGAGAGCTGTGTCTTCAGGATGTAGGAGAACGGTGAAGAAACAATCCTTGAGGTCAATTACCAGAAGGTGCCAGCCTCTGGGTAACATTGTGAGGAGGGGCAGCCTGGGTTGGAGGGCGCCCACTGGCCACATCTGGTCATTGACCTTGCGCAAGTCATGCAATAGTCGCCATTTTCCTGTCTTTTTTGGAACTACGAAGATGGGCGTATTCCAAGGACTGACAGACGGCTGGGTGTGTCATGCGTCCAGCTGCTCCTTTACCAGACGGCTGGCGATTTCTAGCCGCTCTTAGGATAGGGGCCACTGCTCCACCCAGACAGGGGTGTCTGTCTTCCACTGCAGTCTTGGAGTTGGCGGCACTTCTGCAGTGGCCCTTATTGAAAATATTGAGGGGGTTGGATGGGTTCGGGGATGGAGAGAATGGCCCCTAGTTGGCTCATCACTTCCCTGCCAACCAACTATCCAAGTTGTCCTGGTAACGGCAACACATAGGGATGTACGGTTACTGCTTGTCCTTCGGGAACAGAGTGTCCTTTGGGGACAGAGTGGCTGGAGAGCAGCCAGGCAGAAAAGGACCTGGGAGTCTGGATCGACAAGAAGCTGAACATGAGCCAGCAGTGTGCCCAGGTGGCCAAGAAAGCCAATGGCATCCTGGCCTGTATCCGGAACAGCATTGCCAGCAGGTCCAAGGAAGTGATTCTGCCCCTGTACTCAGCCCTCGTGAGGCCACACCTTGAGTACTGTGTCCAGTTCTGGGCCCCCCAGTTCAGGAAGGATATCGAGGTTCTGGAGCAGGTCCAAAGAAGGGCAACCAGGCTGGTGAAGGGACTCGAGCATAGACCCTACGAGGAGAGGCTGAGAGAACTGGGGTTGTTCAGCCTAAAGAAGAGGCGGCTCAGGGGAGACCTTATCGCTCTCTACAACTACCTGAAAGGAGGGTGTAGCCAGGTGGGGGTTGGGCTCTTTTACCAAACAACTTTCAACAAGACAAGAGGGCATGGACTTAAGTTGTGCCAGGGGAAGTTTAGGTTAGATATTAGAAAGAATTTCTTTACGGAAAGAGTGATCCGTCATTGGAATGGGCTGCCCAGGGAAGTGGTGGATTCTCCGTCCCTGGAGATATTTAAAAAAAGACTGGATGTGGTACTCAGTGCCATGGTCTAGCAACCGCAACGGTGGTTCAAGGGTTGGACTCGATGATCTCTGAGGTCCCTTCCAACCCAGCCAATTCTATGATTCTATGAAACTGTAATTGCACAGGTTTAAGGGCTTGAAGGGGGGTGGAACCACCACCTATTCCCTGGATGGCATCGTGGGCAATGATAAGTTTCCAATGATGAGGCCACACATTAAAGTTGATTATTGTAACATCAGCCCCGGTCTCCATCATCATGTAAAGGGTCTTTACCTCTTTTCCAGCGGTCAGCTTTACAATTATGATGGGCCTTGTCTTCATCTGTTGCACTAAGGTTACCAGAGTGCTTCCAGAAAATCCAAAGCCCTGACTGCCTCGTGTCATTGGGGACGTTCTTTCCCAGATTCATTTTTGGGAGGAGGACCAGTTGTGCTAGCTGGGTTCCTGCTTTGATTTTCAGTGGGGGCGTTAATGTAAAGCAAGTAATCATTATCTCCCCTGTATAATCCACATCTATAAATCCTGGGAGCAGAATAAGTCCTGCAACTCCAGTGGAAGAACGGCTCATTAGTAAGGCTCCAATCGTGCTATCTTCTTGGTATATCGGTCCATAAATTCCCGTCGGTATCCGGTAAACCTGTGTAGTCATCAGCGTGACATCTATTGCTGAGGGCACATCGATGCCCAGGGTTCCCCTTGTGGCTGGGGCGGGGAGCTGGTGTAAAGCGCTGGCCCGGCTACTTGTGTCATGGTGCGGGGGCCTTGCGCGCTGCGCCTTCCGTTTTTTGCAGAACTGCATGCCAGGTTGTTGTGGTTGTCTCTCTGGCATCGGTCGCACCACACTGAGGCTGAGCAAGCTCTTGCTGAGTGGCCTGTGGCTCCACATGGAAAACAGACAGGGGTGGATTTTCTTGATCGATTTCTCCTTCTGTATTGATTTTCCCTTCTGTCTAGTTTTTGCACCACTGCCGCGAGGAGCTTTTGAGTGGGTTCCAGGGCGGTGGCAAAGGCACTGGCCATGCCTTGGTTTTGTTGTGTTTGGGTGGCCCTGGAAGCTACCTCTAGCATCTCCGAGATGTTAGCCGTTTTTGGTAAAGTAGAGAACAGCGACTTCGTTCTTGAATTCGCATTTTCAAACGCCAGCAGCTTAAACATGGATTCCTTCTGCTCTGCTGCCAGCTCGGAATGAGCCACAATAGACTGCCAGAGTCTGTCAACAAAATGTTGAAAAGGCTCATTTATCCCTTGCTTAACGGCAGTAAACAATGGGACTGGAGCAGGCTCTGGAACCGCATAGAAGGCTCGTCGGGCTAGGTGCGCAGCAATGCGTTGGAGCACAGTCGGGAACTTTGGACTTGGACATCTGCATAGTGTCCTGAGCCCATGAGCATCTCGGCGGTTATCCCTGAGAGAGGATCCCTGGGTGCTCGAGGGTGATTTCTCGAGGGCGATTTGCTTCTACTTGGGCCAGGCGCTCCCATTCTTTGGCCCAGACAATCTGCTGGAAGGGGGTAAGCAGGCACCTGGCCAGATTGCGGCAGTCGTGGGGGCAATTAGTATTGGTGGTGAAGAGCCAATCCAGGATGGCCTAACCACTCTCCGATTTTAATCCTCCCTCTCTCAGGGTCTTCTTGGCTTGCTGTAAGGTTTTCCAACTGTGCTGTTCAAATTGAGGTGGCCCATTGCTATCGTGCAGAACAGGGCAGGCAACAGTGCTGGCCTCCCAATCCCCTTCAAGAAGGGCATCATGGATGAAGCCAGACCAGCTTCCGGGTCGGGGTTTATCAGCACCTTTGATTCCTTGGTTGTTCTGTCTTGATAACAGCGGGGTTGGAATCTCCTCCCCATCATAATCAGGGAGGGTGGGTGGGTCTCGATAGTTATGGAAAGACGAGCGTTGTTCTATATCTGTCATCCTCTTTTCTAAGGATTTCATGCCCTGATTTGTTTGTTCCAGGAGGGCTTTTATTTTGTCCTCCAGGCCAATGGGTGCAGCTGGTGGGGTGGCTGCTTCTTTCCCATGCTCTTTTTCTGAGCTGGGAGGTGGCAGTAGGGGTGGTTTAAAGCAGCAGCTGGGGCCACCCATCTAGGGGGCATGGGCTGTCAGCATCTTCACATTCTTTTGTTTGTTTCTTTCGGTGCTCGGAACAGGTGCTTCTTTTTCTTCCTCCGGCCCGATATCTGAAAGAAACTTGGCTATGAAATGGTGCAACTTTCCTCTCATGCCCTTGATGGCAAGGCTGTTGTCCCTTAGTCCTAGGAACGCCTTCCGGGTTTTCCCATCCTCAGGAGGAGGGGTGGATAGTGGAGGCACTGTGGGGACAACACCAGATCCTGCTTCTGGTGGTGGTGCTATAGTATCTATGTTAGCATTTGGCGGGAGTGCTGCAATGGCGGTGATGGCAGCTTCCGCCTCAGCTTTTATTTCTTTTAGGGCACTGATCACCACTCCTCAGGTACCATCTAATCCGGTTATGTTTTTATTCAGTTCTTGACTATGGAGGTTTCCCAACAGAGCACTGACCTCTTGCCAGAATTCCCATGCAGCCGCAGAGGCCGGGAAGGAGGAGAGTTCTTGCTCCTTCGCCTGTGCCACCAGCTCCTCATTTACAGGGCTGCTCGCTGACAATCCCATCTTTTCCTTTTTCTCAGTCAATCAGTGGTAGGGAAGGAAGGGTAGTGGATCTTCTGACCCAACTCCTGGGGTTTTCTGTTAACGCTAGTTTGCGCCAGACTGGATCCCTTTTTTCTGATTCGTCTGGGCACGGGCTACATTGAGGTCTATGCCCGCGTTCTCCACCAGATGTTGCAAGACGAACGTCTTTTAGGGCACGGCGCTTTAAAATCCGACCAGGTTTTCCAGCAGAGAATCACGAACAGTGCTTTGAGCATATGGCCCTCAGGGCTGACTAGCCTGGATCGGTGTTGTTGCTCCGAGAGCATCTTACCTCTTTGCTGGCTAGCTCAGGACTGAGCTGAGTGTGTGCTTCAGGCCTCACCTTTTATTGGCCCCCTAATCCTGCTCATGCGCAGTTAGGGCCTTCCTTAACCAGGCACAGGTGAGCTTAACAGAAGCTCATGCCACTCCCTGGGAATTAGTGGCACCTGGTTGCCTCATTTCACTACACCTGGTTGCCTCATTTCACTACATGAGAGTTTATGTCCTACCAAAACCAGTTTAGTTGCGTGTTTAAGTGATTATGACACTTGGGATGATCGTTTGCCTGTTGGGCCCTATCCCCAAGAGTAGAGCCTTATAGACTCCTTAAATGACACTTATTGTTTTTGGATGAGTAGCTCATCTGTTGATTGCACAGAAGGTATGGGAAGACAATGCGCTACTACCAACATTTTCGCAATTGGCAATTTCAGCCAATCAGCAACTATACCCTCCGCGGTGCCACTAACCCATTGCCTGGGACGCAGCTCCCCAGGAAATTACCAGCAGGGTATTTTTTAATTTGTGGAGATCGGGCATTGTCAGGTATACCTTCTCGTCCCATTGGAGAGCCTTGCACCATTGGTCAGTTGAGTTTAGCCATGCCTTACGCACACCCGAAGAGTACCCATCATGTGCGGTGGAAGCGAAGCCTAACTCAAACGCTGATGCAGGAATGTGACGACGATGTTAACCTTTGGTCCAAATGGCAGGTGATTGCTACTTTTATCTTCTTGCCCGGAGCAGCTGCCGCTCGTACACATCGAAACTTGGAGAAACTGCCTTGTTGTGTGGTAGAGCATGCTAGTGATACCAGCAAGGTGTTATCTGAATTAGCTGATGATTTATCTTCTGTACAGCATGCAGTATTAGAAAATAGAGCTGCCATTGATTATCTGCTTTTAGGTCATGGCCATGGTTGTGAGGATTTCAACGGTATGTGCTGTATGAACTTGAGTGATCATTCTAAATCAATACATAAGGAGATACAACAGCTAGTAGAACATACTCAAAATATCAAGCAAGACGCATGATTCTTCGGTCTAGATGAATTAGTCAATTGGTTTGGCCTCACTGGATGGCTTCAAAGTTTATGTAAGACTGGTGTGCTTGTACTTTGCATTATACTGATAACTTTTGTGTGCCTTAGTTGTATGTTAGCAATACTTAAGAAGCTATTTGTCAAAGCTGCTAATATCATGACTGTACAAAAAGATAAAGGGTTTGCTGGTAAATGGCTTGAGGAGCAAGGATATGGTCCTATACTAAGAATCAAAGATTGGGAACGGTTACACAAGTAGTATATTAAGAAGTCATGAGACCCTCAGAGACTCCGGGATATATCACATAATATTAAAAAAAAGTTTTAAAAAAAATAAAAATAAATAAAAAATATAATAATAATAAAAAAATAATAAAAAAAATTTCTTCTAAAAATCTCAGGATTTAGGACAAAAGCCATTGTTGAAGGAACTTCTTTTCCATTTTCATTAAAGCATCTTGTATACCAAAAAAAAAAAAACAAAAGAAGAAAAAGAAAAAGAAAAAGAAGAAGAAGAAAAAAAAGAAGAAAAAGAAAAAGAAAAAAGGAAGAAGAAAAAGAAGAAAAAGAAGAAGAAAAAGAAAAAAAAAGAAAAAGAAAAAAGAAAAGAAGAAAAAGAGAAAAAAGAAAAAGAAAAAGAAAAAGAAAAAAGAAGAAAAAGAAAAAGAAGAAAAAGAAAAAAAGAAGAAAAAGAAAAAGAAGAAAAAGAAAAAACGAAGAAAAAGAAAAAGTAGAAGAAGAAAAATAAAAGAAAGAAAAAGAAAAAGAAAAAAAGAAAAAGAAAAAGAAAAAGAAAAAAAGGTGCTTACAGTCCAGCTAGACTTTGCCCGTTATGAATGTAGTGATTGAACTTTGCACTCCTAGCTTTTTATTGCATTTTAATTTGGCAACCATGAAGGAACTAGGACTCCATCGTGCTGTGAGCCGATGGGACTTGGAGACACTTAGAGGGGCCCCTCGACAAAGATTCTGTCGGATAAGCCTCTCCTATCCCTCCTTTGGCCCTCTGCACTAGTGGATGCCAGACCTTCGTAATATTGAACAGAGCTCTGTTTGAGAGTGCGTGTGTATGAGTGTTTGTGTGAAACAGAGATATGCCATGAATGCGAAGTCGGTTTACACTTGATTATGGGAAACAAAATCCAGTTGATAACCTGTTAACCAGTTTGTTTTGATTCGTTAACCGAGTAGTTTTAGACTGTTTCAAAAGGGCATTATGATATTGAGTGTATTCTTCGATTCTTGCACATTTTGTTGTTTGTATTATGTTTGTTTGAGAATTAGCACTGCAAAAGTTTTTAACCAAACATGGGCTTGTGCAAAAAGAAAAGGGGGGGATATGTCGTAGAATGCTCTCGAATGTTCCTGAAAGGTAGGGGGTGTGACCCCTTTTCCGTGCTAACCCCATGTTTGAGGGGCCAATTAGAACGGCCCACAATCCTGTGCTACCTGCACCAGGGATTCGCTGTGCTACAGGTAAACACACCGGGTGTCCAATAAAACGTTATGTTGATGTTTGGTGGTGGGGGTGTGGTCACAGAAACACTATATAACAAAAAGTTACTGTGCAATAAAGTTGAAGCTTGTTTACCAGCCATATTGGTTGCATTAGTTTTCCCTCACCGTTTTCCAACACTCTAACTCCTTCGTACACGTCCAGGATCTCTTTTTCAGTGACTGTGTTGTTGACTTCGGAGCCTTTGTAGCTTCTACCCCAAAATCCTAGAGGTCAACCACAAGTCTCTCCTGGAGCTTTCTGCCAGATGCTCCATGTAGGACCATCACCTCCATCTCCGGTGTAAAGAACATTTTTAATGTCAGGCCCTGTTCGAATTGGTCCAAGGGCCATTGCCTGCACAATCTCCTGTTTAATACTTTCAAAAGCAGCTTGTTGTTCTGAGCCACATTTAAAGTCTTTCTTCTTTCGGGTAACCTCGTAGAGAGGTTTCATAATCTGATTATAAAGAGGAATATGCATCCTCCAGAAACCAAGAGTTCCTAAGAAGGATTGAGTTTCCTTTTTGGTAGTTGGTGGGGCCATAGCTGTTATCTTGCTAATCACATCCATTGGGATGTGGCGACATCCATCTTGCCACTTAACTCCCAGAAACTGTATCTCTTGTGCAGGTCCCTTGACCTTGCTCCTTTTAATAGCAAAACTAGCCTCTAGAAGGATTTCAATTATCTTCTTACCTTTCTCGTAGACTTCTTTTGCTGTGTCACCCCACACAATGATGTCATCGATGTACTGTAGATGTTCTGGAGCTCCACCCTTTTCCAAGGGATCATGGATCAGTCCATGGCAGATGGTAGGACTGTGTTTCCACCCCTGGGGCAGTCAATTCCAAGTGTACTGAACACCTCTCCAGGTGAAAGCAAACTGTGCCCTGCATTCTGGTGCTATAGGAATAGCAAAAAATGCATTAGCAATGTCAATAGTAGCATACCACCTGGCTGCCTTTGACTCCAGCTCATACTGAAGTTCTAGTATGTCCGGCACAGCAGCACTTAGTGGCGGTGCAACCTCATTCAGGGCACGATAGTCCACTGTCAGCCTCCACTCTCCATTAGGCTTTTGCACTGGCCATACAGGACTGTTGAAGGGTGAGTCTTGCTGATCACTCCTTGGCTCTCTAGTTGCCGGATCAGCTTGTGAATGGGGATCACAGCATCTCTGTTGATGCGATATTTTTGGGGGAAACAGTTCAGAAATATACAGATTGTGAACACTCCTGACTTATTTCAGCTTAGGTTAATGGTTATTGAGGCCTAGTTACAGGTTTCTAAAAACGAGCTAATGGGAAAGAGATTACTAATTGGCAGCAGAAGAGAAAAATAATTATGTGAGAAGAGTGGTTCCGTGAGAATGGAATGTATAATTGGAATACAAAGCCACCTGCATGATATGATGGTGTAAACAAGGCTTCTCTATATAAGTGAGTGGAAATTATTAATAAACGATTTCATAAGATCATATTGATGTGCACATGGAATCCTTAAGCCTCCGCAGAATTTTTTCTCACAAATGGCGCCCGAACAGGGACTAAGGGTGGCCCGGACCAGAAACTCTCATTCTGTTGCTTCCAGGAGCGATGAAGACAGCTGGAATGAGAGGGTAGCGGAGAAGCCAGTCGAAAGGAGATTGCTGCCCCGGCAATCTATGTAGCTGGTGCCCGGCTACGGAATAAACGAGCTCGGAATTGAAGAATCTTGCCCTGATCAGGTGAGCGGCTGGGGAGGAGATGGGGTCTACACTCTCTAAAGAAGAAGAGGCAGTAGTTAAGCTCCTCCAATATATTCTCTCTAAGAGAGATTTATCGTATGATGGCAAATCCTTACGTGAATTACTGAAATGGGCACGGGATAGAGACTTGATCCCCTCGATGGGTACTGTTTTTGAGTTACCTACTTGGGAAGCCATAGGTACTGCCCTATGGAAAAAAATTAGCGAAGGAGATAAGGAGGCAGGACGCTTAGCGTTACTTTGGAAATTGATTAAAGAAACTTTAAAAGAGATGGAAAGTGAAAGAGTGGCAGCCGCCTCTGATTTCGCTGCACCGATTCCCAAAAAGACCAGTAAAAGCATTAAGACTGGTAGTTCAGCCGCTGCAGCTCCTGCTAGCGAAATGCCGCCGAGGTCTCCACTGAACTCTTTTGCCAGTAGCCCGCTGCCGCCCTTACCGGGACTTCTCGGCACCACAACATCGTGTGGACAGCTGGAATATGTGGGTGCAGGAGAAAGTACATCTTACGAACCTGATTTGCTGCCTCCTTCAAGCGAGGATGAGTTAAGACAATTTTTTTTTAAAATATTGAGTCTGGTACTTTATCTGAAGCCCAGCGTACTAACCGATCAGAAGTCCTACAGAGCACAGAGCGTCCACCATTGTCAGATAATCCTCTTATTAGCTCAGAACGAGAAGGCTCTGTTGAAAAGTTGTTAAACAGCCTTATTCAAAAACTGGGGGATCTTACAGCTAAACCGGCAGGAGAGCGCTCGGGTTTAGAGTCTTCGGCCCTGGTACCGCTAAACTCTCCACAGACTCCTCCATGTGCGGAAGCAATTATTCCATCTAATTTGTGGAATCCAGTTCCTGAGCTTCCAGGAGAATCAGGATCTGGACAAAGGTGGAGAGGGGTCGTACGCGATGCAATAATGGAGGGACAGTTTGTACCTAACTTATCGGCGTTCCCCGTGACTATGCAAGCGGATGGGATACGAGAATGGGAGCCTTTTGATTGGAAAATATTAGAAAAGGCTAGAGCAGCAATAAGTCAAAATGGCATTAAGTCTCCTATGGTACAACAAATGTTGGGATAAATTTTTACATGTGATTTGTTGATACCGCAAGATATACCTCAATTAACTGACATTTTGCTTTCTCCATCTCAATTACTATTGTTTTCTAGGGAATGGCAGAAATTATGCAGTGCCAAAGCATATCAGCCACGACAACAAGACGACCTGTTGTATGGTATTCAGGTGCAAATGCTAATGGGTCAAGGTCCTTTCGCCGATAGCAATTTGCAAATTCGGTTTGCGCCACAGGTGCTGCAATTAACTCAAAAACTTGCTTTACAGGCGCTGACATCGATCCAGGAACCTGGCCGACCGCATGCTTTCACTCATAGACAGGGTTTAAATGAGTCTTTTCCTTATTTTGTTGATAAACTGTTCAGGCCTATCCAAAACCACCCTGATTTGGATGAAGATTCCAGACAGCGTATGTTTAGGGTTTTAGCTTTTGATAATGCGAATGATAAAACAAGGCAAATTTTAGGACCATTGCCTCGAACAGCTGAGGTTGCAGATATGATTGAGCTCGTAGAACGCACTCAAAAATCAGAAAAAGCCGCCTTTATAGCTGCGGCGCTAAAAGATGTGGTGTCAATAGCGCCAAAAGGCAGGAATGATAGAAAATGTTTTAATTGTGGTAAAGCAGGTCATTTTAAATCACAATGCAGAGGTGCAGGACCCAGACGGAAATGGTGCTCGAATTGCAATAGAGATAATCACAATACATCTGAGAGCCGACAATTGGGAAACCGGCTGCGGAGCACGAATTACCTGCACGCCAAGACAAAAATTCGGGGAGCCTGGTCCGCTGGTCAGGGAGTTCAGGGACTTCAGGGGCCCTGGATACCATCAGCTCCGCCACGCACGGGAGTGCCGGAGTTGACGTGGAAACAGCAGTAGATGTAACACTATTAAACACTGATGTGCGTTTAGTGGAATCGAATATTCAGGGGACCCTTGGGACAAAATTTGTGTGCTTTACTTTTAGGACGGTCATCTACTTCTAGGCAAGGCATTTTTGTAGTCCCTGGTGTGACTGATGCTGATTCTACTGGGTTGGTAAAAATTATCGTTTATACTATTACTCCACTGGTATCCATTCCAAAAGGCAGTAGGATAGCACAATTAGTACCATTTGTGTCACAGGTACCGTGTAAAGGTGACAGGGTAAGAGGAAGTGGAGGTTTTGGCTCCACTGGAACCCACAGGTTTATTTTGCAATAGATATAATGAAAGGGAAACCTGAAGTAGAAGTACTTCTCAGATATAAATGGAATGAGACTATTACATTGACAATGATGATTGATACAGGAGCAGGTGTCACAATAATTTCTCATCAACACTGGCCCTTAACATGGCCCACTATACCATCCCCCGCAAGTATTATGAGGGTGTGAGGAATACAGGCGCCTAGGATTAATAAAGATCCAGTTGCTTTGCAATTTACTGACGGGTCTCAAGTGTCAGTTAGACCCTATGTCATGCATGCACCTATTATGTTAATAGGGAGAGACGTACTCAGTCAACTGAATGCTAGACTTGTAACACAGCCTTTTTAGTAGCGGTCACTGAGGGGCACCCTATCCTAAAAATCAAGTGGTCTACCGACGATCCTGTCTGGATAGATCAGTGGCCGCTAACTAACGAATGGCTGCAGCATGTGAAGGAATTGGTACAAGAACAACTCATGGCTGGACATATTGTACTGTCTACATCGCCATGGAATACGCTTATATTTACAGTTCCTAAAAAATCTGGAAAGTGGCGTTTACTGCATGACTTGCCTGCTATCAATGCGGTCATGGAGGATGTGGGAGCGTTACAGCCTGGACTACCGTCCCCGGTAACGTTACCAGAAAATTGGGATCTATTGGTAATAGATTTAAAAGATTGTTTCTTTACAATTCCTTTACATCCAGATGATGCTGAATGTTTTGCTTTTTCGGTTCCTTCTGTTAATAAGGCTGAGCCAGCACAAAGATATCACTGGGTTGTATTACCGCAGGGAATGAAGAACTCCCCAACAATGTGTCAAAATTATGTTGCCTGGGCCCTGTAGCCTTTACGATCGCAATTTCCTGAGTTGATTTTCTATCATTATATGGATGACATTTTAATTGCAAGAACACTTGTAGAGTAACAAGGCAACCAGGTGCCTCTAATTGCCAAGGAGTGGGTGTGAGCTTGTATCAAGTCCACCTGTGCCTGGTTAGGGCAGGCCCCCTACTGAGCATGAGCAGGACCAGGGGGCCAATAAAAGGTAAGGCTCACAGCCACAGGGCAGCTCACTCTTGGGCATTATATTACCTTCATTGTGTCAGTAGTGCTCATTGCCTCCAGGGTGAGGCTCTGAGGAGTCTCGAGCCCAGGGCCTTCGGCATTGCAGTACTGCGGCTTAGCCAGCTGTGCCATCAGAGCTTGAGCTCACTGCAGTTATTTGGGTTTTTGAAACATGGAATAATACTGCTGTAAATATAGTCTGATTCACTTTATGTAGTAGGTACTGTTTTGAGAACGTATCATGCCATTTTGAAGGAAATTTCGAATGAGCATTTGTACTTCTTATTGCAGAAGTTATTGAGACTCTTAGCAGAAAGAGAACATCCTTATTTTATCACTCATGTCTGGAGTCATCTTAGTGACCGAGGTTTGGCTATCGGTAATAACTGAGCTGACTACTCAGTTGCACTAGCATGGACTGGTCCTTCTGTCAATGTTTTTTCACAAGCTTGACAATCTCATGCATTTTTTCATCAATCTGCTAAAGTGCTAGCGAAGCAATTTCATTTACCTCTGGGGGATGCCCAGGGAATTGTGAAATCTTGTCCTGATTGCCAAAAGGTTGATCTTGGTATTGGGATGGGAGTCAATCCTAAAGGTTTAAAATCCTTGGAACTGTGGCAAATGGATGTCACTCATGTACAACAGTTTGGACGCTTAAAATATGTGCCTGTTGTTATAGATACTTTTTCTATGGTTGTTTGGGCCTCTGCTCAGACTGGTGAGGCAACGAAAACATGTTATCAGACATCTATATGTATCCTTTGCTGTTCTAGGAGTACCTCAGTCTATTAAGACGGATAATGGCCCCACTTATTCTTCTGCTCGTTTTTGACAGTTTTGTGGACAATGGGGTACTTGACATGTTACTGGTATTCCTCATAACCTCATAAGTTTAGTTTGAAACCGTTAGAATACATGATTCGATAATAAAACTTTTTTCATTTAATTCAGAAAAAAAAAAAGGGAAAAGACAAGGGAAGAGCATATACCCTTATGAGAAGAAAAAAGAGCGTGACCTCATGAGAGCAATTATGAGTTATTAATAACATTTTGATCAAACTGGTCAATGCAACAATTAGGCCTAGAATATAAGGGAAAATTTGAAATTTGGGTTTCTTGCTGTTTCGTTTGTATCACACATAGCAAGAGGAAAAGCCTTTGGTAAGAATTGATAAAAATCATAAAATATACCAGTTAGCTTGTTGGCTTACAGATTTAATTAGGCGAGGCTTATCAGTTATATACGTTATTATTGCTAGTATGTTATTATTGCGTTTGCATTATTGGTATGTTATTGCTTTTGCATTATTAAGATGCTGTTTGTAACAATATATCATTAGCATGTTCTCTTACGTAACGAAATAAGTCAGAATTACTCAAAAAACAAAAAAAGGAATATGTTGGGGAAACAGTTCAGAAATATACAGGTTGTGAGCAATCCTCACTTACTTCAATTTAGGCCACATTGGGTTAATGGTTATTGAGGCCTAGTTAGAGGCTTTCTGAGAATGAGCTAATGGGAAAGAGATAACTTAATTGGCAACAGAAGAGGAAAATAATTATGTGAGAAGAGTGGGTTCCATGAGAATGGAATGTGTAAATGGAATTCAAAGCCACCTGCATGATAAGATGGTGTAAACAAGGCTTCTCTATATAAGTGAGTGCAAGTTGTTTATAAACAATTTCATGCAATCATATTGATGTGCACATGGAATCCTTAAGCCTCCCCAGACTGTTTTCCCACAATGTAGCCAGCAGAAGTTCTGTGAGAACAGGATTTGTGGCCAAGATATAGCCACCTGCAAGACATCATTATATAATCAAGGGCTCTATATAAAGCGAGTGCGAATTGTTAATAGACGACTTCACTTTAACCATATTGGTGACTAAGAGTTGTCCTTAAGCCTCCGAGGATTTTTCTACAACCAGTTACTGTTAAACCCATACAGAGAATAATTAGAACTAATTTGTTTTAACACGCTCATATAAGATCTGTCATTATCTCAGCCCTTTGTGCCCCATGTTGGGCCCAAATAAAGACTGTTGTGGTTGAACCACAGCCAGATGCTGAGCACCACACAGCCACTCACTCAGCTTTCCCCCAGCAGTAGGGTGGAAAAAGGGATTGAGACAAAATGTTTAATGATTGATGTAAAATAGAATTACATATTAATGTAAGTAAGAAAGATTAAAATTTTTAATACCTCCCTTTTCTTATTCCCATTCTTCTCACCTTTGCTGCTGCTCTCAGCTTCAGGCAGTCAAAGCTCACAAACATTTCAGCACTCTGATTGCCTCCTTAGCTGACTCTGTCCATGGGTTTGTGTCCATCTTTATGTTCTGGGAAGGCAGATCCTGAGAGACTCAATATAAAGTTTCCTCTCACCAGCCTTGGTTGCCAAGGACTCTGCTATTATCAAGAACTCCTTGACAGAAGCCATGACTGCAGGAGGCAAAGGCCCTGTGCTGGTTGGTGGCTTTAATGCTGAGAAATCCCTTTGGTTTGTTGGATGCAGCAGAAAGGTCAAGCCCTTACCCCAGGCCCTGGGAAGGCAGATCCTGTCCCTCACACAGGGCTCAGGTCTCTTCCTGTGGCACTGGGGTGTAAGGGTGACCAAGGACAAGTGTAGGAAGGTTCTCTGAACACCCCTGGCTTACCATTGTAGGGGCAAGGCACATAGTCAAAATAAAATTGTTCCGGGTAGACCTTGATGGTCAAGGCAAGTCCCATGGCCGAGGTGACAAAGCCCTCAGTCCTCTTGAGCCTTTCAGACTTGACAGAGCCCTTGGCCACCTCTCCTGCAGGCTGTCCTACACTGTTCATAATTTCACTTCAGGCTGTTGTCACCCTTCCTCATTTCTCACCTAAATCTCAGCATTTCCAGATCTTGTCTGGTGTCTCTCTGCTCTCAGTGGCTTTGCCTTGAAAACAAAATACTGAGCTGATCCAGAACCTCTCTGAGAAAATCTCTAACACAAGGTTACCCTCGGGGTGAGACTTCTTGTTCTTTCCCTCCAGTTTGAACCTCAAAAGGTGACCACTGTGATTGTTTTGGACTACCAAGAGAAATTTCATCATACAGTCATAGAACTGTTTGGGTGTGAAGGGATGTGTCAAAACAGACTTGTATTTCTCATGATCACTCCAAAAGGACTGCCCATACTACCTTTGTGGCAACTTCCCCAACGTACAGTCTGAAGTTTTGCTGGGATGGGTAAAAAGACAAGGACTGGCTTAAGGGTGATGTGGGCTGAAAGAGTACGTGCCTCAGAGTCTGGGATGGATGCTTCTGTTCCCATCCCTCTACTCAGTCTTGCTCTGGGGTGGGGATTTAGGAATGCCCCAGGACATTACTCTTATCGCTGTTTATTTGTCTGATTTTGTTAGGCCTGTTTTGTTTCTTTACTACAGAAAGAATTTCTCCTCTAAGTGATAATGTGACCCTCAGTCCTTTCACTCTGTACCAGTCAGTGGTGTCAGAGGATCTTTCAAGCATTTTCTGGGACCATATGGTTTCAGTCCCTCTCCCCAGAAGGGCCAGGTCTGGCAATAAGGTTGGATCCAGCAGCACCTTGGCTCCTCTCTGAGAAGGAGTTTAGAAAGCAAGGGGGTGACAGCTGTGTCTCCCTGGGTGCCCTCCCTGGGTCATGACAAGTGCCCACCGAGACCTTTCCCACAGGGCTGCTCCCAGCCAGGCAGCCCCAGCCTGTGCCATGGCCTGGGTGAGTCCCCTGCAGGGGCAGACACTGGCACTTTTCCTTCTGAGATTTCTCTCCAGATGAGCTCTGCTGCTCCTTGATGCCTTTCATGCAGGCACAGCCCAGGACAAAGTGCACTCTTGCTGGAGACAGCTCTATCTGATGGGATGGCCTCAGTAGTCCCTGGTGCTCTTTCACCCCGTGGCCGTCCTCTTGGGCAGCATCTCCAGCTCCTGGAGAAACCATGTCAGCTGTGGGGCTTCAGTGACATCTTTGCCCCAGACTCTGCTGGGCTCTGGGCCAGGAAAGAGCCCAGGCAGGTATGGGAGTTCCTGGGCACTGAGCCCAGCAGGAGAATGGAGATGCTCTGGCAGAAAGACTCAGCCTCAACTGAGGACACCCATGGCTTTCTCTGCCAGGGTTTCACTTGCCAGCCCAGAACAGCTCCCTCCAGGCTCTCCCACCTCCCCTCCCCTCTCTCAAGCACAGCCCAGTTGCTGCTGGCCCCACACCAGTGCCCACCCCAGGCTTCTCTGGGCAGTCCCACCACAGGTTCAGCCCCTCTGAAGGGTAGAGCAGCTCCTGGGTGGCAGAGAGAGCTCAGAGCCCCAGATGGGTGACCATGCATGGCAAAAGGAGAAGGAGGCACCCTGTGTCCCCTGCTCTCCTCTCCAGGACATCCGCAGAGGTCTGCAGCCCCTTTGGGCCATCCCCTCTCCCCAGCCCAGCACAACAGCCCTGGCCCTTGTGCTCCTGAAGAGCTCTGACTGCTCCAGGCACAGAGCAGCCTTCCCAGGGCTGCTGTAGCCAGGGAGGGGGGGGTTCACTTCCCATTCATTCATAGTACACAGAGCAGATACAGCAGACAAAAAAAAAAAAAAAAAAGCTACTGTTTAATTTTTTAATCTTAAATGCAATGGAGGCACTCCATTTTCACAACTTTTCTTTGTACCAAAATGTGTGTGAATATTAAAGTTTGAGGGATGTATAATGAAATTACTTTCCTTTCCCAATCATTCCTTCTGCATTGAGGAGGAATCTCAGACCAAAATTTGCTGCAGGTTCATTTTTTTTACTTTAATACAATAGATGTCCATTTGACATAAAGTGTCTGTATCATACAAGTTGGGTGGATAATGAAGAGGGGATGAATACTGACATGTCTTTAAAAAAGACATCCAAGTGGGAAAAAAAAAATAGGAAAAAAAAAGTCTTTACATTTCAAGGCATAGAGCTGCAACCTATTGCAGATGAGGGCAGGCTGTCTATCGCTGTTGAAAAATCAACTTCCTCAGAGAAACTTTGAGCTCCTGGTTCCTCATGCTGTAGAGGAGGGGGTTCAATGCTGGAAAACCACAAGAGACAGAATTTTGGGTCTAAATCTCCTAAAAAGGGCATCCTATGGAAAAAGTTTCTTTTCACCTCAAAATGACACAATCCAAAATTTTCTGTCCAGTTTTCTTTCCAAGTCCTGCTGCAAAGTCACACTAAAATGTTCCATATGGGTGTTTCCTAACTAAGAAAAAAGAATAGACTTGATCCTTTTAAGATACCTCCCATGATGAGTGTGCCATCGTCATAATCACTTCGTTGTTGGTTTCAAAGAATCTAAAGATGTGGAAGTTTGGAAACTCTAAATCTTGGAAAATGTTATGACTGTGACCACTCCTCTTCATTTCTGGTGATGGCTGAGGTGGGTCTGGTGATAAGAGATGAGATTGTAGCTCTGGAAAAAACTCTTTTCACACTGGGAGCAGCTTTAGGGTCGTTCACCTCTATGGAGTTGCTGATGATTCATCAAGTGGGAGCGTTGACGGAAGCTCTTCCCACACTCAGGACACTTGTAGGGATGTTCACCCGTATGGATACGTAGGTGTTGGGTGAGACTCCAGCTGGCTGTGAAGCTCATCCCACACTGGTGACACATGTAGGGTTTTTCCCCAGTGTGGACATGCTGGTGACACATCCAGGAGGTGCTTTTGTTGAAGGCTTTCCCACAGTGAGTGCAGAGATACAACTTCTCTCCTGTATGGATGCGACGATGCTGTGATAATGAGGAACTATGGGAAAACTCCTTCCCACACTCCAGACACTTACAGGGTATCTCTCCCATGTGAATGTGCTGATACTCTGATAAATGGGAACTCTGTGTAAACCTCTTCCCACACTCCCAACACTTATAGGGTCTTTCACCACTATGGATGCAGCTATGCTGTAATAAATTTGAACTCTGTGAAAACTCCTTCCCACACTTGGAACATTGAAAGGGTTTCTCACCCCTATGGATCCATTGATGATAGATAAAATTCTATCTCTGCATAAAACCTTTCCCGCAGTCAGGGCAGGTATAGGACATGGTGTCTGTGAGATGAGGTTTCACCAGTCTCCCACTTTGACAAAAATCTTTCTGATCCCTGAGGTACCCAGGGAGGTTTTTGCCCAGATGGAGTCACCCTGTGTCTGGTAAAGAAGCCATAGTGCAGTGACAAAATAGAGGAGAGATTTTTGTTGGGTGAGGGCAGCCAAAACCTACATCAATCCTACTGTGGGTGAAAATGGAGTGGGAGGTGGAACGAGGAGGTTACCCATGGAGCTGGACACCCACTGATCATCCTTTACTTCATCTTTAGGAGCTATATTGGCACCTAAACCACAAAGGGGAACTACTTGTGACCCAGGGTTCTGGAGCTGTGAGCCAGTCCTGGTGTGACCTTGGATCACTCCTTTGCACTTACACTTTATGAGATACTTTAGTTCTCTGCTACATGCAGGATGAGCTGTCATCCACTGGGATGAGTTGGGGTCTCCTGAGATATTTTCGGAATCTCCAGTTGTGGCTCCTGAGCCCTGGTATTATTAAGTTCCCCAGAAGGATTCTGGGGGTCTCATCATTATCCCTGGCTCGAGGGTTATTTGAGGGGCCCCGGTTGAAGCCCTCAAACACTTGGGATGACTTGGAGGTCCCCTATTAAAGCCCTCAACCCAAGATGAATTGGGATTCCCCAGATGTAAAAATAAATGGAGGTAAGTAAAAACAAATGGAGGCCTTAGCTTGGTCTACCAAATCCAGTAGAGGTAAAAGCCAGACTGTTTCCCTCTATAAGGAGGAAGAATTCCGTGAATATGCTCTGGTTCGCCCCTTCTGGGACCATCTAACAACTCATAACTATATCCCGAAGGATGCTCTTTACGATTTAATTTACACGAATTATAAGAATGGTGACTTTACCGCCCTTGCTAAATCTGTAAAAATTTTAGACAATCCTTCTGCTCTGGACAAAGACTGCAAAAAATGAGTGAAAAAACTCAGGACAGACTTTTTTAACGCTCGTGCCTTCTTTATCCTGGCCGCTATAATTTGGCAGGAGAAAGAAGAAATGCACCAAAGATTGGAAAATCTTGAAAGTGGCATGTTTGTAGAATTCGGGGACCTCCTAAAAAATATTGAAAAAGCTGATCCACATTCCGAAATTAGTGCTGACCTTGGTCCGATTCTGGAAGGCACTACATCTGCGTATGAATATACCACAGACGATGGGGAGTATGTCTCTCCTGAAAGACCCCGTAAAAAAACGGTGCGTTTTGCACCTAAAAAGGGGAAAAGCAGACCCTCCATTTTAACATCAAAGCCACACCCGAAAGCTGCCAACAAGCAAGCAGGCACTCCCCCTCAGGCTGTTAACCTGCCCGAGGGAGAAATGGCTGAATTACGCAAATGGGTCAGCACATTTATAAAAACTGGGGCTAAAAAATTTGATAAATTGGAGGAAAAGGTCCAGCAGCTAGCTGTAATGAGCGAGAAGTCCTCTACACAATCTTCCTTCTGTCATGAGACTTTTGATAGTTCAGAAGATGAAAGCATGCCTATAACACATAAGCATCTGCGTCCTGTAATTAGAGCAGAACATACACGGGAATTAGATACAGGACGAGAGCAAGTTAATCATAACGAATTTCCATACTCTCCTCTGGAACTGAGCCAATTAAAGAGGCAATTTGGCACATTACCTATGAAAACTGGTATAGACTATGTGGTAAGGGTTTCATCTTCGGGCGGAGACCACATATTATTAATAGAGAAAGAAGCATCAGGCCACTTGGGTCCTGGAGTTATGTTGATTACTGGTAACTCCAAAGCTCCATAATCCCTGACCCAACAAGCTGCTTATAATGTGGGCTTCACTGACCGCTAAGCTAGGGGAGAACCCTGCGGGAAAACAGTCTGCGGAGGCTTAAGGATTCCATGTGCACATCAATATGATTGTATGAAATCGTTTATTAACAACTTGCACTCACTTATATAGAGAAGCCTTGTTTACACCATCTTATCATGCAGGTGGCTTTGTATTCCATTTACACATTCTATTCTCATGGAACCCACTCTTCTCACATAATTATTTTCCTCTTCTGTTGCCAATTAAGTTATCTCTTTCCCATTAGCTCATTCTCAGAAAGCCTCTAACTAGGCCTCAAAAACCATTAACCCAATGTGGCCTATATTGAAGTAAGTGAGGATTGCTCACAACCTGTATATTTCTGAACTGTTTCCCCAACATATTCCTTTTTTTGTTTTTTGAGCAATTCTGTCTTATTTTATTATGTAAGATAACATGCTAATGATATATTGTCATAAACAGCATACTAATAATGCAAAAGCAATAACATACCAATAATGCAAAAGCAATAACATACTAGTAATATAAAAGCAATAACATATATAACTGATAAGCCTTGCCTAATTAAATCTGTAAGCCAACAAGCTAACTGGTATATTTCATGATTTTTATCAATTCTTGCCAAAGGCTTTTCCTCTTACTATGTGTGATAAAAATGAAAGAGCAAGAAACCCAAATTTCAAATTTTCCCAATTGTTGCATTGACCAGCTTGATCACAAATGCTACTGATAACTCATTAGTGCTCTCATGAGGTCACGCTCTTTTTTCTTCTCATGAGGGTATACGCTCTTCCCTTTTCTTTCCTTCTTTTTTTTTTTTTGTTGATGAATTAAATGAAAAAAGTTTTATTATCGAATCATGTATTCTAATGGTTTCAAACTAAACTTAAAAAATTTCTTTCTATCACACCATTCCCCTGCACAGTATCCAGTATTTTGCAGTGCATCTTTGAGCATCTTTTAAACTCTTCTCTTAAATAATAGATCAAATTACAATCAATGTGACCATCAAAGTAGGTTGTTTTAAAATAACTGGAGTTTGCATACAAGCAGAGTAGTGACACTACCTAATTGAAGTTATTTTTTTATATGTAAATGTCTTCATCTTTTTATATGGCTTAACACACCAAAAAGATTCTATTTCATGGATAGCTAAAATCTCCTGTCAAAGAAAAGAAAATATCACTAGCTTTCATGAGCAACAGGTAACCCTCAAGTTATTGCCTACAAAAATTCAGGCCTGGATATTTGATGCCCAGAACATTGTAAAAATATTTCCCTCTTCTGCTTCATACCTTTCAGAAGGCATTAGAGAAACTTTTCATTTTGTTTGTTTTGTTTGTGGTTTTTTGTTATTTTTTTTTTTGTGAGGCCGTGTGGTGTCCTTTCCCCCCCTCCCAGCAGGGCTCAAAGCTACAGTATCTGCGGGGGCAGAGGCAGCACCTGCACCTGTAGCAGACTTGCTGGCAGCGATCACTGGCCACGAGAGGGGGTGTTAAAAAGCAGCCGCGGGGGAAAGAGTCAGCGGGGAAAGTTTCTTTCTCTCCGCAGCATTTCTTGGCCTCTGAAAAACATTCTCATGACTTTATTGTACTCCTTACCAATATATGAGAAAAATTTAACAACACCTACCAACAATTTTAAAAACTAAAACACTATTACTACTAAAATCTGGTGGAATCAGCCTGAAATAAAATAAATCAGTACAATCTCCCAAACCAAATACTTGAATCAGAAACATCATCACTGTGAATCCGCATTTAAAGGCATTTGTTTCCATGGCCGAACCCATCTGCTCGGTACCCAACGCACTCCAGTACCTGTAAGTAAGCACATATAACCTCGACCAGTCAGTTTCACCTCTGCTGGCCCTTCCCATTGTCCAGTGATGGAATTCTTGAATTCCAGCAAAATTTTGTGGGAAGTTTCCGAAGCAAAGTCTGCTAAAGCTTTTTGGTGAATCATTATCGGAGGTTCTGTATGTTCTCCTGTAAGGCGTAAATAGTTCATGACATATACAGCCTTACTTAACCGGTCCTGAGGAGGACTCCCTTCCTCCCCCCGTTTTTGTTTTTCAAGGAGTGTCTTTAGTACCGAATGGCAACGTTCCACCATTGCTTGACCTGTAGGGTTATGAGGAATACCAGTAACATGTCGAATACCCCATTGTCCACAAAACTGCCGAAAACGAGCAGAAGAATAAGCGGGGCCATTGTCCATCTTAATGGATTGAGGTACTCCAAGAACAGCAAAGGATACATATAGATGTCTGATAACATGTTTTCGTTGCCTCACCAGTCTGAGCAGAGGCCCAAACAACCATAGAAAAAGTATCTATAACAATATGCACATATTTTAAATGTCCAAACTGTTGTACATGAGTGACATCCATTTGCCACAGTTCCAAAGATTTCAAAACTTTAGGATTGACTCCAACCCAATACCAAGATCAACCTTTTGGCAATCAGGACAAGATTTCACAATTCCCTGGGCATCCCCCAGAGGTAAATCAAATTGCTTCGCTAGCACTTCAGCAGATTGATGAAAAAATGCATGAGATTGTCAAGCTTGTGAAAAAACATCAACAGAAGGACCAGTCCACGCTGGTGCAACTAAATGGTCAGCTCGGTTATTACCAATAGCCAAACCTCGGTCACTAAGATGACTCCGGATATGAGTGATAAAATAAGGCTGTTCTCTTTCTGCTAAGAGTCTCAATAACTTCTGCAATAAGAAATAGAAATGCTTATTCAAAATTTCTTTCAAAAAGGCATGATACTTTCTCAAAACAATACCTACTACATAAAGTGAATCAGAGACTATATTTACAGCAGTATTATTCCATGTTTCAAAAACCCAAATAACCGCGGTAAGGTCAAGGGTTTGCAAAGAGTCAAATGACTTCCCTTGAATTAAATGTTCTTTCCATTGCCCAGGCGACTCCTCCCAGGAAACAACAGCTTTATGGGATTTTTTTTCCAGCATCCGTAAAGACTGTTCTGCCGTCCTCAGGACTGTCAGACAAAAAGCTACATGACTCCTACTGCATGTTAGGTAAAAGTGGTAACAAGCAATATGAGGGGTGAGAATTCATTATTTCCCCACTAAACTGTGTCAAGGCTATTTGAAGTTCTGTGGAAGTTCGCAGTAGCCAAACCAAAAAGTTCTGCATAAGGGGCAAAATGATCTGTTCCGGGTCCACTCCAGCGATGTCTTGACATTGCGCTCTGCCCTTTTTTTTTCTTCTTCTTTCTTTTTCTTTTTTTTTTTCTTTTTTTTTTTTTTTTTTAATAATCAAAACCAATAATAACAAATAAAATTGATTAACCTTGTCTAATTAAATCTCTAAGCTATCCCCATATCCTTAAATGATTTAACCATTCATTTAACCCAGTAGATGCAACAGTTAATTTTTTTCATGTTATCTTTAACAATTGTTTTTGATTGTGAAGTGACTCTAAATGATCAGATAAATTTATGCAAATACACTACATCCAAGTCTTCACAAACATAACCTAAAAGCTAACAATAAAAAGTCAGTGGCAGCACGACTCTGTAACACTGCATGTCTGACACTATCAACATCTTTTAGCATCTGTGTAAAAATATGAGAAGTTAAGTTTATCTGCTTAGCAGTGCAACAGAATAGCACAATCAACAATCAAGATATAGATATAGATCCCATAATCAACATATAAACGATCACATGAATTACAACATTAACAAAATCCTGTTATCAATACAACACAATACTAAAAGCACATTTCGCACTGCAATGGAAGGACTTAAATACCTTTTTAGTATGAGGAAGTTCAGATGTCCACTGGCGCACAGAACCAAGGGGGTAGAGGAGGCTTATCCGACAAAAATTCGTCGGGGGGCCCCAAAAGCGTCTCCACACCTCTCCCGGGTCACGGCACGGTGGAGTCCTAGTTTCCTCCATGGTTGCCAAATTGAAGCCCAACAAGGCCTAATAAAATTGCTTGGAGACAAAATTCCAAGCCTATAAACAGCAAAGGCACACACACACACACACTTTTTTTCTCTGCTGTGGTGTCTGCAGCAGGGCTCATTTTCTGAGCAGCAGCAGTTTTGTGCAGGGGGGCGAGAAGCTGCTGCAGAGGCAGGAGTGGGGGTGTGCTCTGTACCAGGAGCGGCTCTCGCTCTCCGCAGCAATTTTCAGCCTCCGAAAAAGCATACTCATTCTCATAACTGTGTTTTTTTGTCTTACTCCTCAGCAATATATAAGAAAAATTAACAAAAAAAACTAGAGGACTCAAAAATCAAATGATATTGCCACTAAAATCTGATGAAGTTCGCCTGAAACAAAATGAAGTGGTACAATCTCTCAAACCAAAACTGCAAGTATAATTACCAACCAAGTTTTTTATCTCTGTATGAAACACCAGTGTACCATGCACCACAATATAAAGCAATATTGAGAACTGTATTGCAATGATGGATCTTAAGCAGCTTTATCTTAAGCATCGTTACCTTAAGCAGCTTCTAAGAATTGGGCTGCTGTAGCACGTTTTTGGGAGTAATCCTAATGCATGTTGTCACGGTTTAACACTGGCCCAGCAATTAAACCGAATAACAGACACTCTCTATTAATCTCTCTCTCCTTGATAAAGAAAGGAGAGAGAATAAGGGAGAGAGACTTATGGGTTGGAAACTAAACAACACAACTTTAATGAACAGTAATGATAAATAGGAAAAAAATTACTAAATATATACAAATACACAGGAAAATGGAAACCACATTCCTCCCTCCTTTCCCCTGATTACTCTCACGTCACCACCGAGGCTGCAGGGCAGCCCTGGGAAAGTCCAGGCTGGACTCCTGGAGTCGGCAGCAGTCGGGAACCGGAGGCAGGAACACACAGATATGGGCTGGCACGGATCAGGACCACAGGCAGACGAACGGACGGGATCCTTCCAGGATGCCAGGTGAAGGAAGGGAGGAAGGGAAATCAGGAAACCCAGAAGTCTGGAAATCTGGAAATCCGGAAAAGATCTGGCTCGGCCCTGGTGATGCCTCAAATTTATACTGAGTGTGACGTATATGGGATGGAATACTCTGTTTGGTCAATTCTGGCATCTATCTTGTCTGTTCCTCCCCAAAGGAGGGCTCAGGTGGGACCTCTGTATCCTCCTGGACGGTAAAATGTTTTCCTCAGAGCTGAGCAGTGTCCTTGGCTCTGCATACCAGTCTCTAGCAGTAACTATAAACATCAAGTGTTATCAATCCTAGAAGCACACACTGTCTGAGAAACTTGCTGTTAATTTCAGAAAGTGCAACTACTTACAAGAGACTTAGCTAAAAGCAAAAGTACAAGACAGAAAATCACTTTTATCCTGGTCCAAACCAGGACATTCCACCTCTTATTCCATACCATTTGCGTCATGCTCCAATCATTACTAACTCTTATTCTTAAATATATCTATACACAAATTACTACTATCTCTCTGTGCTAAAATTCACTAAGTAATTCAGTCTACAATTGCAGATGTTCATCTATTGTAGCAGATTCTCAAAACAAGGAGCGATTTTACAGTTCATGTCCATGGTCCACAAGTTGCAGGCTGCAGATGGTAACTTCAAGGAAGTTACTGGATGTCAGCCGATGAACCTAGTTCTGGTTTCATCATCACAAAATCATCCTGAAAAACACTCATAGAACACTGTTAGTTTATGCAACAGTTCACATAACAGTAGTTATGGTGGGATACAAGTTCACGACTCCCAAAGAGTCTATGGATTACTGATTAAGCTAGACAAGCAGAAATTAGGAATTCTCACCTAGTGTTAGATTCCCTTGTGGTACACATTGTACTTCTCCATCTTTCATCATCACCCACCAAGTGTGTCCAGGCCCTTGAGCGAAAGCAACCCCACGAATGGGTTTGCCTTGGCCCGAGGCAGGATAAACCCAAACTGTTTTCCCTAGCAGATTCTTTTCATGCACCACCGGCACTTTGTCCCCATCTACTGTGTGTAGAAGATCTGACTGAGCAGGACCAGCTCGATTGATGGAACCCCTGGTATTAACTAACCAGGTAGCTTTTGCCAAGTGCTTGTCCCAGTTTTTGAAAGTTCCACCACCCATTGCCTTTAAGGTAGTTTTTAACAGTCCATTGTACCTTTCAATTTTACCTGAGGCTGGTGCATGATAGGGGATATGGTATATCCACTCAATGCCATGTTCTTTGGCCCAGTTATTTATGAGACTATTTTTGAAATGAGTTCCATTATCTGACTCAATTCTCTCTGGTGTACCATGTCTCCACAAGACTTGTTTCTCTAGGCCCAGAATGGTGTTCCGGGCTGTGGCATGAGGCACAGGATATGTTTCCAGCCATCCTGTACTTGCCTCCACCATTGTAACACATAGCGCTTACCCTGGCGGGTTTGAGGCAGTGTGATGTAGTCGACTTGCCAGGCCTCCCCATACCTATATTTTGACCATCTCCCTTCATACCATAGAGGTTTCAACCTTTTAGCTTGCTTAATTGCAGCACATATGTCACAATCGTGGATAACCTGCGCAATAGCGTCCAAAGATAAATCCACCCCTCGGTCACAAGCCCATCGAAATGTTCCATCCCTGCCTTGATGACCTGAAGCATTGTGGGCCCATTTGGCCAAAAAAAGTTCACCTTTATGGTCCCAGTCCAGATCTATTTGGAACACTTGAGCAGCCTCATCTGCTCGTTGGTTGTTTCGATGTTCCTCGGTAGCTCGATATGAAGGTACATGGGCATCTACGTGATGCACTTTTACATCAAGTTTCTCTAACTTAGCAGCAATGTCTTTCCAGAGTTCAGCAGCCCAGATAGGTTTATCTCTACGTTGCCAGTTGTTTTGCTTCCACTTCTTTAACCAACCCCATAAGGCATTTGCTACCATCCATGAGTCAGTATAGAGATAAAGTCTCGGCCACTTTTCTTGTTCAGCAATGTCCAAAGCCAATTGGATGGCTTTTACCTCTGCAAATTGACTTGATTCACCATCTCCTTCATCTGTTTTTGCAACTAGTCGTGTAGGATTCCATACGGCAGCTTTCCACCTTCGATGGCCTCCTACCAGACGACAGGATCCATCAGTGAGAAGAGCATATTGTTTCTCATTCTCTGGTAATTGGTCGTATGGTGGGGCTTCTTCAGCCCGTTTTACCACTTTTCCTGGTGGCATTCCAAAGTGTTTGCCTTCTGGCCAATGTGTTATTGCTTCTACAATTCCTGGACGATTGAGTCTTCCTATCCTAGCTCTCTGTGGGAGTAAAGCAATCCATTTACTCCAGGTAGCATCGGTAGCATGATGGGAAGATTCTCTACCTGTGTACATAAAACCGAGTACAGGTAATCGTGGCACTAGGAGGAGCTGTGCTTCAGTACCAATCACTTCTGAAGCAGCTCTAACTCCTTCGTATGCAGCCAGTATCTCTTTTTCAGTGGCTGTGTAGTTGGCTTCGGAGCCTTTGTAGTTTCGACCCCAAAATCCTAGAGGTCGGCCTCGAGTCTCTCCTGGAGCTTTCTGCCAGAGGCTCCATGAAGGACCATCACCTCCATCTCCGGTGTAAAGAATATTTTTGATGTCTGGCCCTGTTCGAATTTGTCCAAGGGCCATTGCCTGCACAATCTCCTGTTTAATACCCTCAAAAGCAGCTTGTTGTTCTGAGCCCCATTTAAAATCTTTCTTCTTCTGGGTAACCTCATAGAGAGGTTTCACAATCTGATTATAAAAAGGAATATGCATTCTCCAGAAACCAACAGTTCCTAAGAAGGACTGAGTTTCCTTTTTGGTAGTTGGTGGGGCCATAGCTGTTATTTTGTTAATCACGTCCATTGGGATGTGGCGACGTCCATCTTGCCACTTAACCCCCAGAAACTGTATCTCTTGTGCAGGTCCCTTGACCTTGCTCCTTTTAATAGCAAAACTAGCCTCTAGAAGGATTTCAATTATCTTCTTACCTTTCTCGTAGACTTCTTTTGCTGTGTCACCCCACACAATGATGTCATCGATGTACTGTAGATGTTCTGGAGCTCCACCCTTTTCCAAGGGATCATGGATCAGTCCATGGCAGATGGTAGGACTGTGTTTCCACCCCTGGGGCAGTCGATTCCAAGTGTACTGGACACCTCTCCAGGTGAAGGCAAACTGTGCCCTGCATTCTGGTGCTATAGGAATAGCAAAAAATGCATTAGCAATGTCAATAGTAGCATACCACCTGGCTGCCTTTGACTCCAGCTCGTACTGAAGTTCTAATATGTCCAGCACAGCAGCACTTAGTGGCGGTGTAACCTCATTCAGGGCACGATAGTCCACTGTCAGCCTCCACTCTCCATTAGGCTTTTTCACTGGCCATACAGGACTGTTGAAGGGTGAATGAGTCTTGCTGATCACTCCTTGGCTCTCTAGTTGCCGGATCAGCTTGTGAATGGGGATCACAGCATCTCTGTTGACACGATACTGTCTACGATGCACTACTGAAGTAGCAGTTGGCAGCCACTGGTTTGTAGTTCTCAGCAATCCCACTACAAAGGATTTATCTGAAAGGCCAAACAAAGCATGCAGCCACTCTGCATTCTCAGTCTTAATAGCTGCAGTACCAAAGGACCAGCGGTACCCTTTTGGGTCCTTGAAATCACCTCCCTTGAGGTAGTCTATGCCAAGGATGCACGGAGCATCTGGACCAGTCACTATTGGGTGTTTATGCCACTTTATTCCAGTGAGGCTCACATCAGCCTTCACAATAGTCAGTTCTTTAGATCCCCCCGTCACTCCAGAAATAGTGACGGAGTCTGTGCCTTTCTGATTTGATGGCATTAGGGTGCACTGTGCACCAGTGTCCACCAAGGCTTTATACTTTTGTGGCTCTAATGTGCCAGGCCATCGAATCCACACAATCCAATAGATTCGGTTGTCCCTCTCCTCCACCTGGCTGGAGGCAGGGCACCTCTAAGCTTGAGCACATACAGCATTGTCAGTATGTGCATTACTGGAGCTTGCATCCCCAGTACTCACACCTGATGTGCAGGGATCTTGAGTCACCAGCATTTTTGGATTGGGTAACTCTACACTGGAGACTTGAGCAGCCATCTTTTTAGAAGGACCTCCTTTTGCCTTCGGCTTACTTATCAACTCAAACACTCGGTCCCGTAGGGCAGCAGTAGGTTTCTTGTCCCACTTTTTCATGTCCTCTCCACACTCACACAGGATCACCCATAGGGTTCCTCTTGCTAATTTCTGTTTCTCTCGATTCTGTCTCATAGGAGGGCGTCTCCTCTTAATGGCTGCAATGGGGCGTCCTCCGTCTGTCTGAGGAGAAAGGGGTGAATGCAGTTTCTCAGATGCTCCCTTGATAGCTGAGACCCAGGCCCGGCAAGGGGCTATGACGGCATCTTCACACTTTCGTACAGTTTTAATCACTTCACCCACAGTTTCATCCACATCTGCAGGAACCCATAGCATTACTGATAGTGTATGGTTAAAAGGTGGTGGTGCAGCATGCACAAACCTTTGCATCATAGGCTTAGGGCACGGTACGTGATAGGGATCTTCAATGCCATCATTATTATAGATCACGTCTCGCACAGCCAATTCTTCGAGATACCTGATAGCTTTTCCAAGTCTGGCTGCTTTGATCTGTGGGCAGTCTATTTCCTCTTTATAGGGATATCTCTCCCTTACAGCTGACAAGAGTCGCTTCCACAGGCTGGTAGTTCCAGCCTTTTCCCCAAATGCCTTATCAATACCTGCATCTTTGGCCAGGGATCCCAACTGCCTGGCTTCCTTCTGAGTTAATGTTATGGTAGCAGCTCCCTCATTCCAGCATCGGAGTAACCAAGAGAGAAGTGGTTCACCTGAAAAACGGCTGTAGTCTTTTCTCAGAGTACGCAAGTCTCTCATGGAATAGGGCTGAGCAGATTCTGAGTCTGAGTCCTCATCTGACTCTGCTCTAGCTGCTCTACGAGGAGAGGCAGTATCCTCTATTTCCTCTATCACCTGGTCATCTTGTTCAGACTTGGAAGGGTTAGGACTCATTTCTGATTTCCATTCTTTTCCTTTTCCCCTAGTTACAGGGTTAACAAGTAACTGTGTGGGCTGAGGGGGAGAGGCTGAGGCATCTGCAGCAGTGGCAGCAGCAGGGCTTGCTTTCTGAGCAGCAGCAGTGTCTGTGGGAGTAGAGACAGCAACTGGAGCTGTAGCAGAAACACTGGCGATGCTGGCCGGCCTTATCTGAGTTGTGCCCTTGCGTGAGGGGGGGTGAGAAGCGGCTGTGGAGGCAGGAGTGGGGGTGCTCTCTGTACGAGGAGCAGCTCTCACTCTTCGAACAGCAACTCTCGGCCTCCGAAAAGGCATACTCAATCTCATTACTGTGGTTTTTGTGTTACTCCTCACCAATATATGAGAGAAATTAACAACACCCACCAGAAGATTGAGAAATGAAATGCTATTGCCACCAAAATCTGGTGGAGTCAGCCCAAAATACGATGGAATGGTATAATTTTCCAAATTAAAACTGGGAGTGTAATTACCAACCAAGTTTTTTATCTCTGTATGAAACACTACTGCACCATGCACCATGATATACATCAGTATTGATGACCCTATTGCAATGATGGTTCTTAAGCAGCTCTTACGAAAGAAAACCCACATAGCAGCAGCAATTCCAGCTGCGAAAAGACAGATCGCATACCCTAAATACCAAAGATACAGCACAATTGGTTTAATCTCCAACCCTGTGAAATTTCCAAAGAACAAGGTCTGATTCCAGCTCAGGAAAGCCATTCTTTCACTGGAGTTGGAATTCAACCTGTGCAGGCAATTTAGTCAAAATTTAAACTGGACTCGAGCCAATTACCTCGGGCCCTACGTTGGGCGCCAATAAATCTGTCACGGTTTAACACTGGCCCAGCAAGTAAACCGAATAACAGACACTCTCTATTAATCTCTCTCTCCTTGATAAAGAAAGGAGAGAGAATAAGGGAGAGAGACTTATGGGTTGGAAACTAAACAACACAACTTTAATGAACAGTAATGATAAATAGGAAAAAAATTACTAAATATATACAAATATACAGGAAAATGGAAACCACATTATTCCCTCCTTTTCCCCGATAACTCTCACGTCACCACCGAGGCTGCAGGGCAGCCCTGGGAAAGTCCAGGCTGGACTCCTGGAGTCGGCAGCAGTCGGGAACCGGAGGCAGGAACACACAGATATGGGCTGGTACGGATCAGGACCACAGGCAGACAAACGGACGGGATCCTTCCAGGATGCCGGGTGAAGGAAGGGAGGAAGGGAAATCAGGAAACCCAGAAGTCTGGAAATCTGGAAATCCGGAAAAGATCTGGCTCGGCCCTGGTGATGCCTCAAATATATACTGAGTGTGACGTATATGGGATGGAATACTCTGTTTGGTCAATTCTGGCATCTATCTTGTCTGTTCCTCCCCAAAGGAGGGCTCAGGTGGGACCTCTGTATCCTCCTGGACGGTAAAATGTTTTCCTCAGAGCTGAGCAGTGTCCTTGGCTCTGCATACCAGTCTCTAGCAGTAACTATAAACATCAAGTGTTATCAATCCTAGAAGCACACACTGTCTGAGAAACTTACTGTTAATTTCAGAAAGTGCAACTACTTAAAGAGACTTAGCTAAAAGCAAAAGTACAAGACAGAAAATCACCTTTATCCTGGTCCAAACCAGGACACATGTTTAGTTTTTTCATTAGCATTGTGATATGCCGACATATAAAAAAATTTTTTATTTTTCATCTCTTCTGACAAATCCAGATGTGATGTTATAGCTGAATATAAGCAATCCACAAATTTTGAATATGTCTCTGCTCTCCTCTGTTTAATATTTGTAAAAGAAAAGAGTATCTTGTGCAGGATCATGAACAGTTTGCAAAGCTTTATACTCCAATTCTTGTGAAAGTTGTAACACTTTAGTTTGAAACCATGCCTGCAAATCTGCACGTACAAAAGGACAAGCACCGAGTAACATTTGTGCTTGCACTCCGTGTAATGCATTGGTTTTCTGTCTAGGAATCACAGCTGCATTTTCACACAGCATTTACCATTTATGATGAAATTGCAATTGTTGAGAAGGAGTTAACAGAGTATCAACGAGCATTTTTGCGTCATATGGCATCAACAATTGAGCAGTAAAAAGATATTGCAAAAGAGATTGAGTAACTGACTCAAACCAATTTCAAACCGTACTGCATAATGGCAACTTTGGCTTCTTTTATCATTTTCCAATCTAATACAACCCATTGACCTCCTCATCCTCCTGGTCCCACAATCACTGCAAAACCATCAGACTCCTATTGGGAACCATTTCTCTTTCAACTATAGCATTTGAATAATTCCCTTCCATCTAGTTACTGGATACACACTACCACCCCCCCCACTATCCCTCCACCACCCTCCCCTCCCCATATTGGAGCTGGAAGAGGTAGAGCAGTGGGTGTTTAAGGGTTAAGGGAAATAGGAGCAGGAATAGGGAACGGATCACGGGGTAAAAATGGAATAGTGCCCCACTGTTCGGGGATTTCCCCGGAGCAAAAACTAGGGTTTTTTCAGGGGTATACTCATCCTTGGTCTCCAGTTCTTTCAGTTTTTCTAGCAGTTCCCTTAGTTGCTTGTTTCCGAGTCCCAGTTCTTTCCTTGGTTGTTGCTCTATAGCAGGCACTGATGGTGTTGACAGGTGAAGCAGAGGATTAATTGATGGCAACTGTGGTCAAGAAGATAAATCAAGCTTCCGAGGTGGAAAGGTGGCAGAGCAGTCGGGAGCCGCAGCACGCGGGCGCGAGGTGGGGAGTCTGCATTCCAAGATTCCTCGCCTGTGTTCTCCAGCTTCTCTCCCTCTGGGTCCTCCGACGATTCTGGTAGTGTTTTCGGTCGCTTTTGGTTTTGCTTCTCAGTTCCATTTTTACTTTTCATCTGACCCCCAGGGTCAAATGAAACAGCTGGCTGAGCTTGAATTAGTACAGTCCCTTCAGGTGCTGGTGAGGGTTCTTTAGGTGTCTCAAATAACTGTTTAGAGATCAAGTTCATATTTTGAGCATTCATCGGTACTGGTAGATCAGGCGTTAAGACGACAAACACTGAGGCTGCTGCTTACCTCTCACTTTTCATTTCTTTTAAGGTTTCTTTAATCAACTTCCAGAGTGTCGCGTAGCATTGTGCCTCCTTATCTCCATCGCTAATTTTATCCCATAATGCAGTACATATGGCTTCCCAAGTAGGAAACTCAAAAACAGTACCCATCAAGGGGATCAAGTCTCTATCCCGTGCCCATTTCAGTAATTCACGTAAGGTCCTGTCTTCGTGTAATAAATCTCTCTTAGAGAGAATACATTGGAGGAACTTAACTACTGCCTCTTCTTCTTTAGAGTGTAGACCCCATCTCCTCCCCAGCCGCTCACCTGATCAGGGCAAGATTCTTCAATTCCGAGCTTGTTTATTCCATAGCCAGGCACCAGCTACATAGACTGCCGGGGCAGCAATCTCCTTTCGACTGGCTTCTCCGCTACCCTCTCATTCCAGCCGTCTTCATCGCTCCTGAAAGCAACAGCATGAGAGTCCCTGGTCCGGGCCACACTTAGTCCCTGGTCCAGGCCATCCTTAGTCCCTGTTCCAGGCCATCCTATGTCCCTGTTTGGGCGCCTTTTTTGGGAAAACAGTCTGGGGAGGCTTAAGGACTGATTCCATGTGCACATCAATATGATTGTATGAAATCGTTTATTAACAATTTGCACTCACTTATATAGAGAAGCCTTGTTTACACCATCATATCATGCAGGTGGCTTTGTATTCCAATTACACATTCCATTCTCACGGAACCCACTCTTCTCACATAATTATTTTCCTCTTCTGTTGCCAATTAAGTTATCTCTTTTCCATTAGCTCATTCTCAGAAAGCCTCTAACTAGGCCTCAATAACCATTAACCCAATGTGGCCTAAATTGAAGTAAGTGAGGATTGCTCACAACCTGTATATTTCTGAACTGTTTCCCCAACAGAACCCCATGTATTGAGAGGGGGTTTCACCCAGCTACTGGACAGTGTTCATAAAGCCAGTGTGATCCAAATGATTTATGACCATGCTCTGGTGATTAACCAGGAGGACCCACTTGTGCTACATGTATAACCTGAGAGAATGGATATTCTCATCAGAGGGCTACCTACGCAACTTCAAAATCTAACCCTACAGATCAAGGCTAGAATCGAAAATTCAAATAGAAATTCGCTATTAGGCTCTGACTATACTTGGTCCGATCTGCTTACTGAATTAACAGAGTTTGTACGCAAATAAGTGGCACCCAAAGCTGAGTCTGCATCTGTAAGAATTCTTCAAACCCCAGAAAATTATAATGATAATCAAAAATTTACGTATGCCGTTGTGGGTGCCAGACCTCCCCAAGTTCCTCCCCACCAGCAGGAGGAATCACGGGGTGAATGGACAGTTGTAAATAGAGGAGGCAGATGAAGAAATAATAATAATTATAATAGTAATACTAATAATAATACCCCACGTCAAAATAGGCCCCCTCAAGACAGAAATAATTCACCACCAGGTAAATTGGGATCTTTTGCAAAGCTTAAAGAGGAAGCTAAGCGAAAAGGCATCCCTCCTTCACTTTTGACTCACAATTTTACCTATGGCCATCTAAAAGTCTTGGTAGAAGAGTGGCCTGCCAGGTCACGTTCAGGGGAAAGATCTGGAAATTCCCATAATTCGGGAAACTAAAAAGCCCACTCTCTGTTACTAAAAAGAAAGCAAAAAGACGGAAGAGAGAGGAGACAGGTCCTGATCCCAGTTTAGTGAATTTTAACCCCCTGAATGAACCTGGGGAAATTGTCCCTACATATCAAAATGACTGCTCTGAACAATCAAATCCTAAAATATCAGGTCCTCCAAAAGACTGGAAAAATGTGCTAAGATTGGTCTTGAATAAAAATGTGGATTTTGAACTTACGTGCGCTGTTGGGCCAAAATGCTACCCTGTAACATTTGTGGTAGACACTGGTGAACAGATCTCCACACTAAAATATGATGTGGCCAAGAAATGTGGTATTAATTCTTCTCTGAAACCAATATTCTTGTGTAGCAGGGCGAACCTCTTTTAGGGAACAGGGCTTCAAGGTCTAAACAGGTGTTCCATGCGGAGACTCATGAGTAATGCCCAAAGCCTACGGCTCTAAGAGTTGACAAGCCCAAATCGGTGCTGTTGCTCCAAGAGCAACTGACCTCTCTGCGGGCTGGCTCAGGATTGAGCTGAGCCTGTGCCTGAGGCCTCACCTTTTATTGGCCCCCTAATCCTGCTCATGCGCAGTGGGGGCCCACCCGAATAAGGCACAGGTGAGCCTGACACAAGATCATGCCACTCCCTGGGAATTAGTGGCACACGGTTGCCTTATCTCAATACATTTCCCCCCCCCCCCTTTTTTTTTTTGTGAAGAACTACCGTGACAATTGTAATAAGTACATAATATATGGAATGGCTGTTTTGAGCCTTTGCGAACTGACTTACGGGACCCTGTAATCCTAGGCTGACCAGGGAGTCAGCCCTTGCATTTCCTTCTCCTAGGCCTAAAGATGTTTTATGGCTACGGATGTGCAAGGTGCAGCACAGTTGCGTGCGAATTTTCAGCGCACGCTGTAATGTAAGAAAGGGCTCTAAGAGCCGCTGGTTTTGCACTGGCTCGACAAGAGCATCCTCGATAGGGTTCGCCACTCCTACCGCATATTGCGAGTCGGAGACGATGTTAAGGGGGACACTTTGCCATTGTGTTGAGGCCAAAATGATAGCCAGTAGTTCCAGAGTCCGCAGGTCGTCCTCGTCGGTGCCCGGAATCAAATGTTGCTTCCACTGTCCCTTATCCTGCCATGCGCAGGCGGCCGTTTTCTACCTTTTTCCAGCATCAGTGAACACAGTGATGCCAGGCACTGGGCGCTCTGAAACAATTGATCGTTCTGTCCAATGGAACTGGCTGATGGCCTGTAGGCGCTTGTGTTTTGGGCCTCCATGACGGATTTCCCCAGAGTATTCGAACAAGGTGAGTTGTAGTGGTGTAGAGCGCTGCAGCAACCAATCAAAACCAATTGTTTTGATAGGGATGCTGATCCATTCTGGCTCTCGACCATCTACTTCAAGGCAACGCTGTCATCCCTTTCGTATCAGGAATGCTGTTATTTCGGTTTGTTGCCAGATACCTTTCTGGGCCGTGTGGGGTGGAAATAACCATTCCAAGATGGCTATCGAATCTGATTTCTGAGAGCTCTGATTGTGCTTTTGGTCATGGTTGTCATGGTGGTGTTTCCCATTTTCCCTTTGCCAATTAAAATCCTGCAACAGCAGTGCGAATGGGAATGAAGGGTGATTGCATACCCAGACTCCGAAGGCTTGGGTGGCATCTCTACGATCTGCAAAGCCGATTGGCAGTTTGTGGACGGCCCATTTTAACGCATTGGTATGGTTATATATAATGGGTCGAACCCATTGAAGCTCGCCCACTAGCTTTTGGGCATCATTCAATGTTTTGATCGAGCTTATCACTTCTAGTTTTTGCGGTCTCACCATGGCATGAGTGACTTGCCACCCTAAGTAGCTCCAGGGCGATTGTGTCTGCACTTTCTCAGGAGCTGCAATTAATCCTTTTGTCTTCAGTCGATCGGTCAGTATTTGACTAAAGTTGTCAGGGAACGGGGCTTCCTGGCAAAGCAGTATGTCACCCATATAGTGGTAGATTAGCGTTTCCGGCATTTGTTTTCGGATCGGCGAGAGTGCCCATGCCACATACATTTGGCATATCGTTGGGGAATTTCTCATCCCTTGGGGCAACACTACCCATCCGTATCGCTTCACAGGTTCACTTTTGTTGATCGAAGGGATGGTGAACGTGAAGCGAGCTGTGTCTTCAGGATCTAGGGGAACGGTGAAGAAACAATCCTTGAGGTCAATTACCAGAAGGTGCCAGCCTCTGGGTAACATTGTGAGGAGGGGCAGCCCAGGTTGGAGGGCGCCCATTGGCCACATCTGGTTGTTGACCTTGCGCAAGTCGTGCAATAGTCGCCATTTTCCTGTCTTTTTTGGAATTACGAAGATGGGCGTGTTCCAAGGACTGACAGATGGCTGGATGTGTCATGCGTCCAGCTGCTCCTTTACCAGACAGCTGGCGATTTCTAGCCGCTCTTAGGATAGGGGCCACTGCTCCACCCAGACAGGGGTGTCTGTCTTCCACTGCAGTCTGGGAGTTGGCGGCACTTCTGCAGTGGCCCTTATTGAAAATATTGAGGAGATTGGATGGGTTCGGGGATGGAGAGAACAGCCCCTAGTTGGCTCATCACTTCCCTGCCAACCAACCCTCCAAGTTGTCCTGGTAATGGCAACACATAGGGACGTATGGTTACCGCTTGTCCTTCGGAAAACTGTAATTGTACAAGTTTAAGGGCTTGAAGGGGGGTGGAACCACCACCTATTCCCTGGACGGCATCGTGGGCAATGATAAGTTTCCAATGACGAGGCCACACATTAAGGTTGATCATTGTAACATCAGCCCCAGTGTCCATCATCATGAAAAGGATCTTGACCTCTTTTCCAGCAGTCAGCTTTACGATTATGATGGGCCTTGTCTTCATCTGTTGCACTAAGGTTACTAGAGTGCTTCCAGAATATCCAAAGCCCTGACTGCCTCGTGTCATTGGGGGCGTTCTTTCCCAGTTTCATTTTTGGCCCTGGAAGCTACCTTTAGCATCTCTGAGACGTCAGCCGTTTATGGTAAAGTGGAGAACAGCGACTTCATTCTCGGATTTGGGTTTTCAAACTCCAGCAGCTTGAACATGGATTTCTTCTGCTCTGCTCCCAGCTCGGATTAAGCCATGATAGATTGCCAGAGTCTATCAACAAAACGTTGAAAAGGCTCATTCATCCCTTGCTTGACGGCAGTAAATGAAGGGACTGGAGTAGGCTCTGGAACCACGTAGAAGGCTCGGCAGGCTAGGTGCGCAGCAATGTGGTGGAGCACAGTCGGGAACTGCAGCTGGACTTGGACATCTACATATCGTCCCGAGCCCATGAGCATCTCGGCGGTTATCACTGATAGTGGATCCCCAGGTGCTCGAGGGCGATTTGCCTCTGCTTGGGCCAGGCGCTCCCATTCTTTGGCCCAGACAATCTGCTGGGAGGGGGTAAGCAGGTACCTGGCCAGATTGCGGCAGTCATGGGGGCAATTGGTGTCAGCAGTGAAGAGCCAATCCAGGACGGCCTGACCACTCTCTGATTTTAATCCTCCCTCTCTCAGGGTCTTCTTGGCTTGCTGTAAGGTTTTCCAACTGTGCTGTTCAAATTGAGGTGGCCCATTGTTATCGTGCAGAACAGGACAAGCAACAGTGCTGGCCTCCCAATCCCCTTCAAGAATGGCATCGTGGAAGAAGCCAGACCATCTTCTGGGTCGGGGTTTATCAGCACCTTTGATGCCTTGGTTGTTCTGTCTTGATAACAGCGGGGTTGGAATGTCCTCCTCATCATCATCAGGGAGGGTGGGTGGGTTTCGATATTTACGGAAAGACTAGCGCTTTTCCACGTTTGTCACCCTTTTTTCTAAAGATTTCATTGCCCGAGTTGTTTTTTCCAGGAGGGCTTTTATTTTGTCCTCCAGGCCGATGGGTGCAGCTGGTGGGGTGGCCACTTTCCCATGCTCTTTTTCTGAGCTGGGAGGTGGCAGTAGGGGTTGTTTAAAGCAGCAGCTGGGGCCGCCCATCTTGGGGGCATGGGCTGTCGGCATCTTCACATTCTTTTGTTCATTTCTCTCGGTGCTCGGAGCAGGTGCTTCTTTTTCTTCCTCCGGCCCGATATCCGATAGAAACTCAGTTATGGAATGGTGCAACTTTCCTCTCATGCCCTTGATGGCAAGGCTGTTGTCCCTTAGTCCTAGGAACGCCTTCCAGGTTTTTCCACCCTCAGGAGGAGGGGTGGGTAGCGGAAGTGCTGTGGGGACAACACCGGATCCTGCTTCTGCTGGTGGTGCTGTAGTGTCAATGCTAGCTTTCGGCGGGAGTGCTGCAATGGCGGTGATGGCAGCTTCCACCTCGGCTTTTATTTCTTTTAGGGCATTGATCACCACTCCTCAGGTACCATCTAATCTGGTTATGTTTTTGTTCATTTCTTGAGTATGGAGGTTTCCCAATAGATCACTGACCTCCTGCCAGAGTTCCCACACAGCTGCAGAAGATGGGGAGGAGGAAAAGTCTTGCTCCTTCGCCAGTGTCACCAACTTCTCATTAACAGGGGTGCTCGCTGACAATCCCATCTTTTCCTTTTTCTCAGTCAATCAGTGATAGGGAAAAAAGGGTAGTGCATCTTCTTACCCAACTCCTTGGGTTTTCTGCTAATGCTAATTTGTGCTGGACTGGATCCCTTTTTTCTGATTTGTGTGAGCACGGGCTAGAGCAAGGTCTGTGCCCACATTCTCCACGAGATGCAGCAAGACAAACCTCTTTTAGGGAACAGTGCTTCAAGGTCCAACCAGGTGTTCCAGCAGAGACTCACAAGTAATGCCCTAAGCCTACAGCTCTCAGAGTTGACTAGCCTGGATCAGGGCTGTTGTTCCAAGAGCAACTGACCTCTCTGCTAGCTAGCTCAGGACTGAGCTGATGCTGTGCTTCAGGCCTCACCTTTTATTGGCCCCCTAATCCTGCTCATGTGCAGTGGGGGCCCACCCGAATTAGGCACAGGTGGGCTTAACACAAGATCATGCCACTCCCTGGGAATTAGTGGCACCTGGTTGCCTTATTTTACTTCATTCATGAGTGGTGCTTTGGGAAAGCCTGTGTTACAGAAGACAGCTAAAGTTTCCCTCAAGCTACCGGGAGACGAAGAGTTAATTCAAACCCAAATGATACTAGACGGCATTCCTTACAATCTGTTAGGAATGGACGTATTGATTGGTCGGTCCTGGAGAGATGAAAATGGTCGCTTTTTTTAATTTTGGCTCCCCCACTCTTAAAGTTAGACTGTTAAAAATGCCCCCTCACCTCCCCCAAAGCAAAATTACGAATGTTAAACAATATTCTATTCCCATAGCAGCAAAAGAAGGTATCAGAGAAGCAATTTCTGACCTAAAAAAGAGAGGTATCATTGTGCCATGCCATTCACCTTATAATTCCCCGATATGGCCCATAAGAAAACCAAATGGTAAGTGGAGAATGACTGTAGATTATAGAAAACTGAATGCTGGTACTGAGAAATTAGCTGCAGCTGTCCCAAACATTGCAGATCTGGTGCTAGAAATCCAGGAGGCAGCGCACCCAGTTGTTGCCTCCGACGAGGCGTGGCGACCTGGTTCAAGAACGACACGGCAACCAACCCCAGGTTGCCCGGGCCATCAGCTCACAGACATCAATATGATGGACGGCAAATGGCCTTTATTGTTTAGGTTACACCGCATTTTATAGCCTAGGTTTACATCGTCACTTCCGCCTGTTTGCATTAGGGACCCGTACCTATTGATTGTCAGGAGGGAAGCCCTATCTTATCTTTCCGTACAGCACGATATCTTCCGGCCGCCAAACCTTAACTGCCACATTTCAAACCTAAACTACCACATTTCAGACCTTAACTGCCACACCCAGTGCTTGACTCTCTGGATGTGAAAGATAGATTTTTCCAAATTCCCATTGATTCCGAGTATCAAAAATATTTTGCTTTTACTTGGGATGGAGTACAATATACTTTCACCAGGTTACCTCAGGGTTACAAACATTCACCCACGCTTGCCCTCCATGCTCTATCGCAGGAGCTAGAAAATATTCCAGAAATAAAAAATAACCCAGATGTGAAAATCTTTCAATACATTGATGATGTGCTGATAGGTGGTCAAAATGAGCAAGCCGTGAGAGCAGCTTATGAATGCCATAATTGGGCACTTAACGAGCTTACAAATAGAAATTGTAGAGAAACAAGATAAACCAGGTGCCTTGAGTTGCCAAAGAGTGGGTGTGAGTCCACCTGTGCCTGGTTAGGGCAGGCCCCCTATTACCAGGGGGCCAATAAAGGTGGGACACACACCCACAGAGCTAAGCTCACTCTGTGCAAGGCAATGGAGAAACAAGAAAGGCTCTTCCCGCTACAAGAAATTCCTGAGGATGAACGACACCCTCCCTCCCAAGAAACAAAATTTCTAGGTATCACATAGAAAGGTGGGACATGGAATATCCCGCAAGATACTCTCTCTCACCTGGGAGAAATAAAAGCACCCACAAATAAAAAGGAATTGCAGGTAATTATGGGAACTTTGCAGTGTTGGCGGAAGCACATACCAGACCTGTCAATAATAGCTAGGCCGTTGTATGACTTATTAAAGAAGCACAGCCATTGGGAGTGGAATCACACCCATGCTGAGGCGTTAAAACTCCTCCTCCTAGAAGCACAGACCTTTCAAACCCTGGGACCTCTTCACCCAGAGGACCCGATAACAATCAAATGGGGTTTTTCTTCCAGTGCGTTATCACTTTTGGCAACAGGGTACGGCTGGAGCCACCAGATCTATATCATTTTATTCTCAGTCATTAAAGGACTCACAGAAGCGATATTTGGTTTGAGAAAAAGCTTTGCTTACAGTCAGCATGGCACTGAAGGAGATAAGCAAGATAATTAAAAAACAAAAGGTAATCCTGCAAGGACCTTTTAAGATAATTAACCAGGTATTGTCTGGAAAGCCTCCTTCTGAAGGAATCTCTCAGAAAGGCACAATTAGAAAATGGTATACCCAGACAATATTTTGCTGAACTTTTCCAAATTCAAGAAGGTCTTGATAAACACCTCAAAATTCAAGAACCAATTGAATCCACAAATGAAAAAGATTTAATTATGAGAACTCCTAGACCTATTAAAGAAGCCCCAGAATACAAAAGTGATATGACTACAGCCTGGTTCAGAGATGCTTCTTCCCGAAGGGAAGGAAAAGTATGGTTTTTTAAATCTGCTACTATTAAACCTTCCAGAGGTGAACAAATAATAAATCAAGATGCAGGAAGTGCACAAGCAGGTGAACTGGATGCTGTTTTGAATGTATTTGTAAAAGAAAAAGCCACTAAGGAACCTGTATATATCTATACAGATTCTTTCGCTGTATTTAAAGGCTGTGTAGTATGGGTGACATTTTGGGAAAATAATAACTGGGAAATTGATAGAGTCCCTGTATGGCATAGAGAGAAACGGAAGGAAATTCTACAAATTGCAAAACAAAATCCCAATTTTCATGTAGGCTGTATACCTTCTCATCAATCCATCTTAAAAGATGAAGCCAGCAAATATAATAACCAAGTTGATGTATTAGCAAGAATTAATGTCATTGAAATCAGAGATGCTCTCAATCAAGGTGCAGTCCAAGAATGGGGGAAATTACTAGAATAGCTTCATAGAATCATAGAATCATAGAATCAGCCGGGTTGGAAGGGACCTCAGAGATCATCTAGTCCAACCCTTGACCCACTGGAGCAGTTGCTAGACCATGGCACTGAGTGCCACATCCAGTCTTTTTCTAAATGTCTCCAGGGACGGAGAATCCACCACCTCACCGGGCAGTCCATTCCATAGCCTAATCACCCTCTCCGTGAAGAAATTCTTTCTAATATCTAACCTAAACCTCCCCTGGCACAACTTAAGACTGTGTCCTCTTGTCTTGTTGAAGGTCGTCTGTGAAAAGAGTCCAGTTCCCACCTCGCTACAGCCTCCTTTCAGGTAGTTGTAGACAGCAATGAGGTCTCCCCTGAGCCTCCTCTTCTTCAGGCTGAACAGCCCCAGCTCTCTCAGCCTCTCCTCATAGGGCCTGTGCTCGAGTCCCTTCACCAGCCTGGTTGCCCTCCTTTGGACCTGTTCCAGGACCTCTACATCCTTCTTAAACTGAGGGGCCCAGAACTGGACACAGTACTCGAGGTGTGGCCTAACCAGTGCTGAGTACAGGGGAAGAATCACCTCCCTGGACCTGCTGGTGACGCTGTTTCTGATACAGGCCAGGATGCCATTGGCCTTCTTAGCCGCCTGGGCACACTGTTGGCTCATGTTCAGTTTCTTGTCAATGCAGACTCCCAGGTCCCTTTCTGCCTGGCTGCTCTCCAGCCACTCTGTCCCCAGCCTGTAGCGCTGCATGGGGTTGTTGTGGCCAAAGTGCAGGACCCGGCACTTGGCCTTGTTGAACCTCATCCCGTTGGAATCGGCCCAGCTCTCTAGTCTGTCCAGGTCCCTCTGCAGAGCCCTCCTGCCTTCGAGTTGGTCCACACTTCCTCCCAGCTTGGTGTCATCATTCATTCAGTGCAAGAGAGGTCATTCTGTTACACTTGTAGAGGTAGAAAGAAAATTTTAAACGTAGTTAGGCTAAGGATTAGAACAGTTAGGTAGGCCTGGGGAGGTTAACAGGAACTAGCCAAGAATGTGCTGATCCCTGCAGAACAATGATCAAAAGGAACGGCCAGCCGTGAAGAACAGAAAGAAAAGTAAACTGACACTTTGTACCAGAAATAAGAAATGAAACAATATACCCAGGTGGTGGGCCAGGTGGAGGGAGCAGTTAAACAGTAAACTTTAGAGATGTCAATCTATTGTTATCTACATGATTTGTGTAGTTGTTTGTAACCAGAACCCTACACGTACCCTACAATGTCAAAGGTATAAAAGCGGAACTGAAAATGAGGGTCGGCGGAATCCTGACTTGGGACGCTAGTCCTCAGGTTTCCCGGGCCCCGAATAAAGCACCACATAAACTGACTTTGTTGGTTTGTGTCTTAATTACGGGCAACAATTCAGGTATTTTTGATTTGTATAAAGAGGCACAATTTCGTGGTTGGTCTGTATCACGAGAACAATGTAAAACAATAATTTCCTCATGTGATTTCTGAAAAATTCGGTTGGGAGAACATCCTCTGACTGCTTACAATATACATCTGAGAGATGGTAAAACATTATGGTCTACTTGGCTAATAGACTATATAGGACACTTCCGAAAGTCAGGAAACAAACAGTATGTTATTGTAATGGTAGAAGTTATATCTGGGCTGACTTGTGCTGAAGTTTATGCAAAAGCCAATAGAGAGAATACGGTATCTTTCCTGAAGAAAATTTTTGGAGTTTTACCTAAACCTACCAGTATTCAGTTTGATAATGGTACTCATTTCACTTCCTACCTGGTCCAGCAATGGGCAAAAAGTGAAAATATTAACTGGGCATTTCATATTCCTTACCATCCCCAGGCAAATGGCATTGTTGAAAGAACTAATGGGTTACTTAAAAGACTCATTAGACCTCAAGAGAATAATTGGCATGAAAGACTTAATTATGCAGTTACCACTGTCAATAATAGGTGAGGTGTGAACGGGTGTCCCAGAATGACAGCATTCTTTCCCCTGTCGCCTAATCAAGATAACAACACTGAGAAGCAGCCTCCCAGAAACTTCAAACAACGCCTACAACCTGGACAAACTGCTTGTATAAATTTACTGAATATAGGTAGAATTAAATTAATCTTGCAAAACCCACTGAATTCAAACACATGGGTAGCGACTGATATGAATGCTAAACAACACAAGATTAGTACAAATTGGATAGTCTGTGTGCAGTAAATGGTTACTTTGTGTCCTGGAAACCAATGTGTTTTCTTTTGGTCCTTTGTGTAATTAGGTTTTGTGTATTGGGACTGAATGAGGTTGAATTAATGTGACTGCAGATATCAGTAATCCTAGGACATCAAAACAAAACACCCCTGGTGTACAGTTTCAGAATTGGCTACTCTGAAACTGACACTGGAAGAAATTACTTACTGCTGGCTGGGAGGCTAGCCACCTCTTTAGCCTAGGTAAAGTAATTTATAACATCAGGATTTTGTCCATGCTTGCTCCTGGATTGCCATTATCTGTAATACATTTTGTTGGTGGTATAATTTGTATGTGTATGAAATGTGCCTATGTTATGTACTTATGATTATTGTATTTTATTTTATAATTATTGTAATTCCTATATTTATTATTACTATTGCTATTGATATTTATTAGATCTCATATATTATCAACATCTTCTCCTTCTCATTTAATTGCTATGATTCTGTAACCGTCAGTATTTTACCTTTCTTTCTATACATGTTGTACATGTCACTACCTGACACAATTGCTTTGTACATGCACATACCTTACTCATATTAAGTTGATTCTTTCTAACCTTTCATATATGCTCTCTGCTATCTTAAAAAAAAATTAAAAAAAAATATATATATATAAATGTGTTTATCCCAAAAAACACACTCCCCTAGCCTCAAAACCCACGGGGCGAGGTGACGTGATATGGTGAGGTATGTATGATGTGGAAAATGTGTGGTACTACAGACAGTTTACCACAATTCCCCTCCCACAAACACACGGTAACAATATTCTGGCTTTTGAGCTAGGTAAACGTTTGCTGGGAAAAACTGTGTCAGGCAAGGTGAAATTCTCGGTTGCTCCTGAGTGGAAACCTCGGAGATGAAATTTGCCTGCTATAACGGCACAGACTATAAAAACAACCACAGGACATAACCGCGCCAAATGGGATGTGTGTATATATACGGATGTGTGTTTATATATATATATATATATACATATAAAAACATTATATATAGAAAAAAAATACTGACTCAAGAGCCATGGGGTGAAATGATGTATACACGTGGAACTGAAAATACAAAATATGTCTCTTGAATCACTTTTTTTCTTTTTCTTCTCTCTTCCTGCTTGCAATTAACATATGTTTACCTCAAGGTATGCCTGACAGACACCTAAAAGATAAGATTGCTTATCAGGTCGCCTCTTGGTGCAGGGTGGAGACCAAAAACTAAGAAATTAGCAGGGCACCAAAAGACAAAAAGATAAGGATGACTCATCCCCGGGAAGTCTGGAAATCTGTATGTATCAGGGACTTATGCAATAAAGGGACCCCTCTTTCTTTTGGGGTATAAAAACCCTAGGAAAAAAGGAAAAAGCTGCTTCTTCTAGACGCCCCCATCTCTCGACACTTTGGTTTCCAGCTACGAGGCAGACACAGCAGAGGAATGGAAAGGGGCAGAAGCGACGGATCCTTCACAAACAATTCCAGCCCGAGGCCAGGACCCTCTTCATTTTTTTCCCTTTTACCTTAACGACTCTCTTTCCAAAGGTGACTAATTTATGCAAAGGCTTTCTGCTAGCAAAACTGGTTTTCCCTGTTTAAAATAAACCCTTGTAACTTGTTTAAATCATAAAGTCTGGTTATTTTGTAAATTCACGCCTCGTCTATAAGTAGTGGCTGATTTTTCCTCGCAATCAAAATATAAATAGTAACTCGGATCTTAACAATGAGTCATCCTTATCTTTCAGTCTTTTGGTGTCCTGCTAATTTCATTGTCTTTGTCTCCACCATGCACCGGGAGGCGACCTGATAAGCATTCTTATCTTTTAGGTGTATGTCAGGCCTATGGTGAGGTAAAGATATGTTAATTGACAGCATGTTGCAAAAAGAGCAGGAAGACAAAAAAATTGATTCAAGAGACATATTTTGTATTTTTAAAGTGTTTGCATCAGGGGGGGACACCAGGGTTGTGTCCTAGGGGGTTGGGGACACCAGTCTTGTGGCATGGGCGGGGGGAGGATACACATCACAGCTGGATGGTGCTGACCCAACCTCAACACAAAGCCTGCAGGCCCTGGAGATAAGAGGCTGTTAATTCACTGCTTTCAGGTGTAAACTCAGGGGGACAATCAGCAATCCAGTGGTTACTAGCCTGAAGGTTCCTTCTTATCCTTCACATCCATTTAAGGCTAAGCTTGTTTCTAATCCTGGGCAGATTTCATTCTAAAATATATTTTTTCTGTTCAGAGTTTTAGGAGGCTGCAGACTCAACTAAACAAGAGCAAGGGAGATCAGAAGTGTGAAGTGTGCTGGTTTCTCTCCTTCTACAGAATGAGCAATACATTTGACCATGGGTGTAGATACAAAGGTGGTATGCACAGACAGTGCAAAACCGATGGAGACAAGCTGTTTGTCATACAAACCGTGGGATAAACATAGTCCCGAGCTATGCTAGATAAGTATGGAATTTCCTGAATATGCAGCCCCCTGATTGTGAGATTGTCTGGAAGGGATTAGTGATATAGATAAGGTGCGATTTCTTTCCTTGGGTAAATCACCATTGTAAAATAGTGGGATAAGAAAAGGTATATAACTGCATGTAAGGATACGAATAAACGGATTTAGTTTGCATCAAACTGTTGTCCCCGTCCTTGCTGCGGCAAATGGTGACCCCGGACGTGATTCGGGAAGAATTCTGCTGAAGAAGCAGCCGGCCAGCAGGTCTCCGAGAACTTTGAATTTGAGGCTGAAAGAAGCCTGGACGAGGGCGGCCGCCCGTCTGCACCTCCTCGCGTTTGGCAGGTGAGCTCGGAGAAACGAAGTCATGGGTAATCAAAGTTCCCATGAAGAACAGGACGTTTATAGACTTATGAGAGAACTGTTGCTTAAGCAACAGAAAGAAATCTCGGATCATGCACTTAAGCTCATTTTAAAATGGGTCCGCGATAAATTCCCAGGTACTTCTGCTGTTACTATTTTTGAATCTGAACTGTGGGATAAAGCGGGAGTTCGTTTATGGGACCTGAGTACCTGAGGGGATCATGAAGCACTTAAACTCCTATTTCCCTGGCGGACTGTATTTGAAGGGATTAAAGCGCGAGAATCGGAGCGAGCAGACACTTCTGCCGCTTCTGCCGTTCCCAGCGCCCCCCCGCTACCAGAGGGAAGAGCGTGGGAAGACGCTCCCCCTGCCAGAACTGTAGCCAAGGTAACCAGACCGGATTCGCCGAGCGACGATCCGTTCGAGCCTGATCCTTTCGATCCAGGATCAGACCTAACTCCCGATTATTACGATCCATACGCGGTATGGGCTGCTATTAAAGAGCAGGCTTTAGATGCGGGAGAAATTGACATGGCTATAGCTATCAGTGTGCCCCCACGTCCTACGCAGCGACGGCACAAAAGAGGTAATCCCTTTGTCGCTCCCATGATATATCCAGCGAGGGGACAACCCCAGTGGTCGGCTCTCAGTTTTTCCATCACTAAAGAGCTACGCAGGGTAGCTGTGGAAAACGGACTCGGATCTCATTATTTCGCGGGGTTGCTGGAATCGGTCTGTGAAGGTCATGTCCTTACGCCATATGATTTAAAAACCTTAGCCCGCTTGCTGTTAAATCCCTCACAATATGTACTCTGGGAGTCTAACTGGAGACATGGGGTGGAAAAACTGACTCAGCGGTATGCAGCAGGGGATAACCCAGCACTGCAGGCTTTAACAGTCGACCACCTCATGGGGGCTGGGCAGTTTACCGATCCTGCAGCCCAGGCAAGAGACATTCCAAGAAATTCCCTGCTAGATACCACCCAGGAAGCTAAAAGAGCCTTTTTGAAAATTCCAGATGCTAGCAAACCTCAGAAAGCTTTTACAAGCATAATACAAGGACCGAAAGAGCCCTATATGGAATTTATATCCAAATTGCAGCAAGCACTGGAAAAGCAGATTGATAATGTTGACGCCAGAAATATTCTGCTACTTAAATTGGCTGTAGAAAATGCCAATGCCGATTGCAAATGGCTCCTTAAGTCTCTGCCAAGATCCGACCCTACCCTGGTGGAAATGATGGAAGCTTGCAACCGCTTCGGCACCCCCAATTATAAATATGAGACAATGGCGGCTGCCTTTGCCTCAATGCAGGGGCCGGGACACAAATTTAAAAATGCCCCCGTATGTTATGGGTGTGGCCAAGTCGGTCATTTGAAAAAGAACTGTCATAAAACAAAAAATCTGCAAAATATCCCCGTGTGCAGCAAATGCAAAAAGGGTCGGCACTTGATAAGCCACTGCCATTCCAAATTCAATAATCAAGGGCAACCGCTCCAGCCGCAGGGAAACTATTATCGCAGCGCGGCACGACACCGCGCGCAGACACAAGTTCCTCTGTCGTATCAAACCCCATCGGCTCAGCAGTCATTTCAAACATACCCGATGCAGCAATATCCAGTTCTCAATGCGCCACAGCAAGTGACCTCGCTCTTACAAGAGCAACAGCACGGAGCGCCGGACTGGATTTATCGACCCGGTTCACAGTGATTCTCGCCGACCCCTCGGTGCATATAATAGAAACTTTGTTTCAAGGGCCTCTTCCGTCCGGGACTATGGGTCTTATTGTGGGTCGGTCATCAAGTACTTTTAGTGGTCTTTTTGTTTTACCAGGAGTCATCGACAACGATGCATTAGAAATAAAAATAATGGCTTGGACGCCTACCCCACCCTGCAAAATACCCGCTAAAAGCAAAATAGCACAATTGGTGTTGTTACCTTTAAATATTGATTTTTTCCCCTCAGATGTCACGCGGCAGGGCGCCTTCGGATCTACAGGCTGCCCGCAAATATACTGGACACATGCGATCTCAAAGGACAGACCATTGAAACAATGTAAACTTAAAAATGGATGTCAACAAGTTGTGTTAACAGGTCTTATTGACACAGGTGCCGATGTTACCGTAATCTCCCAAGCTAAGTGGCCACGCCAGTAGAATCTAACTCGCACTGCACAGCCATTAGCAGGAATAGGGGGAATTGGTAACAGTTACCAGAGTGAAGATGTTATTCAAATCATTGGTCCTGAGAACAGGGTAGCTAGTACTCGACCCTTTGTATTGCCAGTACCATTGAATCTGTGGGGAAGGGATGTTCTATCACAATGGGGATTGCATTTAGAAACGGTTTTTTAACGAGGGTCACTGATGAAGGGCGTGAAATTCCACAATTAACCTGGAAAACACAGGAGCCAGTGTGGGTGAATCAGTGGCCCTTATCAGAAGAAAAACTCACCGCCCTAGAACAATTGGTACAAATTCAATTAAAAAAGGGACATGTAGTTCCAACTTTCAGTCCGTGGAATACTCCTGTTTTTGTAATTAAGAAAAAATCAGGTGGTTGGAGATTATTGCAAGATTTACGAAAAATTAATGCTGTTATGGAGCCAATGGGAGCGTTACAACCAGGTCTCCCTTCACCAACAATGATCCCGCGGGAATGGAATTTGATTGTTATTGATTTAAAAGATTGCTTTTTTGATATTCCTTTACATCCTGATGATGCACCTAAGTTTGCCTTTTCTGTGCCTAGCCTTAATATGGGAGCACCTCTTAAACGCTACCATTGGACGGTTTTACCTCAGGGCATGAAAAATAGCCCCACAATCTGCCAGTGGTATGTGGCCAAAATATTGGCCCCAGTACGTCTTGAATTTCCAACTGTAATATTGTATCATTATATGGATGACCTGTTAATTGCTGCTGCCACTGAGGGTGATTTACAAAAAGCAATAGAATCTGTGTTAACTGCCATCGATCAGGCAGGCTTGAAAGTCTCACCAGAAAAAATTCAAAAACAAACCCCCTGGAATTATCTCGGGTGGAAAATTACCAATCATTCCATAATTCCGCAAAAGCTATCTATTAATACTCAGATAGCCACACTGCATGATGCTCAAAAACTTTTGGGATCTATTAATTGGTTGCGACCCCTTCTGGGTATTTCAAATTCTGAATTGGCTCCCCTATTTGATCTTCTTAAAGGAGACGCGGATCTAATGGCTCCCAAACACCTCACACCCTCTGCGGAATTAGCATTACAAAGAGTTTGCAGGGCCATCGAACAGAGGCAAGCCTCTCGGTGGGACCCTGATTTATTCTTTCAATTAATAATTTTAGAGGACGGTGTAAAATATTGTGGCATGATTTTTCAGTGGGACACCACGCTTACAGATCCATTGTTAATTTTAGAGTGGATTTTCCTGCCGAATCAATCCTCTAAAACTATTTTACAGCGACCAGAGATGTTTTCTCAAATCATTATGAAAGCCAGAGAGCGACTGTTAACTCTTTCTGGCAGATCTTTCTCTACAATTTATATGCCTGTTACTGAATTGTATCTTTCTTTTCTTCTACAGAATTCACTTCCTTTTCAGATTGCCGTACAGGACTTCACGGGACAATTTTCAAATCATTTTCCTCCACATAAACTCTTTCGATTGTCCTTTTCCCTTGCAGAAGTTCCAAAGAGAAGTGAAATTCCTTTACAGGCAATTACTGTGTTTACAGACGGTTCAGGTATCTCTCATAAAGCTGCAATTGTATGGAGAGACCCTGAAACCAAGGATTGGCAATCTGATATCACCTTTCACCCAGGTTCTCCTCAGCTTGTTGAATTAGCAGCTGTGACTAGAGCCTTTTTTCTTTTCAGTAACCAACCTTTAAATATTATTACAGACTCAGCTTATGTAGCAGGTATCGTGCTTCGAGCAGAATCTTCAGTCCTAAGAGACATTTCCAACTTGCAACTGTATAATCTGCTCAGAGCACTTATTGATCTTATCAACAAACGGCAACACGCCTTCTTTATTATGCATATCAGGTCTCACACGTGCCTCCCAGGCTTTGTAGCCGAAGGAAACAGGGCGGCTGACCTGTTAACAATGTCAGTGTCTCCTCTTCCCAATCACTTTGAACAGGCTCGCCTAAGTCACAGATTTTTTCATACAAATGCTAAAGGGCTCCGCAGACAATTTGGTCTGACTTCACAACAGGCAGCTGATATCTTATCTGCTTGCCCTGATTGTCAAAAATTTACTTTTCAGCCTTTAGCAGGAGGAATTAACCCTAGAGGACTTCAAAGCCTTGAACTCTGGCAAACTGATATTACTCATTTTTCCGAATTTGGTCGTCTTAAGTACATACACTCTTCCATTGATACCTTCTCCGGAGCTATTTATGCATCATGCCATACAGGAGAGAAGGCCAGAGACGCCAAAAAACACTTTTTAAAAGCATTTGCCTCTCTAGGAGTTCCTCAAACAGTTAAAACAGACAATGGTCCTGCCTATTCTTCTCAGCTTTTGAAGACCTTTTTTGCAGAATGGGGAATTAAACATGTGACAGGTATCCCCCATTCTCCGACAGGTCAATCAATTATTGAACGCTCCCATCAGTCCCTTAAGGCACTATTACTAAAACAAAAAGGGGGAACTGGTGGACTGATAAATACACCAGAAGAAAGATTGCAAAAAGCTATATATACTTTTAATTTCTTGAATTGCTTTTCAGACAATGCCCCACCAATTACAAAGCATTTTGCAAGTAACCATCTTTTTAAATTTCAGGAAAGACCCCCTGTGTTAGTACGGGATTTGGAGTCCGGGAAAGTTGAAGGCCCATTTCCTTTAATCACGTGGGGCAGGGGCTACGCTTGTATTTCCACAGAAGCAGGACCTAAGTGGTATCCGGCAAGGAACATCCGCCCATATCGAGAAGGACAACCGAAGGAACAGACGTAGCACAGATCTCTCAGCACACGCAAAATGCTATACAAATGGCTTTGTATGTTGCAATTGTTTGTATGTTGTTATGCTGTATTAGAAATCTCTCCAAGGCGAAACATGTGGGTAACATGGGCAAATGCAACTGGCACCACTGATTTTTGCATTGCAATGGCTTCCGCTACAGACCCTTTCCGTACCTGCCTTATAGGTATCCCAGGTTTTAATGTTTCTCTGTTTGCTGACTTTTCAATTGGATCCTGCAAAGCAAGCCCTTCACTTGGAAATTGTTCAGCAGAACTGATTTTGGGGCTGAAAAAATCCCTCCCCTGGGATCCACAGGAATTAAATCTATTGGGGTCCCAGGCAGTCGGCAACGTATCAGGAAACTGGACACCTACTTGCATAGTTTTTGGTCCTAAGTATGCTGCTAGGGCATACCCTGATACCTGGCCGGACATCAGTCCTACATCTGGAGATTATAGACTGGGATCAGGATATTGTGGGTACAATGGGTCGGAGCGAATGCCGGTAATAGGGACAACACATAACCCCAAAGCTAACATTAAACTTATTTGGGTAAATGAAACTGCTAAGGCTTTACCCCCCGGGGTATTTCTGATCTGCGGTGATAGGGCCTGGCAAGGCATCCCCCGTAATGTTGTAGGCGGACCTTGCTATTTAGGCTCGTTAACCCTTTTTGCTCCTCGCTTTGCTGAATTAAGGCAGCTTGTAAATCCTATATATCGTGCTCGTAACGCAAGAAGTATTGGCCTCACACCGCAGTGTGATGATAATGTTAGGCTTTTAAGTGTAGCTGCTAGAACTGCTTTAGCTCTTTTTATTCCTGGTGCTGCCGCAGGAAATGCGCTTACTAACCTAGCTAGATTAGCATGTTGGGCTGAAAAGCAAGCAAATATTACTACTGAGATTTTAGATAACCTTTTAATGGATCAAAATAGTTTGCGACACGCTTTATTACAAAATCGCGCTGCTATAGATTTTTTATTGCTAGCCCAGGGTCATGGCTGTCAGGAGTTTGAAAGCATGTGCTGTATGAATCTTTCTGATCATAGTGAGAGCATCCACACCAGCATCACGCAGTTGAAGCAACACACACAGAAGATTCAGCAACAAATAAACCCTCTCGGCGATGCTTTCACAACCTGGCTTCATGATATGGGACTTAAAGGATGGCTTTTATCTTTAGTTAAAACTCTTTGTTATGCTGGGATTGTTATTGTGATTTTGCTTTTGTTATTGCCTTGTCTTTTTCAATGTATCCAGGGAATGCTTAATAGAACTGTTTCTAAGGTTTTTTTAGTGCAACAGAAGGGGGGAGATGTAGATACAAAGGTGGTATGCACAGACAGTGCAAAACAACCGATGGAGACAAGCTGTTTGTCATACAAACCGTGGGATAAACATAGTCCCGAGCTATGCTAGATAAGTATGGAATTTCCTGACTATGCAGCCCCCTGATTGTGAGATTGTCTGGAAGGGATTAGTGATATAGATAAGGTGCGATTTCTTTCCTTGGGTAAATCACCATTGTAAAATAGTGGGATAAGAAAAGGTATATAACTGCATGTAAGGATACAAATAAACGGATTTAGTTTGCATCAAACTGCTGTCCCCGTCCTTGCTGCGGCACATGGGCTAAAATCCAGGGCAGATGCTCTGACCTGGCCTACCCCAGTGTTCCACAGTATGATCACAAACAGTCTCCCTGTATGGCGTAAATTACATTTATCCTGGTCTGGACCAGGATAAAGGTGATTTTCTGTCTTGTAATTTTGCTTTTAGCTAACTCTCTTGTAAGTAGTTGCTTTTCCTGAAATTAACAGCAAGTTTCTCAGGCAGTGTCTGCTTCTAGGACTGATAACACTTGATGTGTATAGTTACTGCTAGAGACTGGAATGCAGAGCTAAGGACACTGCTCAGCTCTGAGGAATATTTTACCCTCCAGGAGGAATAAAGAGGTCCCACCTGCAGCCCTCCTTTGGGGAGGAACAGACAAGATAGATGCCAGAATTGACCAAAAAGAGTATTCCATCCCATACATGTCATACTCATAAATATGAGGAATCACAAGAGCTTCCAGTTTCTGGCTTCCTGCCCTTTCTGCCTTTCCTGCTTCTCTTCCTTCACCCATTCCCTATTTCCTTCAGCATCCTGGGAGGGTTCCGTCCGTTCGTCTGCCTGTGGTCCTGATCCGTGCCAGCCCATATCTGTGTGTTCCTGCCTCCAGTTCCCGACTGCTGCCGACTCCAGGAGTCCAGCCTGGACTTTCCCAGGGCTGCCCTGCAGCCTCGATGGTGACGTGAGAAGGGGGGGAAGGGGGGAAGGAACATAGTATCAATTTTCCTGTATATTTGTATATACTTAGTAATTTTTCCTATTTATCGTTACTGTTTCATTAAAGTTGTGTAGTTCAGTTTCGAACCCATAAGTCTCTCTCCCTTATTCTCTCTCCTTTCTTTATCAGGGAGGAGAGAGAGATTAATAGAGAGCATCTGTCACTCGGTTTAATTGCCAGGCCAGTGTTAAACCCTGACAAATTTCAAGGTCCCTTCCAATCCAAATCATTCTATGGTTGAAGTCTGGGGACATAGCTTGGCTTCTTCCATGGCTGCCTTTCCCAGTGGGTCCCATCCTACTGTTTAAAATGACCGAGACTCAATATTCTGTTAATGGTTTAGTTTAATAATAAAATTGAAATTGCAATGAGCAAAACAGTGCTGGGTGCATGGGGAGTCTCTGCTCCACTCACTTGCACGAATCTAAAACTCTAGGATTACCTTTTATTGATTACAATTCTATAAATATTCAAAAGGAGGTGGGTTTATGTACATATTCATAGGGATTACACCATGTCATTATAATATTCATGATAAGCGGAGTCTGGGTGGAGTGTAGGTGGAGTCCTCTTTTAGGGAGATATCCGGGGGTCGTCAGGGGGTCTTTGGATGAAGTAAGAAGTCATCCTCAAGCTTGAATTTTTTTACCTTTCTTGATTTTGCTGACTTCATTTTATTGTTACAGGGCAATATCAGACCCTAGCCATAATTTTCCCCTTATCTGCTGGCTGTGACATCTTTATGTTCTCCTTTTGCAGATATTCACATTCTCATGGTGCCTAGTTGGCCTTGGCAGTGCCTTGTTTTAAGAACAATACTTATATTCCTACTTATATTTGAGACAGAAGTTAGTCTCGTTAAGGCCTTGTGTTGCTTACACTGTTTTTGTTGAAAATTGCACGTCTCAACTGCTTTGTCTAGCCCCATATTCACTTCTTTCTCAGTTTAACTCTGAATTTCACTGGTTAGGAATACAAATTCATTAACATGTATTACAACCATTTATTACAATCCCCCATATTCTTTTTTATAACCATTATGAATTTGTATTCCTTTTAATCACTCTCTTCCGCAGAACTTGAGGATACACAGGTATGACACAAGTTGCACCCATACTTACAAGATTCACATTTACATGGATCATTCCTGCCATGCACACACCATTTACAGGAACACAAATCTATATCATCTTCTTCTTCTTCCTCTTCTTGATATTCCTCACCTGTATTTACCACTAGCAATTTAAGGGTTTCATTTTTTTTACTTTTTGAACTGCTGATCGGGCAAATTGTGTCATACAAGGTATTAAACATGGTATAATTAACAATCCCCCAAAATCCTCAACACCACAATCCCAATTTTTACCAGCCAATCACCTCCCAGGAAATTGTTCCGAATTCCTTCCAAATTTATTCCTCTCCAAGTCTGAACTGGAACGTGTGCAATTTTCTTCATTTCCTGTACCAGTTCCTGTACAGCTTTTCCTTCATCATCTATTTCCAAGCAGCAATTAGTTAGATTGAATTCCCACACACACACCTCCTTCTTGTGCCAACAAATAATCTAAAGCTAAGCGATTCTGGTATAAAAAGGTTCTCATTTATGTATTCTGTTTCTCAAATAGCTCTGAAGCATCCATTGTTTTATTTACAACAATTTCTACCACAGCTTATAATCTAATGATTCTATTGAACATATAACAATTAGTGACATTCAAAGATTTAGCAATATTTTCAGCCAAATTTACAAAAAGGTTTTTAGCAATTGTGGGAATTTCATATTTCACTCCAGTTTCCAATTCATGATAAAATGAGTTAAAAAGCAACCTGTGCTGTATGGATTCCCTATTTCGCTCAGTAAATGTTACAAGAATCACAGCTCTTGGATCATAACCAGACCCATATATTTTTATCCCAAATTTTACCTCCAAATCTTTCCGATGTTGAGGGTTTAGAATGGTTAGATTTAGAGGGTTACAAGCATGAGCAGTACAGTCTTTCTGCACTTCTTCTTTTTCAATTCCTTTATGGGTGGTGGCTACACATTGACTGCAATTTTTGGCCAAGGTGGATGCTAGCATCCCCATCAAAATCAAAAAGGGTCCGGTAGGGATCATATTGCTCAGTGGTCACAGCCCAGAGGGGTTGCAGCCCTTGGCAGACCTTCTTCAACTGCAGCTTCTATGTCCCATCCGGTCTTGCCCCATTTCCTTTGATGGGCCAAATTGAGGAACTTAATTTATTTTTCTCCTGACTCCACCTTATGGCATTCGTCATTTGTGTCTTCACTCCCTTTTTCCCTTCCCCTGTTCCTTTAGATTATTAGTTATTTCCTTTTTGGAGAAGTTTTTATCAGGTATCTAAATTTCTGGAGTTACTATATGAAATTCCGCAATTACTTATCGGCTTATGTTCTTCTCGGTGTGATTTTCGGTTCGCCAGGCTGGGAGGTAAATATGATGTGACAAATATGAGGTACAACAGTTTTCCATCCCCCACAAACACACGTTAAAAATTTACTGTCTTTTGAGCCAGGAAAGACATCCAGCGGGAAGAACTGTTGCCAGGCAAGGTGCGGTTCCCAATTGCTCCTTAATGGAAACCTCGGAGATGGAATCGGCCTGCTAAAAAAGCACAGACTGTAAAAAGAGCCACATGACATAAGATAACCACACGAAATGGGATATATATATATTCTCAACTAACAGATTTTTACCCCAAGCTTAACTAGCTTCTGTTTTGTATCATGCATTTAAATATAGGACTGCTAATCAGGTCGCCTCCCAGTATATAGTCAAGAAAAAGATAATAAATTTAGCAAGGTAACAAGGACTGAAAGGTAATAATAAATAAAAGAGAAGTTCCTGGGATGGCAAAATCTGTGTGTCATCTTTAGCAAGTCTGTGTGCCAGTGATTTATGAAAAAAACAAAAACAGAAACCCTTTTTGCTGTATAAAAACTCCAAGAGAAAAGGAGAAGGCGCAGCTGTCTCTCCCTCCCCCTTTCTCTCTCGCCATGTACCCCCCCCCCTCCAGCCGGAGGCCAGGGCCCGTGGATGGTGATAAAACTTAATTGCCCCCTTGTTTTTCTTTCCTTTTCTTAACAACTCTCTCCTCAAAGTGACTAATTTTTGTAAATTTTCTCCTCTTGTAAACTTGTTCCTTTTTTTTTTTTTCTCTTTTAAAGGTGACATTATTGTCTCCTTTCCCCAAAATAAATCTTTGTCATTTGCTTAAATCATAAAGCCTGTTATTTTTGTAAATTCGTGTAATGTCTATGAGTAGTGGTTAATTTTTCCTCACAATCAAAATATAAAAAAATACACTGCATATCCGGATTTTCTTTTCCCTTCTATTACTCGGGAGTATCTGTCTAGAAATAATTTTTCTCCCTTCCCCAGTTCAGTATCACTTAAATCTAATCTCACTTTCATTTGGGTTTCTATTACTTATAGGCAATCATGCTGTAATTTCTCTGATGGTTCCACAAACAGAAATTGTGCAGGACTCTGTGCTGAAGTTGTTTTCAGTTCCAAATTAGGAGAGTCTATCAATTTGGTTTCATATTTCAGGAGCCGGCTACCTGTCAGCCACTCTTCTGCCTTCTGCTGTAAAACACCTCTAACATTATGGGGGGTGTATACTTACAGTGATGCACTAAAGATAACTTTCTGTGCTTCTTCTATAAGTGATGCAGTTGCTACCAGAGCCTGTAAACAGGCTGGCCATCCCCTACTCACAGGGTCTAATAATTTTGAGCAGTATCCTACAGGGTTTTTTTATTTCTGCCCAATCTTGAGTAAGCACCACATAAGATGTCAGATTTGATACGTTGAAAAATAAGAAAAATTATTTTTCCAGGTCAGGGAGGCTGAATACTGGCACTTGTATTAATGTTCTTTTTATTTCCTCTAATTTCTGATCGTCTTCTTCCGACCATCCGATTTCAATATTTGTCAACTTCTCATACAAAAATTTTACCTTTTCACTATAACTCTCAATCCATGGTCTTCAATATCCTTGATCCCAATAATTGTCTAATTTCCTTTTTAGTTTCTGGGGGTCTTAGAGCAAATATTCCTGATAGCCTATCAGGATCCAGTTTCTTTTGACCGTTGCTTAGCCAATGTCCTAAATACTTTACTTCTTGCCCCACAAATTGCAATTTTGACTTTGACACTTTTAGTCCCTTTTTCCCCAAGAAGTTTAATAATCTGATAGTAACTTCCCGAGTTTCTCTTTCAGTTTCCCCAGCTATTAATAGATCATCCACATATGGTAACAACCTCACATTCTCAGACATTTCAAATTCCTCTAACAGCTTCTCCAAAGCCTGCCCGAATAAATTAGGTGATTCTGTAAATCCCTGCAGTAACACAGTCCACCTTAACTGCTGCCTTCTCCCTGTCGATGGATCCTCCCACTCAAAAGCAAAATAGTCTATATACTTTTCATGTAAAGGGCAAGCCCAAAATGCATCTTTTAAATCTATTACTCTGTACCAAATATATATTTGGGAGAAATGTGACTTACTAAAGTATAAGGATTTGCGACTACTGGGAATTTAGTGATGACCCTCTGATTTACTGCCCTTAAATCCTGCACCATTCAGTATGTTCGTTGGATTTCTTTACAGGCAGAATTGGTGTATTATGAGGGGACATGCGAGGTTCCTAAGTCTCTTGTTCTAAAAGCCTATCTACAATAGGCTTTAACCCTTTCCGCCCCTCCATTGAAATAGGATATTGTTTAATCCTGATTGGGTTATGTGGATCCGTTATCTGAACTTCTATTGGATCCATATCTATCTTCCCAATCTCACCCTCTGTACACCATACTGAGGGATCAATTATTTCTTCATCCATTTCTGTCAGAGTACATAAATTAACTTGTAACTTTTCTCCATCACTTTGGACATTTATGTTTAATTTCATGATCAAATCTCTGCCTAATAAATTGTACTCTGACTCTCCCTCAACAATTTTTCCAAACCCCTATCAGGCCAATCTTTTAATTTCTCCAGCTTTTCCCTAATGTCTGGGCAAGTTTTCCCATATCTTTTTAAAACTTCTAACATCACTTGTATTAAGGGGAACTGTCACAAATCCTAATCCTCCTTGATTCCCCCTGAGTGGTACTTCCCTTAAGGGGTACGTTAAAGCAGTCTCGTGCTGCCTCTCTCAATCAGCTACTTACCTTTCATTGACGGAGAAGGTGGCAGAGGTATTGCCAGTGCCGGCAGAGAAACTGATGGTGGATTATGCAAATGTGGAGGAGGCAGACGGTCTAAAGGTTCTAATTTTTATTTATCTTTTCTTTTCTTTTCATTCTCCTCCTCCCTAGGTTTTAATGTGAGGAGGGGCACTGTAGGTAAAGTAGAATTCTGGATCCGTAAGTATGCATAGTCACTTTCTTCCTGTGAAAATGGTTTTGGCCAAATTGTCATGCAATATTGCACCAATTTCATTTTAGTTTTTCCTTTTCTTTTTTCTCTTACTATCCCAATATTCATAAGACCTAAAGGACTCTCCGGAGGAATATCTGGTACCTGACCTAATTTCCTAATACTAGAACTCTTCCAACTCTTCTGTCCCATAATATGAGGATTTTACTAGTGGCAATCCTCTCGCCCTTGGCTGCTTCACTAAGAGTGTCTTGCAGGTGGCTTAAATACCTTATCACCCACCCACGAATCCTATAGGAATTGCTTTGGTCCTTCACCAGCCAAGTCCCTCGCAGGAGATTGGAACCGCAGTTAGAAGACCTCCACAATTGCTCCGGAATCAGGTTCCGTGTAAGTCACACACTTATACACACAAGCAACCGAATCCCACCCAACCAAATGGAATACACCTTTAATACTTACGACCCCGTCATCTTCGTTCATATCTTCGTGTGCAGAATTACGGGCAAAACACACCACTGCAGTCCACAAAAGAGCTCATATAAAAATAAAAAATTCTTTTGCTTATTGCAATTTCAGATTCAGGATCCTGTCAGTGAAGCCAGGGGCCCGAAAAGGAGCCACCAAAGATCAGTGGGGTGCCCCCACAATCCGGATGTCAGTGCAAACACTGAGAGGGATCCCGGACGAGCCCCCAAATTGTTAAAAATGACCGAGACTCAATATTCTGTTAATGGTTTAATTTAATTAATAAAATTGAAATTGCAATGAGCAAAACAGTGCTGGGTGCATGGGGAGTCTGTGCTCCACTCACTCGCATGAATCTAAAACTCTAGGATTACCTTTTATTGATTACAGTTCTATGAATATTCAAAAGGAGGTGGGTTTATGTACATATTCATAGGGATTACACCATGTCATTATAATATTCATTATAGGCGGAGTCTGGGCAGAGTGTAGGTTGAGTCTGGGCGTAGTCTGGGCAGAGTCCTCTTTTGGGGAGATATTCGGGGGTCATCAGGGGGTCTTTGGATGAAGTAAGAGGTCATCCTCAAGCTTGAATTTTTTTACCTTTCTTGATTTTGCCGACTTCATTATATTGTTACAGGGCAATATCAGACCCTAGCCATAATTTTCCCCTTATCTGTTGGCTGTGACATCTTTATGTTCTCCTTTTGCAGATATTCACATTCTTTTGGTGCCTAGTTGGACTTGGCAGTGCCTTGTTTTAAGAACAAGACTTACATTCCTACTTATCTTTGAGACAGAAGTTAGTCTCGTTAGGGCCTTGTTTTGTTCACACTGAAACAGTGGAAAATTACATGTCTCAACTGCTTTGTCTAGCCCCATATTCACTTCTTTCTCAGTTTAACTCTGAATTTCACTGGTTAGGAATACAAATTCATTAACATATATTACAACCATTTATTACACTACCAGGCAATGTTCCCACACCTGAGACCTCCTCCTCCACTTACCATGACCATCACCTTCCCAGGGGAGCCATCATAATCATTGTTAATATTAGATCATTATTGTGATGCTATTAAGACACCTTTCATCGCAACCCTCAGGGATTCATTCATTCTCCCCTTTCCCCTTCAAGACATTCTCCAGTGATTCAAAAACTTTCTAAACTGTAAGGCTTGTCAAAAGTTATGTGAGCTTTGATGATTACCTGACACCCCCTTCATTATTACCAAGGGTTACACATTTTATCACATAATCATCAAATGAAGAAGTGTTCAAGGTCAGTTTGGATGGGGCTTGGAGCATCCTGGTCAAGTGGGAGATGTCCCTGTCCATTCAGGGGGTTGGAGCTAGATGATATTTCAGATCCCCTAAAACCCAAACCATTCTGTGATTCATGGTTCAACAAGAACAAAAGTGAAGCTTATGGGCTGTGTAAAATACCTCCATGTGTCTCAAAGGGGAGATTTGTTGTTGAAAGAAAACTTTTAGCATCCACAAAAGTTATTCCAGTCTTAAAAACCTGAAGGGCTGGTTTAATTGGGGTGGGGAGGAGGGAATGGGAGGACACACTTCCTGACCTGATCACAAAAAAAAAAAAACCTCAGGGGCCTGGAGATAAGAAGCTGTTGAATCAGTGCTTTCAGGTGTAAATCAGGAGGACAATGACCAAGGCAGCCTTTACTGCCCTGAAGGTTCTTCTTTGTCTTTGGTCTGCATAGCAAACCCTAAAGTCTTCTCCAAAGGCCTTTGAGCTTTGGGGCAATGACTCCTGGCACCTTTTCTGGGCAGATCTTAATAAACCAAATATCTCTGCTCTGGGTGGGGATTGGTTTTTGAACCATTCAGGTGAAAAACTTGGATTTAGGGATGCCGAGAAACATGGAGGAAATATTTAGAGTGAATCTGCAGCTTCTGGGACTGTTTGAATTTGATCTGGAATTAAAAGGTGGTGGAAGCAAAAGTCACCAGTTGTAATGGTGACAGGGCATCAGGAACCAGTGGACAAGGGAGCACAGATCATACAGTCCTGATGTCATTTATTAACTGAAAGAAGTGAAAGTTATGCAAAAAGTCACATTTGGTGAAAAATCACACAAAAGCGAAGGGAGAGATGCAGAATAAAAATAGGGTTCACATAACAGTGAAACAGTAAGAATTAGAGAAAACCAGGTTGTAATTTAGGAAAAAAAATATCCAGAGTGGGCAACACCCTGGCCTTGAGACAGGTCTGCAAGGTACCTGAAGGAGAGATGAGAGTGATGGGAAGGAGCACTCCCCAAAACTTATCTTGGTTACAGCCTTGAGTTTTGGGTAGAAAATCACAGACTCACAGAAAGTCAGGGGTTGGAAGGGACCTCGAAAGATCATTGAGTCCAACCCCCCTGCCAGAGCAGGGTCACCTACAGGAGGTCACCTAGGAACAATTCCTGGTGGCTTTTGCATATCCCCAGAGAAGGAGATTCCACGACCTCCCTGAGCAGCCTGTGCCAATGCTCTGTCACCCTCACAGCAAAAAAATTTCTCCTTGTGTCTATATGAAACCTCCTATGCTCAAGCTTCTGTCTGTTGCCTCTTGTCCTATCATTGGGCATAACTAAGAAGAGCCTTGCACCATCTTCCTGGATCTCTCCCTTTGTGTATTTGTAAACATGAATGACGTCTCCCTTCCTTCTCCCCTTCTCCAAGCTGAAGAGCCCCAGCTCTCTCAGCTTTCCCTCATAAGGGAGATTTTCCATTTTTCTATCATTTTCCTTCAGGTGCAGGCATTTTTAGGAGACCCTCTGGATCATTATCACTTGGAGAATGCTGCTAGATCCTCTCTTCTCACTTTGAAAACTTCCTCCTTAACTCCACCAAGAAAAATTAACAATGAGCTCTGCAGGTCTGGAAGATGTAATGGATATTAGAAAATATCGTTTAGGATAGCTCTTTCAGAAATTTGAGGATCATTGCATGGACCTCAGATACTGAGAGAAGAATGAAGACATTTCTCCTCAAGTCAAAGTCAGGACAAAAAATTTGAAGTTCCTCAAGATATCAATGTGCCCCACTGATCCTGCCAGAGCTCGTTAATTAGGGCAGGTGCTAAAGAGACCCTGGGGGGCAGAGAGGTTGGGGGACAAGTCTGAGCCCTCAAAGTGACCAACAGGAATGGGGCTGGGAGGAGCCGCCAGGTGCACCTCCAGGACCTGGGCTAAAACCAAAGGTGGGACCTGGGCCTACCTGAACTGGACACTGGGCAGGAGGATTCCATGGAACGGATTGGAGGAACCTTGAAGATCATCTAGTCCCATGGCAGGTGCTGATGTGGCAATTTGCCCATGCGAATGTTGAAAGGATGTGAGATGCTGGGGGAAGCCCAAGCAGGGCCCTGAGGGGGCCCCGGGGGATGATGGGGGTCCTGGGAGCAGTGGGGACTTTGGAACATTGGGACCCCTGCCCTCAGTAAGTGCTGTGCATCAAAAAAAGCAGGGGGAAGCAGGGCCAGCGCTGGCTCCCTGGCTCTTCTCCACTGCCCTGCTCTGCGTCCGGCCCTCAGGGTGTCCCTGTGTCCCTGTCTGGGTGCAGATCATCATGGAGGCCTGGGAGGGTGGCAGGGCTGGTGGCACGGCCGCCAGCAGCTGGACCACAGCCCCTGGCACTGCACCAGGCTGGACCCTGGCAGGGAGCTCTGGTACAGGTAGAGGGCGGCTGGGCTGCTGCAGAAAATGGGGCAGCTGCTCAGCCTGTACCTGGCCACCCTTGGGCTTGGCCTGGCCAAGGAGCTGGGAGAGGTGCCCCCTTTGGGGAACAGGGAGAGCTGCAGCGGGGTGCGGGGAGGCCTGGAGCTGAGGCAGGAGCGGGAAGAGCCAAGCCCAGCCTAGGAGCATGGAGAGCCCAGCCTGGGAGGAGGGAGAGCCGGGCCCATGTTGGGAGGGAGGAGAGCTCTGCCAGCATGCAGGGGAGAGCCAAGCCCAGCCTGGCAGCCAGGAGAGCCCAGCTCAGGGACAGGAGGGCCAGGCACCTCTGGGCAGCAGGCAGAGCCAGGACAGCCCGGTGCCAGGGGGACAGAGGAGAGACGAGGATCCCCTCCATACAAGTGACAGGACAGTAGGAGCCAGTGGAGAGGGGAGCACAGACCACGCAGCCCTGATGGCATTTAGTAATGGAAAGAAATAAAAATTTTGGGGGGAAAATGACATAAGAAAGAACAAGAGAGAGACACAGAAGAATATTAGGGCTCACATAGCAGTGAACAAGTAAGAAGTAGACAAAACCAAGTTCTAATTCTTGGGAAAAAACATCACAAGTAGGCAACAGCCTGGCCTTGTGACAGGTCTGCAAGATACTTGCAAGAGAGATGGGAGTGATGGGAAGGAGCAATCCCCACAGCTCCCCAAAACTTATCTTGGTCACAGCCTTGAGCGCTGGGTGGAAAAACACTAAGCAATGATGTTCATTGTATTAACATATTAATGAGCTATTACCATACTGAAATACACACCCATAGGCTTGAGGGAGAGCTTCTAACAAAAAGCCCCTGACCCTTTGAGTGATATTTTTGATCACTGCCACTTGAAACAGCAGTGAGGAACCAGTAAACCAATCATAGTATCATAGAATGGTTTGGGTTGGAAGGTGCCTTAACGATCATGTAATTGCAACCCCCTTGCATGGGCAGGAACACCTCCCACTAGATCAGATTGATCTGGGCCCCCTCCAACCTGTCCCTGATCACTTCCAGGAAGAGGGCTTCCGCAGCTCCTGTGGGCAACCTGTTCCTGTGTCTTACAGCCCTCATGATATAGAATTTATTCCTAATATATAATCTTAAAATCCTGTCTTCACGTTTTAAACTGTCTTGGTTTAGTGCAGTGGTGTTTTGGAAGCAGGGGAGGCCATAGGGGTGGCTCCTGTGAGAAGCTTCTGGAAGCTGCCACAGTTCCCGTCCTGGCACCACAACCCAACGCCTCTGATCTCTCTTGTTCTATCAGAGTTGGACTCTGCAGCCTCCCAAAACTCGAGGTGCTCTGAACAGAAAAAAATTTTTCAGAATAAATTCTGTCCCAGGATCAGAAACAAGCTGAGTGTGAAATGGAAATAAAGTAAAAAGAACACTCAGGGCAGTACCCACTGGGTTGGTCATTGTCTCCCTGAGTTTACACCTGAAAGCAGTGAATTAACAGCCTCTTATCTCCAGGGCTCGCGGGCTTTGTGTTGAGGTTGGGTCAGTACCACCCAGCTGTGATGTGTCCCCTCCCCCTGCCCATGCCACAAGCCTGATTTCCCCAACTCCCCCGGGACACAAGCCTGGTCCCCCTCCCCCTGCCAACTTCTAACCTCACCTCCCAGGATCAGGTCCCTCCTCCCCAAGGCCCCTCCCCACCTTTTCTTTCTCCCCCCTGCCGCTTCCCGAGATCGTGCTGCAACTCCCGGGAGGTTTTGCTCCACCGCCTCCGGGCTGCACTCAGACCTTCCGCCCCGCAGCCAGGACCCCCCAACTGGTGATCGCCAGAGCATCGCCCCTCCTCCCCACCGGCCTGGGCTGTGCCCCCCTGTTGGGGAAACAGTTCAGAAATATACAGGTTGTGAGCAATCCTGACTTACTTCAGCTTAGGCTACATTGGGTTAATGGTTATTGAGGCCTAGTTGCAGGAGATAGTTCAGCGACAGCTCGGATCTGGTCCAACGGTGACACCATCACACGGGGACCATGTCCTACACCTGCCTTGACTGCGGGAAAGTTTTTAACAGGAGATGGAATTTTATACAGCACCAGCAGATCCATATGTGTGAGAAACCCTTTAATTATTCTGAGTGTGGGAAAAAGTTTTTCCATAGTTACAGTTTGTCACAGCATCACCGGATCCACAAGGGAGAGAAACCCTTTAAGTGTCTGGAGTGTGGGAAGGATTTTACATGGAGTTCCTTATTATCACATCATCACCACATCCATACAGGGAAGAAGTTATATCCCTGCACTCACTGTGGGAAAGCCTTCAACAACCGCACCTCTTGGATTAATCACCAACATGTCCACACTGAGGAAAAGCTCTACACATATCCCCAGTGTGGAAAGAGCTTCGGAGCCAGCTCAGGTTTCTCCTATCACCTACAGATCCATACAGGTGAACGTCCCTACAAGTGTCCCCAGTGTGGGAAGACCTTCACAGACAGCTCGAGTCTCACCCAACACCTACAGATTCATAGAGGTGAATGTCCTTACACCTGTCCTCAGTGTGGGAAGGGCTTCACATCCAGCTCAAATCTCACCTAACACCTACGGATACATATGGGTGAATGCCCCTACAAGTGCCCCAACTGTGGGAAGAGCTTCTGTCAATGCTCCCATTTGAAGAACCATCAATGCCTCCTGATGTAAACACTTTGAAAATACAAAATATGTCTCTCGAATCAGTATTTTTTCTGCTCTTTTAAAAATATACCAAACATTCTCAATTAGCAGATTTCTTCCCCAAACTTAACTAGCTTCTGTTTTGTATCATGCTTGACAGGCACCTAAAGATAAGACTGCTTATCAGGTCGCCTCCTGGTACACGGCCCAGACAAAGATAATACATTTAGCAAGGTAACAAGGACGGAAAATAGTAATAAATTAAAAAAGAAGTTCTTGGGATGGCAAAATCTGTGTTATCTTTAGCAAGTCTGTGTGCCAGTGATTTATGAAAAGACAGAACCCCTTCTGCTGTATAAAAACTCCAAGAGAAAAAGGAGAAGCGGTGGGTCTTCTTCCCCCCCCTTCTCTCACCACTTCGGCTTCGGCTACGGGACAGCAGCAGCGGAGGAAAGGAAAAGCGGAAAACATCAACCCCCCCCACTCCAGCCAGAGACCAGGATCGGGGACGGGACGGTGATAAAATCTTAATTGCTCCCTCGTTTTCTTTACTTTTCTTAACAACTCTTCTCCCCAAAGTAACAAATTGTGTTTACCCTTTATTAACAGTGATATTTTGTTTCCCCTTTCCTAAAATAAATCCTGGTAACTTGCTTAAGTTTCAAAACGCTTTAGTGTGCAATTTCCATGCGTTTTCTCTGAGTAGTGGCTGCATTTTCCTCATAATCAAAATATTAAAATAATAACTCGGATCACGACACCTCCATACCAGTGAAAAACATTAAAGCTACATCCAGTGCAAGACGAGATTTTACTGTAAATTAGATATTATCTGGCATTACCTGACCAATCTCAGCCATCACCAAGTATGAAGGGTCAAGTTGACCTCCTTTTCCAAACTCCATCACACCAATGATGCTTTCTTCAGCTTCTTGTGGAGAACAAAATGGACTCAGATCAGGAGCCACTTCATATCCCACACAAAATTTGAGTTTTAATATCTGTTTTAGCATCATGAAGGTTTTTTTACCAAATAAGGAAAAAATAGAGAAGTATTTACAATTATGACACTCTTCCTAAGGGATGTGGCAGGATGGGATCCTGGACACTTTTCCTGCACAAGCACGCTGGGAGTGCAGCTGAGGGAGCAGTAGAAGAGGGAGGCAGCAGACTGCAGGACAATGCTGACAGGAACAGAGCAGGATCATCTCTACTACACGGTTTTTAAATACTTCCAAGGATGGTGATTCTACCACCTTCCTAGGAAGACTGTTCCAACACCTACCTACTCTCTCAGTAAAGAAATTCTTCCTCAGATCTGACCTAAACCTCCCCTGGTGGAACTTCAGGCCATGTCCTCTTGTCCTCTCATTGTTCACTTGAGAGAAGAGGTCAGCGCCCACCTCAACACAACTTCTTTTCAGGGAGTTGTAGAGAGCAAGAAGCTCTCCTCTCAGCCTCATCTTCTCCAAACTGCACATTCCCAATTCCCTCAGTCTCTCCTCAGAGCACTTGTTCTCCAGCCCCTTCACCACTTTGTAGATGGCTGTAGACTCCAGGAGCTGGCACAGCTCTTCAGAGGAGCGTTACTGCTCCTTGCCTGTCAGGAGGGATGCTTCATGAGCTCTCCTGAAACCTCTGTGACACCATGGGTGATATGATGGGGCACCTTGAGCAGCCTGCAGTAAGGCTTCTCTCAGTTGTCTCCTGAAATAAGAAAATTACAACAACTATAGCTTTTCAAGAGGATTGAACAATTTGGTGAGAGCTCAGAAGAAAAGAATCTGCTTGAAAAGCCCTAGAACATCTTCCTTGCTTGCTTGCTTGATTGATTTCTTGTGAAGGAGTATTTTTAAGGAAATAGTAATTTAAAGAAACATATATGCTATGGTTTTACAGAAGCATAGAAGTAGTAGAAATGTATAAGCAATAGTTTAAGGGAGTCTCATGGAAATTTACTAGCTGACTAATATAGGTAGGTGTGTGTGTATGGCAAGAGTGTATGTGATAATGGAAAGCAGTATGGAAAACTTATCCATGAGAGAAGATTATGGGATATATGAAGGTTGCCGAAATCCGCAGAAGGACAAAAACTGAGACAAAATTAATCACGTGTTTTTTTGTATTTATAATTGTGCTGCATTTGTGTAAATTTTCCATTCTTATTTGGTTTTTTTCTGCTCTACTGTTGTGAAGTTTGTGATCATTGTACATAGTGAATAATGTCACTGCATGTAATGCCTTCATAAAGTCTCTGATTTGGAGTGCCCTTTTAGTGTCCTAAGAGACATAAGTTTGTAAAGTGTACCTCTTGAACAATTGAATTAGAAATGCTATTAGAGAACTAAATTCACAGGTACATCAAGTCCCAAGGGTGTTGCTACAGAACCCTTAGCTTTGGAGGTGACACTGCTTGAAGAACAAGGACTCTGCACATGATACAGATCACCACCGCTTGAACTGAAAAGCTGGAGTGAAGATGCTAAGCTTGTAGCCATCATGATATCATTGCCTTATGATATTGCCTTATGATATCATCATGCCTTGTGATATTTGGACTCATGGGGTGAGGGGATGGCATCGTTGAGATGTCATTTGAGTATGTTGTTTTTATGATCCAAGCAATCAGCCTTTGTGATTGAACAGCCTGAACATTGAAGTATCTACTTTTGTGCTTTTATAATATCTATATTCATACATACCTTTGAGTGATTTGTGTTCCCTAAAAATTGCTTGAAAATAAACCGTTAGAGGAACAGAACTGATATTTTGACTGTAGAGAAAAAGACCTTGAGTGTCATTTCATCTTAATCTGATCAAGGGGTATTTGGATGGTCTCAGGAGGCTGTCACTCTTTGTCTACCCTCCAAGGGTAACCTTTTACTCAAAGGGAAACTCTGGCCTGGGAGATGGAATCTCCTGTGGCTGTTGTCTGGGTCAGGCCATGGGATGTGACAGTCCTGTGGTGTTGTGCCAGAAGCAGGTGGGTGTGCTGGAGTGCCCTGACATTTCCTTTAGCCTCACAGGTCTTTGCTTGGCCACTCAATTGAGCAGCTGCCCTGACTGAGGTTGGACCACCCCTGGCACCTCCAGGTGGCCAAGGGGACAATTACCTCACTCCTTGACAGAGCCAGCCCTTGACCATGTCTCCTGCAGGCTGTCCTACACTGTCAATGCCTGCAGCTCCTTCCCTTCAGGCTGTTGTCACCCTTCCTGCTTTCACACCTAAATCTCACCCCAGCATTTCCAGACCTTCTCTGGTGTCTCTCTGCTCTCACTGGCTTTTCCTTGAAAACAAAATCCTGGGCTGATCAATAACCCCTCTGGGTAAACCTCTAACCCAAGGATCACCCTTGGGGTGAGACTTCTTGTTCTTTCTCTCCAGTCAGAACCTTTCAAGGTTAATTGTTTGAGGTTTTACAAGGTCCTCCATTTTGGTCCAAAGTGTCCAGTAAACAGTGCAGGTTATGGGAGGAAAAGCTAGAAACATGCCTGGCAGAGAAGGACATGGGGGTGCTGGTTGACAGCAGACAGAACATGGACCAGCATGTGCCCAGGTGGCCAAGGAGGCAACCAGCATCCTGGGCTGCATCAGAAATAGTGTGGGCACAAGGACCAGGGAGGTGATTGTTCCCCTGTACTCATCACTGGTGAGTCTGGACCTCGAATCCTGGGTCAGTCCCGGGCCCCTCACAATAAGAAGGACATTGAGGGGCTGGAGCTGGGGACCCACACATTTCTGGGACCACCCCAGGCACCTCCAGTGTCACCCGTGGCTTGCATGGGAAGAGGAGGGAAAGGAGATTCCCCCTGGCACTGCCTGCTTGTCCAGTGTGAGAGTGGGAGAAGCAGAGGCTGTGTCTCTAGAGGGGAATTTACTGTGCTGGAAAGGAGGGAGGGAGGGGACATGAGCGATGACTTCAGTGTTAGTCCCATTGGGTTCCTGGGGAGCCCCAGGGAGAGCTGGAGGGAGCCCCGAGAGAGTTGAGCAAGTGGCAAAGTCTGGCACTGGTCCTGTGCTGCTGGGATGGGCTCCTGAGACTGAGAGAGCTGCTGGCAAGCAGAGAGTGCTGCAGAGAGAGAGTGCTGCAGAGAGAGAGCTCTGGGCAGGAGCAGCTCCTCTGCAGAGCACAGCAGGGCTGAGGGCACTGCCTGCAGGCAGCAGGGCAGGGGAGAGGAGGGAGAGAGAGGAAAAAGGCAGCCTGGGCTGGGAGGAGAGCTGAGAGCTGCCTGGGGGAGAAATCTTCCCAGCCTCTGCCATGGTGAGTCTCTGGCTGTAGGGCAGTGAAGCTGGGCTTCCTGGAGGGTGTCTTCTCCAGCTGGCAGCCTGTGCCACAGCTGATGATATCCTTCTGGAGGATTTTGGTGGGCAGGAGGAAAATTTTTGGCAGAGCAGGGCTTTCCTGGAGCAGCATCACAGGGAGAGGCCATGGGGCTGCCTTCTGCTGGGGATGGCTGCAGGGGCTGAGGGTGTGTGTGAAGGCAGGGGTGCCCAGGGCTGTCCTTCAGAGCAAAGTCCTGCAGCCCAGGGACTGTGTGCTGGGGCAGGGACTCTGCTGCCTGCCTGCCAGGGGCAGCTCTCAGCCTGCCTGGGGAGCTCCCTGGTGCTGGCAGAAGCTGTGGCTGGCAGGAGTGAAGCCCATCAGGACATGGCAGGCTCCTCTTGCACTCAGGATGGTGCTGCCTGGCTAAGCTCACAGCTCCACATCACCCCAGGACATTGCAGAGGCTCCTTTGGAAGCAGTGCAGAGGCAGCATTTCCCTGCTTGAAAAGCCCTCTATGCTCTAAGTTCTCCACTCCTTGTTGGATGGATGAGCAGCAGGACATGAAAAGCTCTTTCTGCACTCTGCAGAAGGCACAGAGACTCTAGTTCTCCTCAGCCCTTGTCTGAGCTGCTCCTGAGCCCCTGCACAGCCAGAGATGCCCCTTGACAGGTCCTGCTGGTGCCAGGAGGGGTCTGCAGGGCAGAGCTGAGCACTAAGGATGTGGGATGGGGGCTGTGAGCACAGACAGGGAGGAGAGCTGAGGACAGAGTAAGAGCTGCAGGCAGCAGAGATGGACAGGGATGGAGAGGGAGCTGCAGCCTGGAAGAGGATGGCAGGGGCCATTCCTGCACCTCCCAGCCATCCCCTGCAGAGCTGCCCTAGAGCTAAACCCTGCTATCTGTCACACGGCACAGTCCCCCAGCCCTTTCAGATCATGGGCACTGAATTCTCAGGATCCTTCCAGCAGCTCCCCCATCAGAGAGGAGAAATGCTGAAGTCTCTGCCTGTGTCTCCCTGTCCAAACTCTCTTGGCAGCAGAATTTTGGCAGGTTCTCCTCTTGCCCCTTCTGCTGCCACCCTTGTTCTTCCCCTTCTGTTTTCTGGGCTGAGGGTTGAGAATTCGGGTGCAGCTCATACAATGATTCTTCAGGTTCTGTCCTGCTGCTGTGTCCATGGAGGAAAAGCATCCAAAGAGCCTGAGATTAAAGGCTCTGGGGACTGCAGGGTGTGGGGCTGGGGGTCAGCCCAGCCTCCCATCAGGATACCGTATCTTTAGGGTCTTTGCCTCTTTCTGCAGCTGAGAGCAGGACTGATGGACAGCATACCACCTGGCTGCCTTTGACTCCAGCTCATACTGAAGTTCTAGTATGTCCGGCACAGCAGCACTTAGTGGCGGTGTAACCTCATTCAGGGCACGATAGTCCACTGTCAGCCTCCACTCTCCATTAGGCTTTTGCACTGGCCATACAGGACTGTTGAAGGGTGAGTGAGTCTTGCCTATCACTCCTTGGCTCTCTAGTTGCTGGATCAGCTTGTGAATGGGGATCACAGCATCTCTGTTGACGTGATATTGTCTTCAATGCACTATTGAAGTAGCAGTTGGCACCCGCTGGTTTATAGTTCTCAGCAACCCCACTACAAAGGATTTATCTGAAAGGCCAAACAAAGCATGCAGCCACTCTGCATTCTCAGTCTTAATAGCTGCAGTACCAAAGGACCACCGGTACCCTTTCGGGTCCTTGAAATCACCTCCCTTGAGGTAGTCTATGCCAAGGATGCACGGAGCATCTGGACCAGTCACTATCAGGTGTTTATGCCACTTTATTCCAGTGAGGCTCACATCAGCCTCCACAATAGTCAGTTCTTTAGATCCCCCCGTTGAGGGAAAAAAGTCTGCAGAGGCTTAAGGATTCCATGAGAACATCAATATGATTTTATGAAATCGTTTATTAATATTTTGCACTCATATAGAGAAGCCTTGTTTACACCATCATATCATGCAGGTGGCTTTGTATTCCAATTACACATTCCATTCTCACGGAACCACTCTTCTCACATAATTATTTTTCTTCTGCTGCCAATTAGTTATCTATTTCCCATTAGCTCATTTTTAGAAACCTGCAACTAGGCCTCAATAACCATTAACCCAATGCAGCCTAAGCAGAAGTAAGTCAGGATTGCTCACAATCTGTATATTTCTGAGCTGCTTCCCCAACATATTCCCCTTTTTGTTTTTTGAGCAATTCTGACTTATTTCATTACGTAAGATAACATGCTAATGATATATTTTCATAAACAGCATATTAATAATGCAAAAGCAATAACATACCAATAATGCAAAAACAATAATAACATATATACTAAAACAAGGGAAATAAAAACATACTAGTAATATAAAAGCAATAATAACATATATAACTGATAAGCCTTGCCTAATTAAATCTGTAAACTAACGAGCTAATTGGTATATTTTATGATTTTTATCAATTCTTACCAAAGGCTTTTCCTGCTGCTATGTGTGATACAAATGAAACAGCAAGAAACCTAAATTTCACATTTTCCCTTATATTCTAGGCACAATTGTTGCATTGACCAGTTTGATCGAAAATGTTATTAATAACTCATTAGTGCTCTCATGAGGTCACGCTCTTTTTTCTTCTCATGAGGGTATACGCTCTTCCCTTTTCTTTCCTTCTTTTTTTTTTTTTTATGAATTAAATGAAAAAAGTTTTATTATCGAATCATGTATTCTAATGGTTTCAAATTACACTTGAAGAAATTTCTTTCTATCACACCATTCCCCTGCACAGTATCCAGTATTTTGCAGTGCAGCTTTGAGCATCTTTTAAACTCTTCTCTTCAATAATAATAGATCAAATTATAATCAATGTGCCCATTAAAGTAGGTTGTTTTTAAATAACTGGAGTTTGCATAAAAGAAGAGTAGTGACACTACCTAATTGAAGTTAAATTATTTTTTTTATATGTAAATGTCTTCATCTTTTTATATGGCTTAACACATTAAAAAGATTCTATTTCATGGATAGCTAAAATCTCCTGTCAATGAAAAGAAAATATCACTAGCTTTCATGAGCAGCAGGTAACCCTCAAGTTATTGCCTACCAAGATCCAGGCCTGGATATTTGGTGCCCAGAACAATGTAAAAATATTTCCCACTTCTGCTTCATACCTTTCAGAAGGCATTAGAGAAATTGCAGCTGTAGCAGACTTGCTGGCAGCGATCACCGGCCACGCGAGGGGGTGTTGAAAAGCAGCCGCGGGGGAAAGAGTCAGCGGGGAAAGTTTCTTTCTCTCCGCAGCATTTCTCGGCCTCTGAAAAACATTCTCATGACTTTATTGTACTCCTTACCAATATATGAGAAAAATTTAACAACACCTACCAAAAATTTTAAAAACTAAAACACTATTACTACTAAAATCTGGTGGAATCAGCCTGAAATAAAATAAATCAGTACAATCTCCCAAACCAAATACTTGAATCAGAAACATCATCACTGTGAATCCGCATTTAAAGGCATTTGTTTCCATGGCCGAACCCATCTGCTCGGTACCCAACGCACTCTGGTACCTGTAAGTAAGCACATATAACCTCGACCAGTCAGTTTCACCTCTGCCGGCCCTTCCCATTGTCCAGTGATGGAATTCTTGAATTCCAGCAAAATTTTGTGGGAAGTTTCCGAAGCAAAGTCTGCTAAAGCTTTTTGGTGAATCAGTATCGGAGGTTCTGTATGTTCTCCTGTAAGGCGTAAATAGTTCATGACATATACAGCCTTACTTAACCAGTCCTGAGGAGGATTCCCTTCCTCCCCCCTTTTTTGTCTTTCCAGGAGTGTCTTTAGTACCGAATGGCAACGTTCCACTATTGCTTGACCTGTAGGGTTATGAGGAATACCAGTAACATGTCGAATACCCCATTGTCCACAAAACTGCCGAAAACGAGCAGAAGAATAAGCCTGGCCATTATCTGTCTTAATGGACTGAGGTACTCCTAGAACAGCAAAGGATACATATAGATGTCTGATAACGTTTCGTTGCCTCACCAGTCTGAGCAGAGGCCCAAACAACCATAGAAAAAGTATCTATAACAACAGGCACATATTTTAAATGTCCAAACATGAGTGACATCCATTTGCCACAGTTCCAAAGATTTAAAACCTTTAGGATTGACTCCAACCCAATACCAAGATCAACCTTTTGGCAATCAGGATAAGATTTCACAATTCCCTGGGCATCCCCCAGAGGTAAATGAAATTGCTTCGCTAGCACTTTAGCAGATTGAGGAAAAAATGCATGAGATTGTCGAGCTTGTGAATAAACATCAACAGAAGGACCAGTCCATGCTGGTGCAACTAAATGGGCAGCTTGGTTAAACCTTATTCACTAAGATGACTCCGGATTTGAGTGATAAATAAGGATGTTCTCTTTCTGCTAAGAGTCTCAATAACTTCTGCAATAAGAAATACAAATGCTTATTCGAAATTTCCTTCAAAATGGCATGATACATTCTCAAAACAATACCTACTACATCAAGTGAATCAGAGACTATATTTACAGCAGTATTATTCCATGTTTCAAAAACCCAAATAACCGCAGTAAGTTCAAGGGTTTGCAAAGAGTCAAATGACTTCCCTTGAATTAAATGTTCTTTCCATTGCCCAGGTGTCTCCTCCCAGGTAACAACAGCTTTACAGGATTTTTTTCCAGCATCCTGAAGCCCAAAAAGTCTTCAACACTAAAGGTCCCCAGTTCATAATGTCGAGCTACTTCAGGAACGTTCTTGGCAATGTTCAGGGGCCCTCTTAACTCAAGAGTAGTGGATCCAGGTGGGTCACTCCTTAATTCGAACTGCAGTGAAGGTGGTGAGCAACACTTGAAAGGGTCCTTCCCATTTCTCTTGCAGAGGTTTCCCTAAAAGATTCTGAACATATACCCAATCACCAGGATTAAAAGGATGCAGTTTACAATCAGGTTGCTTGGGTTGGTGATCCATCATCACCATGGCATTTTTATCAAAGTGCTTCCCCACAGCTATAACATAATCATATACATATTGATTACCTATTTGATCTACAGCCTCACTATTTACAGTCTGCATTGCATAAGGTCTCCCATATAAAATTTCAAATGGGATCAGTTTTTCTTTTGAGCGGGGCTTCACCCTTAGACTGATTAGAGCAATAGGTAAGGCTTGGTACCAGTGCAAGTTAGTTTCCTTGCATATTTTTGCAATTTGTTGTTTAATAAGATGATTCATCTTTTCTACTTGCCCACTAGCTTGAGGTCTATAGGGAGTGTGCAATTGCCATTTGATTTGCAGTGCCTTACTTATTGCTTGTACAATTTTAGCACAAAAGTGCTAGCCTCTGTCTGAGGAGATGCTCCTAGGCACCCCGAACCTCGGAATGATTTCATTAAACAAGACTTTAGTTACTTCTCTTTCTTTGTTTGTTCTGCATGGGAACGCTTCAGGCCAGCCAGAAAATGTATCAGTCAAAACCAAGAGGTACTCATACCCCCCTTTCCTTGGGAGTTCAGAGAAATCAATCTGCCACACTTCCCCTGGGAATTTTCCTCTATCAATTACTCCCTGGTGTACCTTTGTTCCCATATTTGGATTATTTTTCAAAAAGCGTTCACATTGGGATGTGACCTGTTTCACTGCTGTGAATAGCTTTGGCCCTGCTATTCTAACTTTTAAATGCTGATAAAGGGGATCTAATCCCCAGTGGGCCTTGTCATGTTCTGTTTTTACAAATTGCCATACTAATTTCTCTGGCAGCACTAGTCGTCCTGTTTCTAGCTGACCCCATCCATCATCTAACATTTTACCTTTGTTTCTTTGTATCCACTTATGGTCTGATTCCTGGTACTCTGGTTGAAAATTAGTATCTAATTCTCCTGGTACCAGGGCCAATACTAAATCCTTGGCACTTGCAGCAGGTAATTTAGCTTCCGCATCTGCTGCTCTATTACCTATTTCTGGAACAGTGTTACCTTTCAGGTGCCCCTTGCAATGCATTATGGCCACTTGGGTTGGGAACTGAACAGCCTCCAGCAGCTGTAGGATTTATTCTGCATATTTTATGGTTTTCCCTGGGCAGTCAGCAGTCCTCGCTCCTTCCAGATTGCCCCATGGGCATGCACGACGGAGAAAGTATACTTAGAATCCGTCCATATATTAATTCTTCTCCCTTTTGCCAGCTTGAGTGCTCGGGTAAGAGCTATTAGTTCAGCCTTCTGTGCTGAAGTTCCCACAGGCAAGGGATTTGATTCAATTACCTGCTCTATTGTAGTTACTGTGTAGCCAGCCATCCTTACTCCCTGCTTTACAAAGCTACTGCCATCCGAGAACCAGTCATCTGCCCCTTCGAGTGTCTCTTTTTTGAGATCTGGACAACTGGAATACACAGCCTCTATGGTTTCTAGACAGTCATGCTCAATTGGCTCTGCTGACACTCTTCCTTCTAGGAATGATGCTGGGTTGAAAACATTAGTCACTTGAATGGTTATGTCATCTGATTCAACTAAAATTGCCTGGTACTTCAGGAACTGAGAAGGTGACAGCCAATGGCCACCTTTCTGTTCCAGTACTGCTGATACAGTGTGGGACACTAATACAGTAATTTTCTGGCCCATAGTGAGTTTTCTGGCTTCTTCTATGTTTATGATTACTGCAGCCACTGCCTTCAGGCATGTGGGCCATCCTTTACTTACTTCGTCTAGTTGCTTAGAGAAGTAAGCCACAGCCCTTTTGTATGGTCCCAATTGTTGAGCTAAGACTCCTAGGGCCATTCCCTGGCGCTCGTGCGAGAACAGCCAAAATGGTTTTGTTACATCGGGCAAGCCCAATGCTGGGGCTTTCATTAGTTCTTGTTTAAGTCTTTTAAAGGCTGCTTCTGCTTCAGGAGTCCAGACTAGAATAATTTTAGAATGTTTTAACAAATCATGGAGGGGTTTAGCAAGTATGCCGTACTGGTATATCCACAGGCGACACCAACCTGTCATTCCTAGGAAGGCTCGCAGGTCTCTCACCGTTTCAGGCCTGGGCATCTGGCAGATGGCTTCTTTCCTCGCTGTTCCTAGGGATCGCTGTCCTCCAGAGATCTCATATCCTAGGTAGACCACCTTTTCTTTCACCAGCTGTGCTTTCTGTTGGGAGACTTGATAACCGTTTAAACCCAAGAAATTTAACAACAAGATTGTCCACTCAACAATTGTTCTTCTGTTTCAGTTGCTATCAGTAAATCATCCACATACTGCAGAAGAGTGCCCTCTCCCTGTGGTCGCTCCCACTGTTCTAATTCTTTGGCCAATTGATTTCCAAATATTGTAGGACTATTTTTATAACCTTGAGGTAACACCGTTCAGGTTAGTTGTGTTTTTCTCCCTTTACTAACAGACTCCCATTCAAAGGCAAAAATCTTTTGGCTTTCTGGGGCTAAGGTAAGGCAGAAAAATGCATCTTTCAAATCTAACACTGTAAACCAGATCAGATTATCTTTTAGTTTGGTCAAGAGTGTATAAGGGTTAGCTACCACTGGATGTAGAGTCTTAGTAATATCATTTACAGCCCTTAAATCCTGTACCAGTCTGTAAGTTCCATTTAGTTTCTTGACTGGTAATATTGGTGTATTGAAATCTGATTCACATTCTATCTATCAATAGCCCTCGATTCCCTTCCTATCTTCTAGCCTCAGGGGGTATTGTTTTCTGTTTACCGGTTTAGCCCCTGGTATTAATTAGATAACGATGGGGGCAGCCTTGTTTGATTTTCCAGGTATAGCAGTTGCCCATACCGACAGATATGTTCCGTTTGTGATTCGGTTGATGTTAGACTTAGGGCAGTTATGAATTGTTATTACAGCCCCTAAATTCTCTAACAAGTCTCTCCCTAGAAGAGGTTTTGGAGAATTAGGTAAGTATAAGAATTGATGAATCCCCATCTGTTTCCCAGTTTTGTATTTAAGAGGTTTCAAGAAGAAAGCCTTTTCTGCTTGGCCTGTCACCCCCACAACATGTACAAATTCATCAGATTTTGGTATCAATTCTTGTTTTAAGACTGAATAGGTAGCTCCAGTGTCAATTAAAAAATCCAGTTCCTTTTAACCTTTACCTAGCTCTATTTTAACCAGTGGGTCTGCTAGGGAATGACTCACCGGTCCCGTTCAGTTACCACTGTCATGAGCAACCGGAACAACAGATGCCCCTGTGAATTCTGAGGAACCCAAACCTTCTGGGGGACTCTAACCTCCCGGGGGACTTTAACCCACTGGGGGGACTCTAAGCCCCTGTTCGTATAGGCCTCGAAACCCAAGCAAATATATATATAAATACCTCTTCAGTATGAAGAAGGTCTGGTGTCCATCGGCACGTAGAGCCAAGGGAGTAGGGGAGGCTTATCCGACAGAATTTGTCGGGGGCACCCAAAAAGCATCCCTGGGCCCCCATGGATCACGGAACGACGGAGTCCAGTCCCATCTGGGTCTCCAAAATGAAGCCCAAAAAGGCCAAGAAAAACTGTTTAGAGACAGAGTTTTGAGCCTTTAAACAGCAAAGGTATTCATTTTTGGATGCGGGGAACTCCCAGCTTGCGCTGGAAAAAGAGTTCCCAGGGGTAAGGGAATGGGTTAGGGTATTTATACAGTAAAAGGGGAGGTTACAACATCGTTACATTCTCAATTCTTGCTGACTTCATTATATTGTTATAAGGCGATATCAGACCCTAGCCATAACTTTCTTCTTATCCGTTGGTGGTGACATCTTTATGTTCTTCTTGAGCAGATGTTCACATTCTTTTGTGCCCAGCTGGCGCCTAAATGGCCTTGGCAGTGTCTTGTTTTAAGAACAAGACTTGTTTTAAGAACAAGACTTACACTTTTAATTATCTCCGAGATAGAAGTTAATCCCGTTAGGACCTTGTATTGGTTACATTGTTCTAATGGAAAATTACATGTCTTAGCTGCTTTGTTCACTTCTTTCTCAGTTTAACCCTGAATTTTACTGGCTGTGAATACAAAGTCATTAACATATATTGCAAATTTTAATTCTACATAAAGTAAATTCACACAGACAGCTTGGCCTGATCTCCTTTCCTTACAGGAGTTAATCCTGTCAGGATCTTTCTCTTTTTCAATCTGCAAAGACCATTATGCCGTCCACTGGATTGTCAGACAAAAAACTAAATGGCTCCCAGTGCATGTTACATAAAAGTGGCAACAAGCGATATGAGGGGTAAGAATTTGTTATTTCCCGGCCAAATTGTGCCAAGGCTATTTGCAAGTCCATTGAAGTTCGCAGTAGCCAAACCAAATAGTCCTGCATAAGGGGCAAAATGACCTGTTCCGGGTCCACTCCAGCGATGTCTTGACATCACGCTCTGCCCTTTTTTTTTTCTTCTTTCTTTTTTTTTTTTTTTTTTAACAAAAACAATAATAAATACAATTGATAAACCTTGTCTAATTAAATCTCTAAACTATCCCCATATCCTTAAATGATTTAACCATTAATTTAACCCAGTATATGCAACACTACTACATCCAAGTCTTCACAAACATAACCTAAAAGCTAATAATAAAAAGTCAGTGGCAGCACAATATTGTAAAACTGCGTGTCTGACACTGTCAACATCTTTTAGTATCTGTGTTAAAATACCAAAAGTTAAGTTCATCTGCTTAGCAGTGCAACAGAATAGCACAATCAACAATCAAGATATAGACGATGGATCCCATAATCAACATATAAATGATCACATGAATTACAACATTAACAAAAGCCTGTTATCAATACAACACAATACGAAAAGCACATTTCACACTGCAGTGGAAGGACTTAAACACCTTTTTACTTACGAGGAAGGTCAGGTGTCCACTGGCGCGTAGAGCCAAGGGGGTAGAGGAGGCTTATCCGACAAAAATTGTTCGGGGGGCCCCAAAAGCGTCCCCAGACCCCTCCCGGGTCACAGCACAGTGGAGTCCTGGTTTCCTCCATGGTTACCAAATTGAGACCCAAAAAGGCCTAATAAAATTGTTTAGAGACAGAATTCCAAGCCTATAAACAGCAAAGGCACACACACACACACCCCTTTTCTTATTTTTTTTCTCTGCTGTGGTGTCTGCAGCAGGGCTCATTTTCTGAGCAGCAGCAGTGTGTGCGGGGGGGCCAGAAGCAGCTGCAGAGGCAGGAGCGGGGGTGCGCTCTGTACGAGGACCAACTCTTACTCTCCGCAGCAACTCTCTGCCTCCGAAAAGGCATACTCATTCTCATAACTGTGTTTTTTGTTTGGTTTGGTTTTGTTTTTGTCTTACTCCTCACCAATATATAAGAAAAATAAACAACAACCACTAGAAGATTCAAAAATGAAATTATATTGCTACAAAAATCTGGTGAAGTCACCTTGAAACAAAATGAAGTGGTACAATCTCCCAAACCAAAACTGCAAGTATAATTACCAACCAAGTTTTTATCTCTGTATGAAACACCACCGTACCATGCACCACAATATACATCAATATTGAGAACTGTATTGCAATGATGGTCTTAAGCATCTTTACCTTAAGCAGCTTTTAACAATTGGGCTGCTGTGGCACCTTTTTGGGAGTAGTCCTAATGCACGTTTAGTTTTTTCATTAGCATTGTCATACGCCAACATATAAAAAATTTTTTTTTTTTTTTTCATCTCTTCTGACAAATCCGGATGTGATGTTATAGCTGAATATAAGCGATCCACAAATTTTGAATATGGCTCTATTCCCCCCTGTTTAATATTTGTAAAGGAAAGGGGTTGCTTGTGCAGGATCATGCACATTTTGCAAAGCTTTATACGCCAATTCTTGTGAAAGTTGTAACACTTCAGTTTGAAACCATGCCTGCAAATCTGCACGTACAAAAGGACCAGCACCCAGTAACATTTGTGCTTGCACTCTGTGTAATGCATCGGTGTTCTGTCTAGGAATCACAGCTGCATTTTCACACAGCATTTACCATTTATGATGAAATTGCAATTGTTGAGAAGGAGTTAACAGAGTATCAACGAGCATTTTTGTGTCATATGGCATCAACAATTGAGCAGTAAAAAGATATTGCAAAAGAGATTGAGTAACTGACTCAAACCAATTTCAAACCGTACTACACAATGGCAACTTTGGCTTCTTTTAACATTTTCCAACCTAATGCAACCTGGTCCCAAATCACTGGAAAAGATATCGGACCCATATTGGGAACCATTTCTCCTTCAACTATAGATCTGAGGCTCTGAGGAGTCTCCAACCTGGGGCCTCGGCATTGCAGTACTGTGTCTTAGCTGGCTGCGCCATTCAAGCCTCACCCTAAGGGTGATGAGCGCTAGTGGTGCAATGAAGGTAGTGCAGTGCTCCAAGAGTGACTGACCTCTCTGCAGACACGCTCAGGACTGAGCTGAGCCTGTGCTTCAGGACTCACCTTTTATTGGCCCGCTGCTCCTGCTCGTGCGCAGTGGGGGCCCACCCTAATTAGGCACAGGTGGACTTGACACAAGCTCATGCTCACTCCCTGGCAATTAGTGGCACCTGGTTGCCTCATTTCACTACAACGAAGTCTTACCCCAAGGCTATCCTTGTGTCAGAGGTTTACCCAGAGGGGTTCTGGATCAGCCCAGGATTTTGGTTTTTTCATTGCAAAGCCAGTGAGAGCAGAGAGACACTAGAGAAGGTCTGGAAATGCTGGGGTGAGAATAAGGTGGGAAAGCAGGAAGGGTGACAACAGCCTGAAGGGAAGGAGTTGCAGGCATGGACAGTGTAGGACAGCCTGCAGGAGAGGCGGCCAAGGGCTCTGTCAAGGAGTGAGGTCATTATCCCCTTGGTCATAGCAGTGTCCTCAGCCACCAAGGCTGGTGAGAGGAAACTTTCTCGTGAGGCTCTCAGGATCTGTCTTCCCAGGGCCTGGGGCCAGGGCTTGGCCTTTCTGCTGCATCCAACAAACCAAAGGGTTTTCTCAGCATTACAGCCACCAGCACAGGGCCTTTGCCTCCTGCAATCATGGCCTCCAGGGATCTGCTTTAACCAGGCTATGGGGAGGCTCTGGCAGGCTCAGTGGGGCCCATCAGTGTGTGAAGGTATTTTGAGTTTTGCTTCTGACTGACTTTATCAGAGATTTTTTCATTCTTCTCAACAGATCTGAAGTTCATTCAATGATCCTCAAAAGCCCAAAGGAGCTCTTTACCTTTTTGTAATCACATTTTTTTCATCAAGACCTATAGAGGTTCTTGGAGATTTTAATTTTTTTCCAGTAGATTTCAGGAGGAAGATTTCAAAGTACACTTTTGCACTCTTAATTGAAAGGGAATATTTCATTACTTTATACTTCAGGGGAGAGGTTCTAGCTGCATTCTCCAAGTGATAATGACCCAGAGGGTCTCCTCGGGAGGTCTGCACCAGAAGGAGAAGCAGTTCCTTGAGGTCTGACCCTGGATGGACACCCTTGCTCCTCACCTCCCCAACCCCACCACTGCTCTCCTTGGCCCCTGGGACTTGCATCACTTCTCCTCCCATCAGACTTCTCCCCTGGTCTCTGCAGCTGGATGGTACAGCTCCTTTGCACCATCTCCCCCCTCTTTTCCTTAGAGAACTGCTGCACATGGGCACAGCAGGAGTTTTCCTCTTTGCAAACAAAGCAAAGCACAGCATGATAAAATTTCATGGCCAAACACACTCCTCAACCATATGCTAAGTACGAGCTGCCCCTCATGAGGTCACCTTTCTACAAGGGATAATCTTATGAGAAATAAGATTTTGTGTCAGGAGACACAAAAAGATGGACACAAACACTGAAGATGACTGTAAACATTTTGTAATTTTGGTTCCTTCTGTATACTGTCAAGCTCCTATGGAGAGGTATGAGTGGGCAGTGTTTCTACAGGGAATGAAAAACAGCCCTAAAATTTGGCAATGTTTTTTGCATTGAAACCAGTTTTTTGAGCTCATCCTAGCATTATGGCCTCTCATTATATGATATTTTGCTTACTTACCAAATGCCTGGAAAATTATGCCTTACAGATAACCTCATGAAAAAGTTAATTCAGATCCACTCTGGATATACCTGGGATAGAAATTAACAGAAATCAGGCTTTCTTCACAAAAAATTTATGATTGAAAACAATATTCAAACTCTGAATGATCTGCCAAAATTATTGGAGAAAATAAACTGGATAAGACCTTGGCTTGGTATCTCTACTTAGCCACTATCCCCATTATTTAATTTATTGAAGGATGATACCAAGGTCATCAGCAAGGCAATTGAATCCTGAGGCATCTCAAGCACTAGAGACTGTTTTGACTAAAATTAAAGTCTTTTGAACATCGTTTTGATCCAAAATTTGTTCTCAGAGATCTTATGATAAACAAAATTTTACAGCTCTTTGGAATATTAGGGCAACAGGAGGGAAAAAATTTCTGGATGCTAGAATGTCAATTTTTATCACATCATTTTACCAACACAGTACGGTCTAGATTTGAAATGTTATCACAAGTGTTTACAAAACTGTGATTACTTCCTAGAGGTATTTTTGCATTAGATGTTCCTGTAATACATATCCCTATCACGAAACAGGATTTTCATGCAGCTATTCAAATGTCACTACCTTTTCAAATTGCCTTAGCATATTACCTTGGAGAGATACAGTTCAACTTGCTGAGTCACAAATTTTTACAGTCCCTGCAAGAGTTAACAATCCAGCATTCTTTTATTTTATCAACAGTACCACCAGAGAGAACTCCTACTCTATTCCTGGATGGATCTGCTTGCTCACACAAAGAAGTGGTAGCTTGGCATGATTCTGCTTCAGACCAATGGCCATCACATGTTGTGCTACAGGAAGGTTCAGCACAGGGCATAGAATTGTGTGCAGTGATAGAAGCCTTTTGATTATTGTTAGTTACAGATATTAATATTGTAGTGGATTCTCATTATATTTATGGAGTGTTAGCTAGAATAGATGCTTGCTACCTTAAACATATAGGTATTAGGACTATCTTTATGCACTTCTGATGATTCTGGCAGGAATAATAATTTTGCTGTACTATTGGATTGATTGCTAAATGGTTTTAAGCACCAGGAGAATGGAAGAAAAGATGGTTCACTTGGCTCTTTCAAATTTAAAAGTGGGGAATTGTAAGTAGAACAGCAGAAGAGTAGACAATGTGTCGGACAGAAGGTGCCTGGTGGACTGCCTGATACTGCTTGACCCTGAGGGGAACGGAGTGCTGTAAATATCCTGAGCAATGTGCCTCCTAGGGAATGTTATGCTTCGGTACGAAGTGCCATGCTAGAGTATGATTATATGGCAAAATGTACTATTTTTACAATATTCCCAGAAAGAGCACTTTTAGATTGTCCTAGTTTCGGCCAGGATAAAGGTGATTTTCTGTCTTGTACTTTTGCTTTCAGCTAAGTCTCTTGCAAGTAGTTGCACTTGCTGAAATTAACAGCAAGTTTCTCAGACAGTGTGTGCTTCTAGGTCTGATAACACTTGATGTTTATAGTTACTGCTAGAGACTGGTATGCAGAGCCAAGGACACTGCTCAGCTCTGAGGAACATTTTACCCTCCAGAAGGAAGAAAGAGATCTCACCTGCAGCCCTTCTTTGGGGAGGAACAGACAAGATAGATGCCAGAATTGACCAAACAGAGTATTCCATCCCATATACGTCATAGTATAAATTTGAGGCATCATGAGAGCCAAGCCAGATTTCCTGATTTCCTGCTTCCAGCTTCCGGCTGCCTGCCCTTCCTGCCTTTCCTGCTTCCCTTCCTTCACTCGGCATCCTGGAAGGATTCTGTCCGTTTGCCTGCCTGTGGTCCTGATCCGTGCCAGCCCATATCTGTGTGTTCCTGCCTCCAGCTCCCGACTGCTGCCGACTCCAGGAGTCCAGCCTGGACTTTCCCAGGGCTTCCCTGCAGCCTCGGTGGTGACGTGAGAGTTATTGGGGGGAGAGGGGGGAGGAGCGTGGTATCCATTTTCCTGTATATTTGTATATATTTAGTAATTTTTTCCTATTTATCATTACTTTTTCATTAAAGTTGTGCAGTTTAGTTTCCAACCCATAAGTCTCTCTCCCTTATTCTCTCTTCTTTCTTTATCAGAGAGGAGAGAGAGATTAATAGAGAGCGTCTGTTACTTGGTTTAATTGCCGGGCCAGTGTTAAACCGTGACATAGATGTAACCTATAAATCAATCAATATTGGAATACTATATAAGTGTAGCAAACCACACAATAAATGATTCTGGTTGTTCACTTCAGTTGGGGTCTGTGCATTCATGTCCTCCAACACCTCTGGACATGCTCAAGGAGCTCTACATCCTTCTGATGCTGGGGACACCAGAACTGGACACAGTACTTCAGGTGAGGTGTCATAAGAACATAATAGAGCGGGGGAAAGACCTCTCCCAACTGCTGTCTTTGCTTTTTTTGATGCATCCCAGAACGGAGATTTCTTTCTGGGCTGCACATGGACACTGACAGTTCATGTTGAGCTTCTGATCCACCACCACTCCCAAATCCTTCTCCTCGGGACCGTCCTCAAACCTTTCTCCTTCCAACCTGTATTCATGCATGGGATTGCCTCAGACCTGGTCCACAACATTGCACTTGCCCTTCTTGAACTTCATGCAGTTTGCATAAACTCATTTCTCAAGCTTTCCAGGTCCCTCTGTGTCCTGGTTTGGGCCAGGATAAAGGTGGTTTTCTGTTTCTGTACTTTTGCTTTTAGCTAAGTCTCTTGTAAGTAGTTGCTAAATTAACAGTAAGTTTCTCAGGCAGTGTGTGTTCCTAGGATTGATAACACTTGATGTTTATAGTTACTGCTAGAGACTGGTATGCAGAGCCAAGGACACTGCTCAGCTCTGAGGGAAAACATTTTACCGTCCGGGGGAGGATGCAGAGGTCCCACCTGAACCCTCCTTTAGGGAGGAACAGACAAGATAGATGCCAGAATTGACCAAACAGAGTATTCCATCCCATATACGTCACACTCAGTATAAATTTGAGGCATCACGAGGGCCGAGCCAGATCTTTTCCTGATTTCCTGCTTCCCTTCCTTCACACGGCATCCTGGAAGGATCCCGTCCGTTCATCTGCCTGTGGTCCTGATCCGTGCCAGCCCATATCTGTGTGTTCCTGCCTCCAGTTCCCGACTACTGCCGACTCCAGGAGTCCAGCCTGGACTTTCCCAGGGCTGCCCTGCAGCCTCGGTGGTGACGTGAGAGTTATTGGGGGAAAGGAGGGAGGAATGTGGTTTCCATTTTCCTGTATATTTGTATATATTTAGTAATTTTACCTATTTATCACTACTGTTTCATTAAAGTTGTGTAGTTTAGTTTCCAACCCATAAGTCTCTCTCCCTTATTCTCTCTCCTTTCTCTATCAAGGAGAGAGAGAGATTAATAGAGAGCGTCTGTTATTCGGTTTAATCGCCGGGCCAGTGTTAAACCGTGACAGATTTATTGGCGCCCAACGTGGGGCCCGAGCTAATTGGCTCGAGTTCAGTTTAAACTAAATTGCCTGAACAGTTTGAATTCCAACTCCAGTGAAAGAATGGCTTTCCTGAGCTGGAATCAGACCTTGTTCTTTGGAAATTTCACAGGGTTGGAGATTAAACCAATCGTGCCGTACCTTTGGTATTTAGGGTATGCAATCTGTCTTTTCGCAGCTGGAATTGCTGCTGCTATGTGGGTTTTCGTTCGTAAGAGTTGCTTAAGAACCATCATTGCAATATTGTCCTCAATACTGGTGTATATCATGGTGCATGGTGCAGTAGTGTTTCATACAGAGATAAAAAACTTGGTTGGTAATTACACTCCCAGTTTTAATTTGGAAAATTATACCATTCCATCGTATTTTGGGCTGACTCCACCTGATTTTAGTAACAGTAGCATTTCATCTCTCAATCTTTTAGTGGGTGTTGTTAATTTCTCTCATATACTGGTGAGGAGTAACACAAAAACCACAGTAATGAGATTGAGTATGCCTTTTCAGAGGCCGAGAGTTGCTGTTCGGAGAGTGAGAGCTGCTCCTCGTACAGAGAGCACCCCCACTCCTGCCTCCACAGCCGCTTCTCGCCCCCCCTCACGCAAGGGCACAACTCAGATAAGGCCGGCCAGCATCGCCAGTGTTTCTGCTACAGCTCCAGTTGCTGTGTCTACTCCCACAGACACTGCTGCTGCTCAGAAAGCAAGCCCTGCTGCCGCCACTGCTGCAGATGCCTCAGCCTCTCCCCCTCAGCCCACACAGTTACTTGTTAACCCTGTAACTAGGAGAAAAGGAAAACAAGGGAAATCAGAAACGAGCCGTAACCCTTCCAAGTCTGAACAAGATGACCAGGTGATAGAGGAAACAGAGGATACTGATACTGCCTCTCCTCATACAGCATTCCCTAGAGCAGAGTCAGATGAGGACTCAGACTCAGAATCTGCTCAGCCCTATTCCATGAGAGACTTGCGTACTCTGAGAAAAGACTACAGCCGTTTTTCAGGTGAACCACTTCTCTCTTGGTTACTCCGATGCTGGAATGAGGGGGCTGCTACCATAACATTAACTCAGAAGGAAGCCAGGCAGTTGGGATCCCTAGCCAAAGATGCAGGTATTGATCGGGCATTTGGGGAAAAGGCTGGAACTACCAGCCTGTGGAAACGACTCTTGTCAGCTGTAAGGGAGAGATATCCCTATAAAGAGGAAATAGACTGCCCACAGATCAAAGCAGCCAGACTTGGAAAAGCTATCAGGTATCTCGAAGAATTGGCTGTGCGAGACGTGATCTATAATAATGATGGCATTGAAGATCCCTATCACGTACCATGCCCTAAACCTATGATGCAAAGGTTTGTGCATGCTGCACCACAACCTTTTAATCATACACTATCAGTAATGCTATGGGTTCCTGCAGACGTAGATGCAACTGTGGGTGATGTGATTAAAACTGCACGAGAGTGTGAAGATGCTGTCATAGCCCCTTGTCGGGCCTGGGTCTCAGCTATCAAGAGAGCATCTGAGGAATGGTATTCACCCCTTTCTCCTCAGACAGACAGAGGACACCGCATTGCAGCCATTAAGAGGAGACGCCCTCCTATGAGACAGAATCGAGAGAAACAGAAATCAGCAAGAGGGACCCTATGGGCACTCCTGTGTGAGTATGGAGAGGAAATGAAAAAGTGGGACAAGAAACCTACTGCTGCCCTACAGGACCGAGTGTTTGAGTTGATGAGTAAGCCAAAGGCAAAAGGAGGTCCTTCTAAAAAGATGGCTGCTCAAGTCTCCAGTGTAGAGTTACCCAATCCAAAAATGCTGGTGACTCAAGATCCCTGCACATCAGGTGTGAGTACTGGGGATGCAAGCTCCAGTAATGCACATACTGACAATGCTGTATGTGCTCAAGCTTAGAGGTGCCCTGCCTCCAGCCAGGTGGAGGAGAGGGACAACCGAATCTATTGGATTGTGTGGATTCGATGGCCTGGCACATTAGAGCCACAAAAGTATAAAGCCTTGGTGGACACTGGTGCACAGTGCACCCTAATGCCATCAAATCAGAAAGGCACAGACTCCGTCACTATTTCTGGAGTGACGGGGGGATCTAAAGAACTGACTATTGTGAAGGCTGATGTGAGCCTCACTGGAATAAAGTGGCATAAACACCCAATAGTGACTGGTCCAGATGCTCCGTGCATCCTTGGCATAGACTACCTCAAGGGAGGTGATTTCGAGGACCCGAAAGGGTACCGCTGGTCCTTTGGTACTGCAGCTATTAAGACTGAGAATGCAGAATGGCTGCATACTTTGTTTGGCCTTTCAGATAAATCCTTTGTAGTGGGGTTGCTGAGAACTACAAACCAGCGGCTGCCAACTGCTACTTCAGTAGTGCATCGTAGACAATATCGTGTCAACAGAGATGCTGTGGTCCCCATTCACAAGCTGATCCGGCAACTAGAGAGCCAAGGAGTGATCAGCAAGACTCATTCACCCTTCAACAGTCCTGTATGGCCAGTGAAAAAGCCAAATGGAGAGTGGAGGCTGACAGTGGACTATCGTGCCCTGAATGAGGTTACGCCACCACTAAGTGCTGCTGTGCCGGACATACTAGAACTTCAGTATGAGCTGGAGTCAAAGGCAGCCAGGTGGTATGCTACTATTGACATTGCTAATGCATTTTTTGCTATTCCTATAGCACCAGAATGCAGAGCACAATTTGCCTTCACCTGGAGAGGTGTCCAGTACACTTGGAATCGACTGCCCCAGGGGTGGAAACACAGTCCTACCATCTGCCATGGACTGATCCATGATACCTTGGAAAAGGGTGGAGCTCCAGAACATCTACAGTACATCGATGACATCATTGTGTGGGGTGACACAGCAAAGGAAGTCTATGAGAAAGGTAAGAAGATAATTGAAATTCTCCTAGAGGCTGGTTTTGCTATTAAAAGAAGCAAGGTCAAGGGACCTGCACAAGAGATACAGTTTCTGGGGGTTAAGTGGCAAGATGGACGTCGCCACATCCCAATGGACGTGATTAACAAAATAACTGCTATGGCCCCACCAACTACCAAAAAGGAAACACAGTCCTTTTTAGGAACTGTTGGTTTCTGGAGAATGCATATTCCTTTTTATAATCAGATTGTGAAACCTCTCTATGAGGTTACTCGGAAGAAGAAAGACTTTAAATGGGGCTCAGAACAACAAGCTGCTTTTGAGAATATTAAACAGGAGATTGTGCAGGCAATGGCCCTTGGACCAATTCGAACAGGGCCAGACATCAAAAATATTCTTTACACCGGAGATGGAGGTGATGGTCCTTCATGGAGCCTCTGGCAGAAAGCTCCAGGAGAGACTCGAGGCCGACCTCTAGGATTTTGGGGTCGAAACTACAAAGGCTCCGAAGCCAACTACACAGCTGCTGAAAAAGAGATATTGGCCGCATACGAAGGAGTTAGAGCTGCTTCAGAAGTAATTGGTACTGAAGCACAGCTCCTCCTAGTGCCACGATTACCTGTACTGGGTTTCATGTACACAGGTAGAGAATCTTCCCATCATGCTACCGATGCTACCTGGAGTAAATGGATTGCTTCACTCTCACAGAGAGCTAGGATAGGAAGACTTAATCGTCCAGGAATTGTAGAAGCAATAACAAATTGGCCAGAAGGCAAACATTTTGGAATGCCACCAGGAAAAGTGGTAAAACGGGCTGAAGAAGCCCCACCATACGACCAACTACCAGAGAGTGAGAAACAATATGCTCTTTTCACTGATGGATCCTGTCGTCTGGTAGGAGGCCATCGAAGGTGGAAAGCTGCCGTATGGAATCCTACACGACTAGTTGCAAAAACAGATGAAGGAGATGGTGAATCAAGTCAATTTGCAGAGGTAAAAGCTATCCAATTGGCTTTGGACATTGCTGAACAAGAAAAGTGGCCGAGACTTTATCTCTATACTGACTCATGGATGGTAGCAAATGCCTTATGGGGTTGGTTAAAGCAGTGGAAGCAAAGCAACTGGCAACGTAGAGATAAACCTATCTGGGCTGCTGAACTCTGGAAAGACATTGCTACTAGGTTAGAGAAACTTGATGTAAAAGTGCGTCACGTAGATGCCCACGTACCTTTATATCGAGCTACCGAGGAACATCGAAACAACCAACGAGCAGATGAGGCTGCTCAAGTGTTCCAAATAGATCTGGACTGGGACCATAAAGGTGAACTTTTTTTGGCCAAATGGGCCCACAATGCTTCAGGTCATCAAGGCAGGGATGGAACATATCGATGGGCTCGTGACCGAGGGGTGGATTTATCTTTGGACTCCATTGCGCAGGTTTTCCACGATTGTGACATATGTGCTGCAATTAAGCAAGCTAAAAGGTTGAAACCTCTATGGTATGAAGGGAGATGGTCAAAATATAGGTATGGGGAGGCCTGGCAAGTCGACTACATCACATTGCCTCAAACTCGCCAGGGTAAGCGCTATGTGCTTACAATGGTGGAGGCAAGTACAGGATGGCTGGAAACATATCCTGTGCCTCATGCCACAGCCCGGAACACTATCCTGGGCCTAGAGAAACAAGTCTTGTGGAGACATGGTACACCAGAGAGGATTGAGTCAGATAATGGAACTCATTTCAAAAATAGTCTCATAAATAACTGGGCCAAAGAACATGGTATTGAGTGGATATACCATATCCCCTATCATGCACCAGCCTCAGGTAAAATTGAAAGGTACAATGGACTGTTAAAAACTACCTTAAAAGCAATGGGTGGTGGAACTTTCAAAAACTGGGACAAGCACTTGGCAAAAGCTACCTGGTTAGTTAATACCAGGGGTTCCATCAATCGAGCTGGTCCTGCTCAGTCAGATTTTCTACACACAGTAGATGGGGACAAAGTGCCTGTGGTGCATGAAAAGAATCTGCTAGGGAAAACAGTTTGGATTTATCCTGCCTCGGGCAAAGGCAAACCCATTCGTGGGGTTGCTTTCGCTCAAGGGCCTGGACACACTTGGTGGGTGATGATGAAAGATGGAGAAGTACAATGTGTACCACAAGGGAATCTAACACTAGGTGAGAATTCCTAATTTCTGCTTGTCTAGCTTAATCAGTAATGCATGGACTCTTTGGGAGTCATGAACTTGAATCCCACCATAACTACTGTTATGTGAACTGTTGCATAAACTAACAGTGTTCTATGAGTGTTTTTCAGGATGATTTTGTGGTGATGAAACCAGAACTAGGTTCATCGGCTGGCATCCAGTAACTTCCTTGAAACTACCATCTGCAACCTGCAACTTGTGGACCATGGACATGAACTGTGAAGACTGGTTCTTCTTTTGAGAATCTGCTACAATAGATGAACATCTGCAATTGTAGACTGAATTACTTAGTGAATTTTAGCACTGAGAGATAGTAACAATTTGTGTATAGATATGTTTAAGGATAAGAGTTAGTAATGATTAGAGTATGACACAAATGGTATGGAATAAGGGGTGGAATGTCCTGGTTTGGGCCAGGATAAAGGTGGTTTTCTGTTTCTGTACTTTTGCTTTTAGCTAAGTCTCTTGTAAGTAGTTGCACTTGCTAAATTAACAGTAAGTTTCTCAGGCAGTGTGTGTTCCTAGGATTGATAACACTTGATGTTTATAGTTACTGCTAGAGACTGGTATGCAGAGCCAAGGACACTGCTCAGCTCTGAGGGAAAACATTTTACCGTCCGGGGGAGGGTACAGAGGTCCCACCTGAACCCTCCTTTAGGGAGGAACAGACAAGATAGATGCCAGAATTGACCAAACAGAGTATTCCATCCCATATACGTCACACTCAGTATAAATTTGAGGCATCACGAGGGCCGAGCCAGATCTTTTCCTGATTTCCTGCTTCCCTTCCTTCACACGGCATCCTGGAAGGATCCCGTCCGTTCATCTGCCTGTGGTCCTGATCCGTGCCAGCCCATATCTGTGTGTTCCTGCCTCCAGTTCCCGACTACTGCCGACTCCAGGAGTCCAGCCTGGACTTTCCCAGGGCTGCCCTACAGCCTCGGTGGTGACGTGAGAGTTATTGGGGGAAAGGAGGGAGGAATGTGGTTTCCATTTTCCTGTATATTTGTATATATTTAGTAATTTTACCTATTTATCACTACTGTTTCATTAAAGTTGTGTAGTTTAGTTTCCAACCCATAAGTCTCTCTCCCTTATTCTCTCTCCTTTCTCTATCAAGGAGAGAGAGAGATTAATAGAGAGCGTCTGTTATTCGGTTTAATCGCCGGGCCAGTGTTAAACCGTGACACTCTGGAAGGCATCCCTTCCCTCCAGCATGTTGAGTTCACCACACAGTTTGGTGGTGTCAGCAAACTTGCTGAGGGTGCACTCCATTCCACTGTCCATGTCCCCAACAAAGATGTTTAAAAGCACTGGTCCCAGTACCAACCCCTGAGGAACACCACTCCTCACACATCTCCATTTGGACACTGTGCAACTGATCACCACTCTTTGGGTGTGACCATCTAGCCATTTCCTCAGAGCTGTGACCCTACTGATAAAGACCACCAAATTAGTCAGGCAGGACTTGCCCTTACTGAAGCCATGTTGGCTGTCACCTATCACCCCTTTGTTATCTGCTTGCCTTAGCAGAGCCTTCAGGAGGATCTGCTAAATGATTTTCCAGGCACAGAGATCATAGTACCACAGAATGGAGACAAAGATGAGACTGACTGGCCTGGAGTTCTTCTCTTCCTTTTTTTCCAAGTTTGAAAATGGGGGGGTTTGTTTCCCTTTTCTCTAGGCTTGCCATGGGATGGTGGACAGGACATCAGCACCCTCAAAGAGCTTGCTGTTGGGATTGATCTATGGAGAGAAAATGCCCCAAAGAAAAGGCTTCGAGAATCACATTGCTGGACCTGCATTCATTCTCCTGGGATTTTCTGACCACTCCAGCCTGCAGGGCCTGCGCTTCACAGTCTTCCTGCTCATCTACCTGGTGGTCCTCACAGGGAACAGCCTGACTGCACTCATCGCAGTGGTGGACTCAAGCCTCCACAGCCCCATGGATTTCGTCCTGAGGAACTTGTCCTTCCTGGAGATCTGCTGCACATCAGTCACTCTGACAAAAATGCTGGTGGGTTTCCTGATGGGAGATGGCAGGATCTCCTTCCTTGGCTGTGCTGCCCAGCTCTACTTCCTGGTTTTGCTGGATGGTACCAAATGCCTTCTGCTGGCTGCCATGGCCTCTGGCCCCTACACAGCCATCTGTGACCCTCTGCACTACAGCCTCATCATGAGCAGGGGGCTCTGTGTCACACTGCTGGTGGGATCAGGGATGGTGGTTGGACCAGTGCAAGTCGGACAGACCTACCAGGTGTTCACTTTGCCCTTCTGTGCATCCTCCAGGTGGGACAGAGAAAGAGGAATGGAAGAGTTAGAGCAGAAAAAACATGGGTCAAGGGTAGTCCTAAAGAAGACCTGAACCACATTCTGGAACATGCTGGTTCCCAGCAACAGGACCAAATAGGTTTCAAAGTCCCAAGGACATTAAAAAATTAAAAATTCATGATGGCCATGCTGGCTGCAGGTCCCGGGTCAGTGTCACCATCAGAGTCACACAGCAGAGCCAAGTGATGCCCTTGAGCAGGCTCCAGAGCTGTCAGCTAGCAAAACAAGAAGGAAGGTGTGACATCCCACAGATATAAGGAGCTCTGAGTCCAAACCAACAAATATGGTTACCAGAGACTGTTAAACGCATACAGAGAACAATTATAACTAAGACATTTTTATAAGCACTGATCAGATCTGTCATTATCTCACCATTTTGCCCCACATTGGGCCCAAAGAAACACTGTTGTGGTTGAACCACAGCCAGGCACTGAGCACCACTTAGCCGATCAATCAGCTTTCCCCAAGCAGTGGGCTGGAGGAATAGATTGAGACAAGGAGAGTGTAATGATTTGTTTGGGAAACAGTTCAGAAATAAACAGGTTGTGAGCAATCCTGACTTACTTCAATTAAGGCCACATTGGGTTAATGGTTATTGAGGCCTAGTTAGAGGTTTTCTGAGAACGACCTAATGGGAAAGAGATAACTTAATTGGCAACAGAAGAGGAAAATAATTATGTGAGAAGAGTGGTTCCGTGAGAATGGAATCTGTAATTGGAATACAAAGCCACCTCCATGATATGATGGTGTAAACAAGGCTTCTCTATATAAGTGAGTGCAAATTGTTAATAAACGATTTCATAAAATCATATTGATGTGCACATGGAATCCTTAAGCCTCCGCAGACTGTTTTCCCACAATGATTGATGTGAAATAGAAATACATTCTAATAATAGAAAAAAAACCCCGTAATTTTTTATATATATTAAAAAAAGGAAAAAAAAAAAAGATTAAAAAGGACCATTTCCATTACCCTCCAGTTTTCTTCTCTTTGCTCATTCCCATTCCTCTCACCTATGCTGATGCTCAGCTTAAGGCAGTCAAAGCTCACAAAAATTTGAGCACTCTGACTGCCTCCTTAGCCAACTCTGTCATGGAGTTTGTGTCCATCTTTTTTGTGTCTCCTGACAAAAAGGATTTCTCATAGAATTATCCCTTGTAGAAAGGTGACCTCATTAGGGGCAGCTCGTACTTAGCATATGGTTGAGGAATGTGTTTGATCGGACATGAAACAGTGAGCAGTGGAGGGGTTGGGGAGGTGAGGAGCAAGGGTGTCCATCCAGTGTCAGACCTCAAGGAACTGCTTCTCCTTCTGGTGCAAACATCCCGAGGAGATCCTCTGGGTCATTATCACTTGGAGAATGCTGCTAGAACCTCTCCTCTGAAGTACAAAGAAATGAAATATTCCCTTTCAAATAAGAGTGCAAAAGTGCACTTTGAAACCTCCTTAAATCCATCAGTGTCATGGTTTAACACTGGCCCAGCAATTAAACTGAGTAACACATGCTCTCTATTAATCTCTCTCTCCTCCCTGATAAAGAAAAGAGAGAGAATAAGGGAGAGAGACTTATGGGTTGGAAACTAAACTACACAACTTTAATGAAAAAGTAGAATCAAACATAGAATCATAGAATCAAAGAATTGGCTGGGTTGGAAGGGACCTCAGAGATCATCGAGTCCAACCCTTGAACCACCGTTGCGGTTGCTAGACTATGGCACTGAGTGCCACATCCAGTCTCTTTTTAAATATCTCCAGGGATGGAGAATCCACTACTTCCCTGGGCAGCCCATTCCAATGCTTGATCACTCTCTCCGTAAAGAAATTCTTTCTAATATCAAACCTAAACTTCCCCTGGCACAACTTAAGACCATGCCCTCTTGTCTTGTTGAAAGTCGTCTGGCAAAACAGACCAACGTCCACCTGGCTACACCCTCCTTTCAGGTAGTTGTAGAGAGCGATGAGGTCTCCCCTGAGCCTCCTCTTCTCCAGGCTGAACAACCCCAGCTCTCTCAGCCTCTCCTCATAGGGTCTGTGCTTGAGTCCCTTCACCAGCCTGGTTGCCCTCCTTTGGACCTGCTCCAGGACCTCAATATCCTTCCTGAACTGAGTGGCCCAGAACTGGACACAGTACTCGAGGTGTGGCCTCACCAGGGCTGAGTACAGGGGCAGAATCACTTCCTTAGACCTGCTGGCGATGCTGTTCCGGATACAGGCCAGGATGCCATTGGATTTCTTGGCCACCTGGGTACACTGCTGGCTCATGTTCAGCTTCCTGTCGATCCAGATTCCCAGGTCCCTTTCTGCCTGGCTGCTCTCCAGCCACTCTGTCCCCAGCCTGTAGCGCTGCATGGGGTTGTTGTGGCCAAAGTGCAGGAGCCGGCACTTGGCCGTGTTAAACCTCATCCCATTGGAATCAGCCCAACTCTCCAGTCTGTCCAGGTCCCCCTGCAGAGCCCTCCTGCCTTCCAGTTGATCGACACTCCCCCCCAACTTAGTGTCGTCTGCAAATTTGCTGATGATGGTCTCAATCCCCTCATCTAAATCATCAGTGATGATATTGAACAGAACTGGGCCCAACACTGATCCCTGGGGGACACCACTAGTGACCGGCTGCCAACTGGATGCAGCCCCGTTCAGCACCACTCTCTGGGCCCGGCCCTCCAGCCAGTTCTTAACCCAGCACAGGGTGCTCCTGTCCAAGCCACGGGCTGATAGTTTTTTCAGGAGGATGCTGTGGGAGACGGTGTCAAAGGCCTTGCTGAAGTCCAGGTAGACCACATCCACAGCCCTCCCCTCATCCACCATTCGAGTCACCTGATCATAAAAGGAGATCAGGTTGGGCAGGCATGACCTGCCCTTCCTAAACCCGTGCTGGCTGGGTCTGATCCCTTGACCATCCTGCAGGTGCTGTGTGATTGCACTGAGGATGATCTGTTCCATGGCCCTGCCAGGCACTGAGGTCAGGCTGACGGGCCTGTAGTTTCCTGGGTCCTCTTTCCGGCCCTTTTTGTGGGTTGGCGTGACATTCGCCAACTTCCAATCATCTGGGATGTCCCCAGTGAGCCAGGAATGTTGGTAGATGATAGAGAGAGGCTTGGCAAGCTCTTCTGCCAGCTCCTTCATTACCCTTGGGTGGATCCCATCTGGTCCCATAGACTTGTAGGGATCCAAGCATCTCAGTAGGTCACTGACTGTGTCCTTCGGGATTACAGGGGGGCTGTTTAGATTCATGTCACTTTCTATAAGCTCCAGAAGCCATCCGTCTTATTAGTGATAAATAGGAAAAATTACTAAATATATACAAATATACAGGAAAATGGATACCACGCTCCTCCCCCCTCTCCCCCCAATAACTCTCACGTCACCACCGAGGCTTCAGGGCAGCCCTGGGAAAGTCCAGGCTGGACTCCTGGAGTCAGCAGCAGTCGGGAGCTGGAGGCAGGAACACACAGATATGTGCTGGCATGGATCAGGACCACAGGCAGGCAAACGGGCCGAATCCTTCCAGGATGCCGAGTGAAGGAAGGGAAGCAGGAAAAGGCAGGAAGGGCAGGCAGCCGGAAGCTGGAAGCAGGAAATCAGGAAATCTGGCTTGGCTCTCATGATGCCTCAAATTTATACTATGACGTATATGGGATGGAATACTCTGTTTGGTCAATTCTGGCATCTATCTTGTCCGTTCCTCCCCAAAGGAGGGCTGCAGGTGGGACCTCTTTCTTCCTTCTGGAGGGTAAAATGTTCCTCAGAGCTGAGCAGTGTCCTTGGCTCTGCATACCAGTCTCTAGCAGTAACTATAAACATCAAGTGTTATCAGACCTAGAAGCACACACTGTCTGAGAAACTTGATGTTAATTTCAGCAAGTGCAACTACTTGCAAGAGACTTAGCTGAAAGCAAAAGTAGAAGACAGAAAATCACCTTTATCCTGGCCGAAACCAGGACAACCTGGAAAAAATTAAAAACTCCAGGGAGCTCTATAGGTCTTCAAGACACAAAGGAAATTACAAAAAGGTAAAGAGCTCCTTTGATTTTGTGACGCTCCTTAAATAAAGTTGGAAATATTGAGAAAAGAATGAAAAAAAATCTTTGATAAAATCAGTCAAGCAAAACCCAAAATACCTTCACACACTGATGGGCCCCACTGAGCCTGCCAGAGTCTCCCCATGGCCTCGTTAGAGCATATCCCTGGAGGCCATGATTGCAGGAGGCAAAGGCCCTGTGCTGGTGGCTGTAATGCTGAGAAAACCCTTTGGTTTGTTGGATGCAGCAGAAAGGCCAAGCCCTGGGAAGGCAGATCCTGAGAGCCTCAATAGAAAGTTTCCTCTCACCAGCCTTGGTGGCCAAGGACACTGCTATGGCCAAGGGGACAACGACCTCACTCCTTGACAGAGCCGTTGGCCACCTCTCCTGCAGGCTGTCCTACACTGTCAATGCCTGCAACTCCTTCCCTTCAGGCTATCACCCTTCCTTCTTTCCCACCTAATTCTCACCCCAGCATTTCCAGACCTTCTCTGGTGTCTCTCTGCTCTCAGTGGCTTTTCCTTGAAAACAAAATCCTGGGCTGATCCAGAACCCCTCTGGGTAAACCTCTGACACAAGGATACCCTTGGGGTAAGACTTCTTGTTCTTTCCCTCCGGTCTGAACCTTCCAAGGTGACCTTTGTGGAGGTTTTGGACTACCAAGAGATGTTCTATCATAAAATCATGGAACTGTTTGGGTGTATAGGGATGTGACAGACCAGACTTGTATGTTTCATGATCACTCCAAAAGGACTGCCCATACCACCTTTGTGGAAATTTCCCCATGGTACAGTCTTGAGTTTTGCTGGGATGGGAAAAACCTCATGGACAGATTAAGGGTGATTTGGGCTGAGAAGAGTGTGTGCTTCAGAGTCTGGGATGGATGCTTCTGATCCCATCCCTCTATTCAGTCTTGCTCCTAGGAGTTAGGAATGCCCCAGGACATTCCTCTTATCGTTGTTTCTTTGTCTGATTTTGTTAGGCCTGGTTTTTTTCTTTCCTTGGGAAAGAATTGCTCCTCTAAGTGATAATGTGACCCTCAGTCCTTTCACTCTGTATCAGTCAGTGGTGTCAGAGGATCTGTCGAGCATTTTCTGGGACCGTATGGTTTCAGTCCCTCTCCCCAGCAGGGCCAGGTCTGGCACTAAGGTTGGATCCAGCAGCACCTTGGCTCCTCTCTGAGAAGGAGTTCAGAAAGCAAGGGGGTGACAGCTGTTCCATCAGAAGGAGCCCTGCACTTCCCTTCTTCTTCCACCTAGGTCTCTAACACAGCCATGAAAGATGTTGCTTTTGCCCTCGAGTGCTCTTGCAGGGCCAGTTACACACCCATGGCTTTCTCTGCCAGGGTTTCACTTGACAGCCCAGAACAGCTCCCTCCAGGCTCTCCCACCTCCCCACCCATCTCTCCCCACACAGCCCAGTTGCTGCTGGCCACACAGCAGTGCCCAGCCCAGGATGCTCTGGGCAGTCTCACCACAGGCCCAGCCCCTCTGAAGGGCACAGCAGCTCCTGGGTGGCAGAGAGAGCTCAGAGCCCCAGATGGGTGACTATGCATGGCAAAAGGACCAGGAGGAACCCTGTGTCCCCTGATCTCCTCTCCAGGAGATCCGCAGAGGTCTGCAGCCAATCGAGGCCATCCCCTCTCCCCAGCCCAGAACAACAGCCCTGGAACTTGTGTTCCTAAAGAGCTCTGACTGCTCCAGGCACAGAGCAGCCTTCCCAGGGCTGCTGCAGCCAGGGAGGGGGTTTCACTTCCCATTCATTCCTGATACACTGAGCAGGGACAGAAGACAAAACATTCCTGCATATTTTTCATTGCAGTTAAATACAACAAGAAACTGCTATTGACACAGTCTCTGGGCCACAGAAGACGGGTGGAAATGGAAGTAGAAGGGATTAATCATGCCATTTATTTCATGACAATTATATTACAAGGGGTAAAAGAAGAAATGATCTAAAGAAGGGAAGACAGACTATCGTCATGACATAATCAAGGAGCCAATTAGAGATGAAGGAAGGAATTGTACCGTTTTTGAAAAGCATAAGTAATCAGTGTTCTCAGAGAACCCTTGAGCTCCTGGTTCCTCATGCTGTAGATGAGGGGGTTCACTGCTGGAGGAACCACTGAATACAGGACTGCCACGACGATATCCAGGAATTGGGAGGAGATGGAGGGAGGCTTCAGGTAGGCAAAGGTGCCAGTGCGGATGAACAGGGAGACCACGGCCAGGTGAGGGAGGCATGTGGAAAAGGCTTTGTGCCATCCCTGCTCAGAGAGGATCCTCAGCACAGCCCTGAAGATCTCCACATTTGAGAACACTACAAATAGAAAACATGCTAAAAAAGAAAAAAGCACTCAATAAAAGAATCCCCAGTTCCCTGAGGTAGGAATGTGAGCAAGAGAGCTTGAGGATCTGGGGATTTCACAGAAGAACTGGTCCAGGGCATTGCCCTAGCAGAGGGGCAGAGAAAATGTATTGTCTGTGCGCAGCAGAGCATGGAGAAACCCAGTGCCCCAGGCAGTTGCTGCCACGTGGACACAAGCTCTGCTGCCCAGAAGGGTCCTGTAGTGCAGGGGTTTGCAGATGGCCACATAGCGGTCGTAAGCCATGATAGTCAGGAGATAAAACTCTGCTGCAATGAAGAAGACAAAGAACAAGAGCTGTGCACAACATTCCCTGTAGATGTCAGTTTTTTTCCAGAGGGAATTGGCCATGGCTTTGGGCAGAGTGGTGGAGATGGATCCCAGGTTGAGGAGGAAAAAGTACATGGCGGTGTAGAGGTGGAGGTCACAGGCAATGGTGGTGATGATGAGGCTGTTTGCCCAGGAGGGCAGCCAGGTAGATGCCCAGGAAGAGCCAGAAGTACAAGAGCTGCAGCTCCTGCCTATCTGCAAATACCAGGAGGAGGAACTGGCTGATGGAGCTGTGGTTGGACATCTAATGCATCTGGGGATATAGACCTATCAGTGGAAGGAAATAAAGGGAGTAGTTATGTGAGTTTTTCTTTACATTACTAAATTTCTCCTAGGTACACACAAACTGATTTTCCTGCTTCATGAAGAATTTTGGCATACCCCTTTCAAACTCCCTGGCTTATCCTTGTTTCATGTCCATAAAGGAGTGGGAGGGGTCATTGCTGCTGTACAACATTTGGTAAAAAGGAGCAGGGGAGATCTCTAATTAAATCCATTCTTGACATTAAATAGCTTTTCAGTATTGTCACCCTCAATATACAACCAGCCTTCCGAGCAGAGCTAAAAGGATTCAGCACGGATTGGTCTGATACAGTTTTTCCTACACACATGAAAAAAATTTTAATACAGAAGCCTCTCGCATTTCTTCTGCTCTGCAAGTGAAACCTTCAGGGTGAGAGGCACAGGGACTGTCCCTTAGTGCAAAATGCGGACAGCCACTCTGTCCATCAGCCCTGCTCTCAGCTCCAAAAAGAGTCAATGACCCTAATGATGGGGCATCCTGATGGGAGGTTGGGCTGACCCCCAGCCCCACACCCTGAAGCCCCACAGCTTGAAATCTCAGGCTGTTTGGATGCTTTTCTGCCATGGACACAGCAGCAGGACAGGACCTACAGAATCAGTGTCTGAGCTGCACCCGAATCCTCAACACCCATCCCAGCAAAAATAAGGGAAGAACAAGAGTAGCAGCAGCTGAGGGGAACCTGTCAAAATTCTGCTGCCAAGAGAATCGGGACGGGAAGACACAGGCAGAGACTCCAGCATTACTCCTCTTTGCTGGGGGGGCTGTTGGAAGGATCCTCAGAATTCAGTGCCCATGATCTCAAGGCCTTGGGGACTTCGCTGTGTGACAGATAGCAGGGTTTAGCTCTAGGGAGGGCAGCAGCTCTGCAGGGGATGGCTGGGAGGTGCAGGAATCCCCCCTGCCATCCTCTTCCAGGCAGCATCTCCCTCTCAATCCCTGCCCATCTCTGCTTGTAGAATAATCCGCTTAAAGACAACACGTAGTCACCAATATGGTTAAAGTGAAGTCGTCTATTAACAATTCACACTTGGTTTATATAGAGCCCTTGTTTATATAACGATATCTTGCAGGTGGCTATATCTTGGCCACAAATCCTGTTCTCACAGAACTTCTGCTGGCTTCATCATTATCCTCTTTTCTGCTGCCAACTCCCTTATGTTTTTACATAGCTCATCTTTCAGTAACCTTGAAACTAGGCCTCAAGGCCCTTAGCTTACTCTAGCTAAAGCTAAATAGTCAGGATTGCTCACATGTCTGTTTTCTTCCAGACAGTTTCCCAACATATCCCCTTTTTGTTTTTGAGCAATCCTGACTTACTTCATCACGCGAGATAACATGCTAATGACACATTGCCATAAACAACATACTAATAATACAAAAGCAATAATAACATACTAACATACTAATAACCAAAACCAATAATAACAAATATAATTGATAAACCTTGTCTAATTAAATCTCTAAGCTATCCCCATATCCTTAAATGATTTAACCATTCATTTAACCCACTATATGCAACAGTTAATTTTTCATGTTATCTTAATCAATCGCTTTTGGTTATGAATTGACTCTAAATGATCAGATAAATTTATGCAAATACACTCCATCCAAGTCTTCACAAACATAACCTAAAAGCTAACAATAAAAAGTCAGTGGCAGCACAATATTGTAAAACTGCATGTCTGACACTATCAACATCTTTTAGTATCTGTGTTAAAATACCAAAAGTTAAGTTCATCTGCTTAGCAGTGCAACAGAATAGCACAATCAACAATCAAGATATAGACGATGGATCCCATAATCAACATATAAATGATCACATGAATTACAACATTAACAAAAGCCTGTTATCAATACAACACAATACGAAAAGCACATTTCACACTGCAGTGGAAGGACTTAAACACCTTTTTACTTACGAGGAAGGTCAGGTGTCCACTGGCGCGTAGAGCCAAGGGGGTAGAGGAGGCTTATCCGACAAAAACTCGTCGGGCGGTCCCAAAAGCGTCCCCAGACCCCTCCCAGGTCACGGCACGGTGGAGTCCTGGTTTCCTTCATGGTTGCCAAATTGAGGCCAAAAAGGCCTAATAAAATTGTTTAGAGACAAAATTCCATGCCTTAAAAAAGCAAAGGCACACCCTCCCCCTCCCCTCCTCTTTTTTTTTTTTTTTTTTTCTCTGCTGTGTTGTCTGCAGCAGGGCTCATTTTCTGAGTAGCCGCAGTGTCTGTGGGGGTACAGAAAGAAGCTGCATCTGTAACAGATACGCTGGCAATCCTCACTGGCCGTATCTGAGTTGTTTCCTTGTGTGCAGCGGGGCAAGAAGCAGCTGCGGAGGCAGGAGTGGGGGTGCTCTCTGTACAAGGAGCAGCTCCCACACTCCACAGCAAATCTCAGCCTCCAAAAAGGCATGCTCATTCTCATAACTGTACTTTTTTTTTGTCTTACTCCTCACCAATATATAAGAAAAATTAACAACAACCACTAGAAGATTAAAAAAATGAAATGATATTGCTACTAAAATCTGGTGAAGTTAGCCTAAAATAAAATGAAGTGGTACAATCTCCCAAACCAAAACTGCAAGTATAATTACCAACCAAGTTGGTTTTTGGGTTTTTTTTTTTTTATAACTCTGTATGAAACACCAGTGCACCATGCACCACAATATACATCAATATTGAGAACTGTACTGCAATGATGGTCCTTAAGCAGCTTTATCTGCTTCTAGCATTCGCTCAGAATCTTTTAACAACTGAGCTGCTGTAGCACCTTTTGGGAGTAGTCCTAATGCACATTTAATTTTTTTATTAGCATTGTCATATGCTAACATATAAAAAAAAATTTGTTTTCATCTCTTCTGACAAATCCAGATGTGATGTTATAGCTGAATATAACCGATCCACAAATTTTGAATATGGCTCTGCTCCCCCCTGTTTAATATTTGTAAAAGAGGCAATTTCTTGTGAATGATCATGCACAGTTTGCAAAGCTTTATATGCCAATTCTTGTGAAAGTTGTAACACTTTAGTTTGAAACCGTGCCTGCAAATCTGCACATAAAAAAGGACCAGCACCGAGTAACATTTGTGCTTGCACTCCGTCTAATGCTTCGGTGTTCTGTCTAGGAATCACAGCTGCATTTTCACATAGCATTTACCATTTATGATGAAATTGCAATTTTGAGAAGGAGTTAACAGAGTATTAACGAGCCTTTTTGTGTCATATGGCATCAACAATTGAGCAGTAAAAAGATATTGCAAAAGAGACTGAGTAAATGACTCAAACCGATTTCAAACCGTACTGCGCAATGGCAACTTTGGCTTCTTTTATCATTTTCCAATCTAATGCAACCCACTGACCTCCTCCTCCTGGTCCCACAATTACTGGAAAAGCCATCAGACCCATATTGGGAACCATTTCTCTTCCAACTATAGCATTTTGAATAATTCCCTTCCATCTAGTTACCGGATCCATACTCCAACCCCCCCCACTACCCCCCCCACCACCCTCCCCTTTCCATGTTGGATCTGGAAGAGGTGGAGCAGTGGATGTTTAGAGGTTAAGGGAAGCAGGAGCAGGAATAGGGAACGGATCAGGGGGTAAAAATGGATTAGTGCCCCTGGGTTGTTCGGGATGTTCCCCGGAGCAAAAACTAGGCTTTTTTCAGGGGTATATTCATCCTTGGTCTCCAGGTCTTTCAGTTTCTTCAGCAGTTCCCTTAGTTGCTTGTTTCCGAGTCCCAGTTCTTTCCTTGGTTGTTGCTCTATAGCAGGCACTGATGGTGTTGACAGGTGAAGGAGAGGATTAATTGATGGCAACTGTGGTCAAGAAGATAAATCAGGCGTCGGAGGTGGAAAGGAAGGCAGAGCAGCCGGGAGCTGCGGCAGGCAGGCGCGAGGTGAGGAATGTGCATTCCAAGATTCCTCGCCTGTGTTCTCCAGCTTCTCTCCCTCTGGGTCCTCCAACGATTCTAGTGGTGTTTTCGGTCGCTTTTGGTTTTGCTTCTCGGTCCCATTTTTACTTTTCTTCCGACCCCCAGGGTAAAATGGCACAACTAGCTGAGCTTGAATCAGTATTGTCCCTGCAGGTGCTGGTGAGGGTTCTTTAGGTGTCTCAAATAACTGTTTAGAGGTCAAGTCCATCTTTTGAGCATTCATCGGTACTGGTAGATCAGGCGTTAAGGCAGCAAACGCTGAGGCTGCTGCTGCTCTTTCACTTTTTCTCTTTTAAGGTTTCTCTAATAATTTTCCAGAGTGTCACTAAGTGTCGTGCCTCCTTATCTCCATCACTAATTTTATCCCATAGGGCAATACCTATGGCCTCCCAAGCAGGTAACTCAAAAACGGTACCTATCGAGGGGATCAAGTCTCTATCCCGTGCCCATTTCAGTAATTCACGTAACGTCCTGCCTTCGTGTGATAAACCTCTCTTAGAGAGAATACATTAGAGGAGCTTAACTACTGCCTCTTCTTCTTTAGAGAGTGTAGACCCCATCTCCTCCCCAGCCGCTCACCTTTTTCCTGGAAAGATTCTTCAATTCTGAGGAAACTGTTTCGTTCCGTTGCCGGGCACCAGCTACATAGACCGCTGGGGCAGCAATCTCCTTTCGACTGGCTTCTCCGCTCCTGCCGCACCGTTCCTTCGGTCGGCTTGCTCGCTACCCTCTCATCCCAGCTATCTTCATCGCTCCTGGAAGCAACAGCGAGAGGGTCCCTGTTCAGGCGCCAAATGTGGAAAAATCTGCGGAGGCTTAAGGACAACATGTAGTCACCAATATGGTTAAGGTGAAGTCGTCTATTAACAATTCACACTCTCTTTATATAGAGCTCTTCTTTATAAAACAATATCTTGCAGGTGGCTATATCTTGGGCACAAATCCTGTTCTCACAGAACTTCTGCTGGCTGCCTCATTACTCTTCTGCTGACTACATCATTATCCTCTTTTCTGCTGCCAACTCCCTTATCTTTTTCCCATAGCTCATCTTTCAGTAACCTTGAAACTAGGCCTCAAGGCCCTTAGGCTACTCTAGCTAAAGCTAAGTAGTCAGAATTGCTCACGCCTGTTTTCTTCCAGACAGTTTCCCAACATCTGCTGCCTGCAGCTCTTTCTCTGTCCCCAGCTCTCCTCCTTGTCAGTGATCACAGCCCCCGTCCCATCCACTGAGTGCTCAGCTCTTTCCTGCAGACGCCTTCTGGATCCAACAGGACCTGTCCAGAGCCATCTGTGGGTGTGCAGGGACTAAGAAGCAGCTCAGACAAGGGCTAGGGAGAACTGGGGTCTCTGCTTTCTGCTGAGTCCAGAAAGAATTTTCCATGCCCTGGAGAGACAAGTGGAAGCAGAGCCTGAGGAGAGCCCAGACTGGAGCAGGAAAGCCCTGCCCTGAAGGGACTCCTGAAAAGTCCCCTCAGAAATATTCTGGGCATCAGCTGGAGCTGTGAGAAGCCCTGAGCAATTCAGTCCCCTCTCACCAGCACCAGGACCCTTCCCTGTGCTCCCGGTCTCCTGCCAGTCACAGCTTCTGCCAGCACCAGGGAGCTCCCCGGGCAGGCTGAGAGCTGCCCCTGGCAGGCAGGCAGGCATGCAGCAGAGTCCTTGCCCCAGCACACAGCCCCTGGGCTGCAAGACCCTGCTCTGAAAGACAGCCCTGGGCACCCCTGCCTGCACACACACCCTCACTCCTCTTCACAATTCGCCTTGATTCTGCACACCCTTCCCCCCTCAAGGTCCAACTCGGTGTCGTGATATATACTCGTGAGCCATGCTCTAAGTCTATTGCCCACAAAGAGGAACTAGCAAGATTGGTCTGCCACTCAATGAGCTACCAGCACACTCTCTTGATTAGCTCAAGAGTGAGCTGCTCGGTGGGTGTGAGCCTTACCTTTTATTGGCCCCTTGGTCTTGCACATGCTCAATAGGGGGCCTGCCCTAATTGGGCACAGGTGGATTTGATACCGGCTCACACCCCCTTCTTGGTAATCAGAGGCGTCTTATTGCTTTGTTCCACTACAAATTTTCCCTGTTTTGAAGGTGGTGTTATCGTTTCCTTCAATAAATAAATCCTTGTAACTTGCTTAAATCATAAAGCCTTGTTATTTTTGTAAATTTACGTGTCGTCTATAAGTAGTGCCTGAATTTTCCTCGCAATCAAAATATAAATAATAACTCGGATCGTAACAGTAACTGAGCTGTTTGAAGATTACAGAAACATAGAATGACAGAATAATTTGGGTTAGAAAGGACCTCTTTAGGCCCTTGCAAACAGTCCCTCTTCAGAATTCCTGTAGGGCCCCTCCAGCACTTAAAGGTCTCCCCAGAGCCTTCTTTTCTACAGGCTGAACACTCTTACTTCCCTCAGCCTTTCTTCTTTTGTGTCTCTCCTCTGCACCCACTCCATCAGGTCAATGTCCTTCCTCTACTGAGGGCTCCAGAGCTGGATGCAGTGCTCCAGGTGAGGTTTTACCAAAGCCAAGTGCCAGAATCCCCTCTCTAAATATGCTGGATGCTCTTCTTTTGATGCAGCCCAGGATGTGATTGCCCTTCTGGCCTTCTGCACCTATGCACTCTTGGCTCATGTCCAGCTTTCCATCCAGCAGCACCCCCAAGTCCTTTTCTGCAGGGCTGTTTTCTAAAACCTCATCCTCCAGCCAGTACTGACGGTGAGGATTTTTCTGATCCAGGTGCTGCACCCTGCACTTGGTCTTGTTGAACCTCAGGAAGTTCAGCTGGGCCCACCTCTCCAGTTTGTCCAGGTCAATATTGTGAATACTGCTGATGCACAGCACAGATCTGGCTGCAGGATTTTTGTCTGCCTTTCCCAGTTTTGTATCTCATTCTCAGTGCTGAGGGTACAGTAATTTGCAAACACTTTCTGCCCCATAGCAACAACCACAACAGTCTTTATTTGGGCCCAACGTGGGGTACAAAGGGCTGAGATAACCACAGATCTGATCAGAGTATGTTAAAACAATTTAGTTTTAATTCTAAATTTTACATGTTAAGGTCTGCTTGCTACCATGTTTGTGGTTTTTTCTTTTTTTTTCCTTGTTTGGTTTTGGTTTTTGGGGTTTTTTTGTTTGGTTTTTCTTTTTCTTGTTGTTGTTGGTTGTTTTGTTTTTTTTCCTTAATGACAGATTACGAATTATAGGTGCAATTCTTTCTTGAGTAAAATAAGAAAACAGGCTTAACAAAAATCAGACAAACAAACAAGGATAAGAGGACTGTTCTGAGGCATCCGTATATCCCCAGCCCAGAGAAAGAATAATTAGAGGGATAGGATCAGAAGCATCCATCCAAGATTCTGAGGCACCTCCCTGGAGGTGCTCCTGCAATTTCTGTGTATGGCTATCATCAAGCACCTTTGTACAGGCCATGTGGATGGTGTGTTATAAGGCTTCCCTCCCTCCGTTCTTCTTGCAGAGAGGTGCCACTGTAAATGTCCAGTACAATTAAATTCCCAGATCCCTGTGTTTCAACCCAGGAGTCTTCCTACATCTGTCTGGTGATAGGGGTCACCCTGGTCCTTCTTTCCATAACGTCTCCTGGTGGTGGTCATGAGGGTCATGGGGATAAATTAAAAATGAAGCAAACGTTTTTCTCCATGTAAACTTTTCACATTTGAGTCTCCGGGCATGCCAATTCCTTCAGTCTTCAGCCAAGCTGAAAACATGTTGTGTTTCTTATGTCAAGGTTTCTATAGTTATCACTTTAGCACATACATTTCCCTTATAAGGTGATGACTACCTAAACAATTTCTTAGCTTCTATTAAACAAGCATTCTGTGTTAGCTTTTATCAGATCAATGTGACCCCTAGACAGTTACTAGCAGGCATTTTATATCAACCCTTACATCACATATAACCCACGATCAAGCAGCCAAGCGCTGCAGTAAACATCCCTGCTTTAGAGCCTTTCCTGGGCTGTAAAGTTTGTTTCCGCACCTCACACCCTTTGATGAATTTCCAACCAATCCCAAAGCAGTGGTCAAACCCTGCAGCACGCTCACTCAAATTGACTTCCTGAGGATGAAACCTTGTGGTATGGAACGACCCTGACTGGAATAACTATATTTCAGCAGTCCTTAGAAAATTCTTTAATGTTCATGTCTTCTTGCTGGTAGCTACCAAAAATAATTCTCATCAGATCATCTTTTATAGAAATAGAACTTCATTAGAAGCAGCTTGTGCCCAGCAGATGCTTGCGAAGTGTATTTTATTGTGTAGGAAACTTTCTCTATTTGACATTTCTCTGCTTGCAAAGAGGGAAATTCCTGCTGTGCCTGACTGCAGCAGTTCTCTAAGGGAGATTGGTTAGGAGCTAAGGAGCTGTAACATCCAGCTGCAGCCTGAAGGGTAGAAGTCTGATGGGAGGAAAAGATACTAAACTCCCAGAGGAAACAGGGAAAATTTGCCACTACCACCTTGAAACCACTTCTTCTCACCTCTGGCTGGCAGCTGGCAGTCCTTCAATAACTCCACGTGGCACTGTGCTGCCGCTCCCCCACCCCCGTGATGCCCCCAGAGAACTGCCTGATGGGACAGCCTGACTTTTCTTGGCCTCAGCTGGAGACTATTTTCATTTGGATTCCCTGGCCCCCACCTCCCCCTTTCCCCTTGTCCTTGTTTGAGCCAGGATAAAGGTGATTTTCCGTCTTGTACTTTTGCTTTCAGCTAAGTCTCTTGAAAATAGCTGCACTTGCTGAAATGAACAGCAAATTTCTCAGACAGTGTCTGCTTCTAGGACTGATAACACTCGATGTTTATAGTTACAGCTGGAGAATGGTCTGCAGAGCCAAGGGTTTCAGCTGAACAGCTGGAGTCATGGCCATCAGGACAGCTCAGTCTCTTCTCCGTCAGCTCTATCTCCTACCTCTCCAGTCACTGTGCTGGAAGCTGCTTTATGCTCACCTCAGGGTGGGACAAAGACAGGGGTTTGGGGGAGGGGTCCACACCTCAGAGAACCCAAAGCATTCTCTAACCCTTTGCACCCCAACAGCCACGAGGGATTTCTCCATTATACATTTGTAAAATTTTATTGAATATCTTTTTCCCACAGCATCCTCCTGAAAAAGCTGGCAGCCCGCAGCATCGACAGGAGCACCCTGTGCTGGGTTAAGAACTGGCTGTAGGGCCGGACCCAGAGAGTGGTGCTGAACGGTACTGCATCCAGTTGGCAGCTGGTCACTAGTGGTGTCCCCCAGGGATCAGTGTTGGGCCCAGTTCTGTTCAATATTCTCCATCCCTGGAGATATTTAAAAAGAGACTGGATGTGGCACTCAGCGCCATAGTCTAGCAACCGCAACGGTGGTTCAAGGGTTGGACTCAATGATCTCTGCGGTCCCTTCCAACCCAGCCAATTCTATGATTCTATGATTCTATGATTCTATGATTCTATGATCTTATTAATAAAAACAACAAGTTGATATCAAACCTCAGGCTAGTGTGCCCCCACCCAGATTTGCAGGCACAACCATCTGGACAATGAAGTGTAATCTGTGGCTATAAATGTTCTCAAAAAGCCGCTCTAGTTGAAAAGGTTTCTTTTCACCTCAAAATGACATAATCCCAATTTATTGTTCCTGTTTTCTTTCAAAGTCCTGCTGCAAGGTCATAATAAAACGCTCCATATGGGTGTTCCCTACCAAAAAATAGAAACACATATGGCCCCATCCTGCCAAGTCCCCTGAAGAGTGTGTCATAGTGATAATCGCTTCCTTGCTTTGCCTTATATGGTAAAAACACCCAACATCTTAAAGATGTCGAAGCATGGAAACTCTAAAGCTTGGAAAATGTGGTGACCTTGACCATGTCTACAGCCGGGACACTTGTAGGGACATTCACCCATATGGATCCGTAGGTGTTGGGTGAGATTTGAGGTGGCTGTGAAGCCCTTCCCACACGGGGGACACATGTAGGGTTTTTCCCCAGTGTGAAGATAATGTTGATTAATTCAAGAGGTGCTTTTGCTGAAGGCTTTCCCACAGTGATTGCAGGGATACAACTTCGCTTCTGTATGGATGAGGTGATGGGGTGTGTCCTGGTTTGGGCCAGGATAAAGGTGATTTTCTGTCTTGTACTTTTGCTTTTAGCTAAGTCTCTTGTAAGCAGTCGCACTTGCTGAAATTAACAGCAAGTTTCTCAGAGAGTGTCTGCTTCTGGGACTGATAACACTTGATGTTAATATTTGCAGCTAGAGACTGGTATGCAGAGCCAAGGACACTGCTCAGCTCTGAGGAAAACTTTTACCCTCCAGAAGGAAGAAAGAGGTCCCACCTGCAGCCCTCCTTTGGGGAGGAACGAACAAGATAGATGCCAGAATTGATCAGAGTATTCCATCCCATATACGTCATACTCAGTATAACTTTGAGGCATCACGAGGGCCAAGCCACACTTCCAGCTTCTGGCTGCCTGCCTGTCCTGCTTCACTTCCTTTACCCGGCATCCTGGAAGGATTCCGTCCGTTCGCCTGCCTCTGGTCCTGATCCGTGCCAGCCCATATGTCTGTGTTCCTGCCTCCGGTTCCCGACTGCTGCCGTCTCCAGGAGTGCAGTCTGGACTTTCCCAGGGCTGCCCTGAGATGGGGATTCATCAATTCTTATACTTACCTGATTCTCCAAAACCTCTGCTAGGGAGAGATAGAGAGGTTTTTAGAATTAGGGCTATTGATAGAATGTGAATCAGATTTCAATACACCAATATTACCAGTCAAGAAACCAAATGGGACTTACAGACTGGTACAGGATTTAAATGATATTACAAAGACTCTACATCCAGTGGTAGCCAATCCTTATACACTTTTGACCAAACTCAAAGATAATCTGATCTGGTTTACAGTGGTAGATTTGAAAGATGCATTTTTCTGCCTTACCTTAGCCCCAGAAAGCCAAAAGATTTTTGCCTTTGAATGGGAATCTGTTGGTAAAGGGAGGAAAACACAACTAACCTGGACGGTGTTACCTCAAGGTTATAAAAATAGCCCTACAATATTTGGAAATCAATTGGCCAAAGAATTGGAACAGTGGGAGCGGCCACAGGGAGAAGGCACCCTTCTGCAATATGTGGATGATTTACTGATAGCAACTGAAACAGAAGAACAATGTGTTGAGTGGACAATCTCGTTGTTAAATTTCTTGGGTTTAAATGGTTATCGAGTCTCCCAACAGAAAGCACAGCTGGTGCAAGAAAAGGTGGTCTACCTTGGATACGAGATCTCTGGAGGACAGCGATCCCTAGGAACAGCGAGGAAAGAAGCCATCTGCCAGATGCCCAGACCTGAAACGGTGAGAGACCTGCGAGCCTTCCTAGGAATGACAGGTTGGTGTCGCCTGTGGATATACCAGTACGGCATACTTGCTAAACCCCTCTATGATTTGCTGAAAGAGTCTAAATATATTCTAGTCTGGACTCCTGAGGCAGAAACAGCCTTTAAAAGACTGAAACAAGAACTAATGAAAGCTCCGGCATTAGGCCTGCCCGATGTAACAAAACCATTTTGGCTGTTCTCACATGAACGCCAGGGAATGGCCCTGGGAGTCCTAGCTCAACAATTGGGACCATACAAAAGGGCTGTGGCTTACTTCTCTAAGCAACTAGACGAAGTAAGTAAAGGATGGCCCACATGCTTGAAGGCAGTGGCTGCAGTAATCATAAACATAGAAGAGGCCAGAAAATTCACTATGGGCCAGAAAATGACTGTATTGGTGTCCCACACTGTATCAGTGGTGCTGGAACAGAAAGGTGGTCATTGGCTGTCACCTTCTCGGTTCCTGAAGTACCAGGCAATTTTAGTTGAATCAGATGACATAACCATTCAAGTGACTAATGTTGTCAACCCAGCATCATTCCTAGAAGGAAGAGTGTCAGCAGAGCTAATTGAGCATGACTGTCTGGAAACCATCGATGCTGTGTATTCCAGTCGTCCGGATCTCAAGGAGCAGATGACTGGTTCTGGGATGGCAGTAGCTTCGTAAAGCAGGGAGTAAGGATGGCTGGCTATGCAGTAACTACAACAGAGCAGGTAATCGAATCAAATCCCTTGCCTGTGGGAACTTCAGCACAGAAGGCCGAACTAATAGCTCTTACCCGAGCCCTCGAGCTGGCAAAAGGGAAAAGAATTAATATATGGACGGACTCTAAGTATGCTTTCTCCGTCATGCATGCCCATGGGGCAATCTGGAAGGAGCGAGGACTGCTGACTGCCCAGGGAAGACCCATAAAATATGCAGCAGAAATCCTACAGTTGCTGGAGGCTGTTCAGCTCCCAACCCAAGTGGCCATAATGCATTGCAAGGGGCACCTGAAAGGTAACACCGTTCCAGAAATAGGTAATAGAGCAGCAGATGCAGAAGCTAAATTAGCTGCTGCAAGAGCCAATGATTTAGTATTGGCCCTGGTACCAGAAGAATTGGACACTAATTTTCAACCAGAGTACCAGGAATCAGACCATAAGTGGATACAAAGAAACAAAGGTAAAATGTTAGATAGTGGATGGGGTCAGCTAGAAACAGGACAACTATTGTTGCCAGAGAAATTAGTATGGCAATTTGTAAAGACAGAACACGACAAGGCCCATTGGGGATCTAATCCCCTTTATCAGCATTTAAAAGTTAGAATAGCAGGGCCAAAGCTGTTTGACCTGTTCACAGCAGTGAAACAGGTCACATCCCAATGTGAACGCTGTTTGAAAAATAATCCAAACATGGGAACAAAGGTTCACCAGGGAGTAATTGGTAGAGGAAAATTCCCAGGGGAAGTGTGGCAGATTGATTTCTCTGAACTTCCAAGGAAAGTGGGGTATAAGTACCTCTTGGTTTTGACTGATACATTTTCTGGGTGGCCTGAAGCGTTCCCATGCAGAACAAACAAAGAAAGAGAAGTAACTAAAGTCTTGTTTAATGATATTATTCCGAGGTTCGGGGTGCCTAGGAGCATCTCCTCGGACAGGGGCTCGCACTTTTGTGCTAAAATTGTGCGAGCAATAAGTAAGGCACTGCAAATCAAATGGCAATTGCACACGCCCTATAGACCACAAGCTAGTGGGCAAGTGGAAAAGATGAATCATCTTATTAAACAACAAATTGCAAAAATATGCCAAGGAACTAATTTGCAGTGGTACCAAGCCTTACCTATTGCTCTAATCAGACTAAGGGTGAAGCCCCGCTCAAAAGAAAAATTGAGCCCGTTTGAAATTTTATATGGGAGACCGTATGCTATGCAGACTGTAAATAGTGAGGCTGTAGATCAAATAGGTAATCAATATGTGTATGATTATGTTATAGCTGTGGGGAAACACTTTGATAAAAATGCCACAGTGGTGGTGGATCACCAACCTAAGCAACCTGATTGTAAACTGCATCCTTTTAATCCTGGTGATTGGGTATATGTTCAGAATCTTTTAGGGAAACCTCTGCAAGAGAAATGGGGAGGACCCTTTCAAGTGTTGCTCACCACCTTCACTGCAGTCCGAATTAAGGAGCGACCCACCTGGATCCACTACTCCCGAGTCAAGAGGACCCCTGGACAATGCCAAGAACATTCCTGAACATCCGAGTACTGTGGACAATGGATCAAAGGCATGAGAACCTTCCCTTGGAACTTGACGAAGGATTTCGTAAGTTCTAAGGAAAGGGGGGAATGAAGAAGAGAGTGGATCAGGCCAAACTGTTTGTGTGAATTTACTTTATGTAGAATTAGAACTTGTAATATATGTTAATGAATTTGTGTTCATAACCAGTAGAATTCAGGGATAAACTAAGAAAGAAGTGACCAAAAGCAGATGAGACATGTCAAGACCCTAACGGGATTAACTTCTGTCTTGGAGATAATTAGAAGTGTAAGTCCTGGCACCACTGAGACAGCTGGGCACTGGGGGAGTGTAAACACCGGCACGAAAGGCAGGATGAGGCTGCCAGAACTAGCAGATAAGGGGAAGTTTTATTGCAAGGGTCCAATTATCCTCTATAACAAGGGGATGAAGTCATCAAGAGCAAGAAAGGTAAAAAGTTCAACCCTGAGGAAGACTTCGTTACTTCATCTGAAGACCCCCAAAGACCCCCGAACACATCCCCAAAAAGACAACTCCGCCCAGACTCCACCTGTTATGAATATGTATGTCAGGATGATGTAACCTACCCTTTTACTGTATAAATATCCTAACCCTTTCCCTTAACCCTTGGAACTCTTTGTCCAGCACGAGCTGGGGGTTCCCCGGATCCGAAAATAAATACCTTTGCTGTTTACAGACTCAAACTCTGTCTCTAAACAGTTTTGTTTGGCCTTTTTTGGCTTCACCTGCAGCCTCGGTGGTGACGTGAGAGTTATTGGGGGGAGAGGGGGGAGGAATGTGGTATCCATTTTCCTGTATATTTGTATATATTTAGTAATTTTTTCCTATTTATCATTACTGTTTCTTTAAAGTTGTGTAGTTTAGTTTCCAACCCATAAGTCTCTCTCCCTTATTCTCTCTCCTTTCTTTATTAGGGACGAGAGAGAGATATTAATAGATAGCGTCTGTTACTCGGTTTAATTGCCGGGCCAGTGGTAAACCGTGACAGTGTGATAATGCAGAACTCTGGGTAAACTCCTTCCCACACTCCAGACACTTATAGGGTCTCACTCCTGTATGGATGCGGTGATGGTGTGATAAAACGGACCTTGTGGTAAACTCTTTCCCACACTCCAGTCACTTATAAGGTCTCTCTCCTGTGTGGATGCGGTAATGCTGTGATAATGTGGAACTCTGGGTAAACTCCTTCCCACACTCGGAACATTTAAATGGCTTCTCACCCGTATGGATCTGTTGATGCCTGGTAAAATCTGATATCCTCATAAAACCTTTCCCACAGTCAGAACAGGTTTAGGACATGGTGCCTGTGTGATGGTGTCACCGTTGGACCAGATCCAAGCTGTCGCTAAACTGTTTTCTGCAGCCAGGACATCTCTGGGGTCTCTCACCCCAATGGATTTTTCGATGGTGAAGATGGGCTGAGCAGATCCTTAACCTTTTCCCCCATTCCTGGCCCATGTCAAATTCTTCTCCTGGATGGATTCAATGATTTCTCAGCAATATTGTGCTTTGACCAAAAGCTGTCTGATCTTTGGGGCACCCAGAGAGGTTTTTGCCGAGATGGAGTCACCCTGTCTTTGAGAAAGAAGCCCTAGTGTGCTAACAAAGAAGAGTTTGGCTTTTTGTTGGTGAGGGTAGCAAAAACCTACATCAAACATACTGTGGGTGTAAAAGGAGTGCGAGGTAGAATAGGGAGGTTACACATAGAGTTGGATACCCACTGTTCATCCTTTATCTTTAGGATCTACACAGGCACCCAAAACCTAAAGGAGCCATTTTGTGGGGAAGGGGTGCTGGGGTTTTTAGGCAGTCCTGGCTTGAGCTGTGATGACACAATTGTACTGACACTGCAAGAGGTAATTTCGGACTCCCTCATTGCTGTCTTAAACCCCTGGGGTGATTTCAGGGTCTTATATCTCACTCAACCACTTCAGTATGAGTTTGGGTTCCCTGTCATGGTACCAAATCCCACCATGACCTTGGGATTCCCCCATCACACCCACATGCAGGATCAGCTGTCATCAACTAGGATGAATTGGGGTCTCATGAGATATTTTGGGAGTCCCCGTTTGTGGCTCCTGAGCCCTGGGGTTATCAAGTCCCCTGGAGAATTCCGGACTTGCCATCATTACCCCTGGCTCCAGGGTGATTTGAGGGTCCCCAGTTGCAGCCCCCAAACCATTGGGATGATTGGTGATCCTCTTTCACAGCCCTGCAAACGAGAAGGAGTTGGGAATCCCTGGATGAGGTGGTGGGAGACCCAATCACAGCTCCTCAACCCTCCCGAAAAGTTGGAGGGTCGCCAATCCCACGGCCCACACTCAAGGGATGTTTAGTTCCCTTTCTCACCCATTCCCTCCACCACCCCCGCCTCTCCAATCTTGTGCTGCTCACCCCCAGTTTGGGCAGTACTGGGATAACCACCCCTCTCCCATTATCTCCAATCACCTCCTGGTATATGCAGGGGGGGGGGCACAGTCCAGGCCGGTGGGGAGGTTGTTGTGATGTTCTGGCGGTCACCAGCTAGAGGGTCCCGGCTGCGGGGCAGGGGGTGTGGGTGCAGCCCCGGGGCGGCAGAGCGAAACCTCCTGTGAGCTGCAGTGCGATCGTGGGAAGCGTCGGGGGGAGGAAGAAAAGGTGGGGAGGGGCCTTTAGGGGGAGGGACCCGACCTGGGGGGGTGAGGTTGGAAGTTGGCAGGGGAATTGTTTCGCTTTGTCAGCAGGGTTGTATCCTGCAGGGTTGGGAACATCAGGCTTGTGGCATGGGCAGGGGGAGGGGACACATCACAGCTGGGTGGTGCTGACCAAACAAACCTCAATACCAAGCCCGTGGGCCCTGGAGAAAAGAGGCAGTTAATTCACTGCTTTCAGGTGTAAACTCAGGGGGACAATGACCAACCCAGGTCAGGGTTACTGCCCTGAAGGTTCTTCCTTCTCCTTCATTCTCATAGAATCATAGAATCATGGAATTGGCTGGGTTGGAAGGGACCTCAAAGATCATCGAGTCCAACCCTTTTACCACCGTTGCGGTTGCTAGACTATGGCACTGAGTGCCACATCCAGTCTCTTTTTAAATAGCTCCAGGGACGGAGAATCCACTACTTCCCTGGGCAGCCCATTCCAATGCCGGATCACTCTCTCCATAAAGAAATTCTTTCTAATATCTAACCTAAATTTCCCCTGGCACAACTTAAGACCATGCCCTCTTGTCTTGTTGAAAGTCGTCTGGCAAAACAGACCAACGTCCACCCGGTTACAACCTCCTTTCAATGAGACTTTCTCATTTCAGTCTTGGCTTGTTTCAGTTCTTGGGTCATAGTTCATTCTAAAATAATTTTTTCTCGAGTTTTGGGTGGCTGCAGAGTCCAACTCTGATAGAACAAGAGAGATCAGAGGCATTGGGTTGTGGTGCCAGGACTCGAACTGTGCCAGCTTTAAGCAGCTTCTCACAGGAGCTTCCCCTGCTTTCAAAACACCACTGCATTAAACCAAGACAGTTTAAAATTTGAAAAGTGGATTTTTAAATTAGATATTGGGAGGTAATTCCTTACTCTGAGGTTTGTAAGGCACAGGAACAGGTTGTCCACAGGAGCTGCGGATGCCCTCTCCCTGGAAGTGATCAGGGCCAGGTTGGAGGGGGCCTGGATCAATCTGATCAAGTGGGAGGTGTTCCTGCCCATACAATGAGATGATCTTTAAGGTCCCTTCAAGCCATTCTATTATTCTATTATTGTTTAACTGGTTTCTCTGTTCCATTTGGAGTGGCAATGCTCAAAAATGTCACTTCCCATGCTTAAAGAGTCAGGGGATTTTTGTTAGCAGGGGTCTCTCTAGCCTTGGGTGTGTATTTCAGTACAGTGGTAGCTCACTGGTATGTTATTACAATGAATTTAATTACTCAGTGTTTTCCTACTCACAGCATTCAAGGCTGTGACCAAGATAAGTTGTGGGGAGCTGTGGGGAGTGCTCCTTCCCATCACTGCCATCTCTCTTGCAGGTATCTTGCAGGCCTGTCTCAAGGCCAGGCTTTTGCCTACTTGGGATGCTTTTTCCCAAGAATTAGAACTTGGTTTTGTCTATTTCTTACTTGTTCACTGCTTTGTGAGCCCTATTATTCTTCTGTGTCTTTTCTCCCAAATCTTTACTTCTTTCCATTACTAAATGCCATCAGGGCTGTGTGGTCTGTGCTCCCCTCTCCACTGGCTCCTGATGCCCTGTCACTTGTTTGGGGGGGATCCTTGTCTCCCCTCCATCCCCCTGGCACTGGGCTTGCCTGGCTCTGCCTGCTGCCCAGAGGTGCCTGGCTCTCCTGTCCCTGAGCTGGGCTCTCCTGGCTGCCAGGCTGGGCTTGGCTCTCCCCTGCATGCTTGGATAGCTCTCCTCCCTCCCAAACGGGCTCAAGATCTTCCTGTCCTCTCGCTCCAGGCCTCCCCGCACCCACTGCAGCTCTTCCTGCTCCCCAAGAAACCCCTCTCCTGCT
>NC_044276.1:870254-1031844 GCF_003957555.1 Calypte anna | reverse complement strand
ATGTTATCTTAATCAGTCGCTTTTGGTTGTGCATTGACTCTGAATGATCAGATAAATTCATGCAATACATTCCATCAAAGTCTTCACAAACATAACCTAAAAGCTAACAATAAAAAGTCAGTGACAGCACAATATTGTAAAACTGCACGTCTGATACTATCAACATCTTTAAGCATCTGTGTTAAAATACCAGAAGTTCAGTTCATCTGCTTAGCAGTGCAACAGAATAGCACAATCAACAATCAACATATAGATGAGGGATCCCATAATCAACATATAAACGATCACATGAATTACAACATTAACAAAAGCCTGTTATCAATACAACACAATACAAAAAGCACATTTCACACTGCAGTGGAAGGACTTAAATACCTTTTTAGCATGAGGAAGCTTTGGTGTCCACTGGCGCGTAGAGCCAAGGGAGTAGGGGAGGCTTATCTGACAAAAATTCGTCAGAGGGGCCCCAAAAGCACCCCCAGACCCCTCCCGGGTAACGGCACGGTGATGGATTCCTGGTTTCCTCTGTGGTCGCCAAATTGAGGCCCAAAAAAGCCTAATAAAATTGTTTAGAGACAGAATTCCAAGCCTTTAAACAACAAAGGCACACTCTCCTCGCACCCTTTTTTTTTTTTTTTTTTTTTTCTCTGCTGTGCTGTCAGCAGCAGGGCTCATTTTCTGAGCAGCAGCAGTGTGTGCAAGGGGGGCAAGAAGCGGCTGCAGAGGCAGGAGTGGGGGTGCTCTCTGCTGTACGAGGTGCAGCTCCCACTCTCCGCAGCAACTCTCGGCCTCCAAAAACGCATACTCATTCTCATAACTGTGTTGGTTTTTTTTTTTTTGTCTTACTCCTCACCAATATATAAGAAAAATGAACAACAACCACTAGAAGATTAAAAAATGAAATGATATTGCTACTAAAATCTGGTGAAGTTAGCCTAAAAAAAAATGAAGTGGTACAATCTCCCAAACCAAAACCGCAAGCGTAATTATCAACCAAGTTTTTTATCTCTGTATGAAACACCAGTGTACCATGCACCACAATATACATCAGTATTGAGAACCGTACTGCAATGATGGTCCTTAAGCAGCTTTATATGCTTCTAGCATTCGCTCAGAAGCTTCTAACAATTGAGCTGCTGTAGCACCTTTTGGGAGTAGTCCTAATGCACGTTTAGTTTTTTCATTAGCATTGTCATATGCTGACATATCAAAAAATTTTCTTTTTGTTTAATCTCTTCTGACAAATCCGGATGTGATGTTATTGCTGAATATAAGAAATCCACAAACTTTGAAAAGGGCTCTGCTCCCCCCTGTTTAATATTTCTAAAAGAGGGGGTTGCCTGTGCAGGTTCATGAACAGTTTGCAAAGCTTTATACGCCAATTCTTGTGAAAGTTGTAACACTTCAGTTTGAAACCATGCCTGCAAATCTGCATGTACAAAAGGACCAGCACTGGGTAACATTTGTGCTTGCACTCCGTTTAATGCATTGGTGTTCTGTCTAGGAATCACAGCTGCTTTTTCACACAGCGTTTACCATTTATGATGAAATTGCAATTGTTGAGAAGGAGTTAACAGAGTATTAATGAGCATTTTTGTGTCATATGGCGTCAACAATTGAGCAGTAAAAAGATGTTGCAAAAGAGATTGAGTAAATGACTCAAACCAATTTCAAACCATACTGCGTAATGGCAGCTTTGGCTTCTTTTATCATTTTCCAATCTAATGCAACCCATTGACCGCCTCCTCCTGATCCCACAATTACTGGAAAAGCCATGGGACCCATATTGGGAACCATTTATCGTTCAACTATAGCATTTTGAATAATTCCCTTCCATCTAGTTACTAGATACACACTCCCAGCCCCCCCCCACTATCCTCCCTACCACCCTCCCCTCCCCAAGTTGGATCTAGAAGAGGTGGAGCAGTGGGTGTTAAAGGGCTAAGGGAAGCAGAAGCAGGAATAGGGAATGGATCAGGGGGTAAAAATGGATTAGTGCCCCTGGGCTGTTCGCAATGTTCCCCGGAGCAAAAACTAGGGTTTTTTTTTCAGGGGTATACTCATCCTTGGTCTCCAGTTCTTTCAGTTTTTTCAGCAGTTCCCCTAGTTGCTTGTCTCTGAGTCCCAGTTCTTTCCTTGGTTGTTGCTCTATAGCAGGCACTGATGGTATTGACAGGTGAAGGAGAGGATTAATTGATGGCAACTGTGGTCAAGAAGATAAATCAGGCGTCAGAGGTGGAAAGGTGGCAGAGAGGCCGGGAGCCGTGGCAGGCGGGCGCGAGGGGGGGTGGTCTGCATTCCAAGATTCCTTGCCTGTGTTCTCCGGCTTCTCTCCCTCTGGGTCCTCTGACGATTCTGGTGGTGTTTTAGGTTGCTTTTGGTTTTGCTTCTCAGTCCCATTTCACTTTTCATCTGAACCCCAGGGTCAATAGGCACAGTTCGCTGAGCTTGAATCAATACAGTCCCTGCAGGTGCTTGTGGGGGTATTTTAGGTGTCTCAAATAACTGTTTAGAGGTCAAGTCCATATTTTGAGAATTCATAGGTACTGGTAGATCAGGCGTTAAGGCAGCAAAAGCTGAGGCTGCGGCTTTTTCACTTTCCATCTCTTTTAAGGTTTCTCTAATCAATTTCCAGGGTGTTGCTAAGCATCGTGCCTCCTTATCTCCATCGCTAATTTTATCCCATAGGGCAGTTCCTATGGCTTCCCAAGTCGGTACTTCAAAAACGGTACCCATAGAGGGGATCACATGTCTGTTTTCTTCCAGACAGTTTCCCAACAGGCCCCATTGGGTCCTATTAGTGACAAAACCTCCCCAGAGACTTGGTAGAGAAGTTCACTGGAGGCCGAGATTGCACGGAGGAAAGACTTTTTAAAGGTGTCTCTGAAGCCACAGGGATTTATTTATTTATTTACATTATGGATCAGTCAGGCCAAACTCTGAACTCCAAGAAATGGGAAATCTGAGCCCATCCCTCACTTGCGGTTCAGGAATTTCCTGAGGGTAGTGTGGTGTGAAGACGAACAATAAAAACTGTAAGAATAATGCAGAACACCTCCCAGCTACCCCATGCAGGGGTGAGGAGCAAACCAAGTGCAGAGCCTCGACATAAACTCCTGCCTGGTGGTGGCGATACACTGACCATTTCTAAAGTCAACTTTCCAGGCACAGACTGTCCAGACAAAGAAGCCAAAGCTGCCATTACGCAGTACGGTTTGAAATCATCATTTACTCAATCTCTTTTGCAACATCTTTTTACTGCTCAATTGTTGACGCCAAAGGCCATTCCCATTCCTCTCCAATTGTCCCCTTCTCCTACTCCTTGTTCATCCAGATGCCTCTCCTGTGGGTGCTGCTTTGAGTAGGAACGGTGGGGATGGGAGGTGAGAAGTAAAGTTGTCCACACAGTGTCAGACCACAGGGAACTTCTATCACCTCTTCTCTAAACCAAAAATCGTGAGATTTTCTGTTAAAATATTAAATGAGAACAAAACAAGAAACAAACAAAAAAAACCCAAAAAACCCCCACAAACAGTTTTTATTATTCACAGTATGAAATGTTCCTCCTTAACTATACTGGGAAAACCTCTCCAATGACCTGTGCATGTCTTGAAGATGTGAAGAATATCCCATGGAGACCAATGGCCCTTTAGTGCTCTCTGTATTTCAATGAGCCCCAGGGTGTGTTTGGTGCTGAGTCCATGATCCTCAGGTGCTGAGATATGAATGAACAAACTGCCCAGGAGTCAGAATGGAACCTGAAAGTAACTCGAAGCATTGATTGGCTCCACTGAGGGCCATAGCTGCCAGAGCCTCCCCATGGCCTTGTTAGAACAGATCACTGGAGGCCATGATTTCAGGGAGGAAAATATTCTGTAAAGGTGGCTCTGAAGCCAAGATTTTTCATTATTTCTTTGTGTAATGATGAATTAGTGTGGCCACTCTCTGAACCCCAGGCAATGGGAAGGCAGAGCCCATACCTCCCTTGTGAGTCAGGACTCTTCCTGAGGACAGTGGAGGATGATAATGAGTAATAAAAAAATTCTGACACATCTTGACCTCCCTAAGAAGGAGAAAGAAAGTCCAGAGCCTCAGGACAAAATTACTCCTGGTAGACCTCAGTGGTTGAGGTACCTGCCATGTCTGAGGTTACAAAGCCCTTGGTCCTGTTGGGCCTTTCAGCCTTCCAGAGCCCTTGGCCAACTCTCCTGCAGGTTGCCCTACACTGTCCATGCCTGCAGCTCCTTCTTTAAAAAGGCTTTAAAGTGAAGGACAAGGAAGGAGGAACTCAATATGGCAATGATCACCTCATCATCGCCACTACAAGTTATATGGGATTAAACCTGGCCTGCTGACCCCAGGAGTTCAGCCTTGACTTTCCCAGTGCTGCCCTGAAGCCTTGGTGGTGATGTGAAAGATATTGGGGGTGAGGGGGGAGGAAAATAGTACCATTTTTCTGTATATTTGTATATATTTACTTATTTTTCCTTTTTATCATTACTGTTTCATCACAGCTGTGTATTTTAGTTTCCAACCCATAAGTCTCTCTCCCTTCTTCTCTCTCCTTTCTTTATCACGGTGGGGAGGAGCATTAATAGAGAGCTTCTGTCATTCGGTTAATTGCCGGCCCAGCCTTAAAACCTGACAGATTTATTGGCGCCCAATGTGGGGCTTAAGCTAATTATCTAGAGCCCAGTTGAAATTTCAACTCATTTATGTGAATAATTTGAATTTTGACTTCAGTGTGAGGATACCCAGATGGCTCCGCTGACTGCGAATCAAACTATTTTCTCTGGAAATTTCACAGGGTTGGAAATTAAACCAATCATTCTGTGTTATAAACTCAATGACTCAAACAAAGTTTTAAGATCAATATATATTTATTGAGATATATGAGTAAGGCAGTGCGCTGGGCGACCGGGGAGTTACAGCTCCACCAAGGTTTGCCTCGAATTGCAGCAAAGCAGGGTTTTTTTATACACGTTCATTCAGTGGAGATTCACAGGCCTGGAACTGGCTTGGACTGTGTCACAGAATCATGGAATCATGGAATGGGTTGGGTTGGAAGGGTTCAAGATCATGTTGTTCCAACCCCCTGCATGCATGGGTATTGACACCTCCCACCCAACAAAAGCCAACCTGGCCCCTGTCTCCATGGAACACACTTTGTAATTCCATTCACAGAATCAACCTCAGTCAGCAGCACCCTCTCCTTGATTACTCAAGGATGAGTTTCCAGTGCTCCTCCTGCTGCATAATCCGACAGATCATTCCCATGACCCTCCACATTATTCTGAATCACAGAATACCTCAGGCTGGAAGAGACCCCTGAGCATCTCCTTGTCTTAGTGCCCTGCTCAAGGCAGGATGAACCAGATGAGGTTGCTCAAGGGCTTCCCCAGCATGGCTTCATCCACCAAGGGGGTGAAAGTGCCTTTTGTCCCACCCCACAGGGGGATTATAAAGACAGCAAACACTGTTGGCACAAGTTCTGGACACTGAGGCACTGTCAATGCTTTCCAGGAGGACTTTGGATCACTGAAGACACTGTGACCCTCATCATCTCGTGAACTTCTCACCCACCACATCACCCACCTCTTCAATACAGACATCACTAGTCTGGCTACAACAGGACAATGGTAGAGCATGGCAAAGGGCTTGCTAAAGGCCAGGTGCACCCCATGCCTTTCTGTCCCCTGCCCACTCTGCTTCAGCAATCCCCTCTTGGTCCTTCACCTGCCTGGAACAAGCTATTTTCTGATTTCCTTTGTTTTTCTTTTCTCGTTGTCCCAGGGTCAACAAGTATCTGTGTGGGCTGAGGGGGAGAGGCTGTGGTGCCTGCAGCAGTAGCAGCAGCAGTGCTGGCTTTCTGAACAGCAGCAGTGTCTGTGGGGGGGGAGGCAGCAGCTGCAGCTGTAGCAGATACGCTGGCAATGCTCGCCGGCCGTATCAGAGTTATGCCCTTGTGTGTGGGGGTTGAGCAGTGGCTGCAGAGGCAGAAGTGGGGGTGCTCTCTGTACCAGAGGCAGCTCTCCATCTCCCAAGAGGAGGGCTCCTACATACCAGTGTGTTTTCTGTCTTACTCCTCAGCACCATCTGAACAATATTAATAGTACCCACCAGGCGGTTCACAAACATAAAGCTATTTTGGCCACACTCTAGTGGACTCAGCCTGGAATGAAACAGAGTGGTATCGTTTCCCAAATTAAAGCTGAAAGTGTAATTACCAACCAAATTCTTTAACTCTCTATGAATCACAACTGTACCATATACCACCCTGTATATTGGTATTGAAGACCACATCACAACTGCGGTTCCTAAGCAGCTCTTACCAAGAATGAACCACAGAGCAACATTAATCCCAGAGAAAAAGCCACAGATCACATACCCTGAATACCAAAGGTACGGCATGATTGGTTTAATTTCCAACCCTTTGAAATTTCCAAAGGCAAGAGCCTGATTCCTTCCCAGAGAAGTTAGCTGTGTATCCTCGCACTAGAGTTGGAGTTAAAATTATTCAGTTAAATTAGTCAAAATTTGGACTGGTCTTGAGCTAATTAGCTTAAGCCCCACGTTGAGCACCAAAAATCGTTCAGGGTTTAACGCTGGGCTGGCAATTTAACCAAATAACAGAAGCTCTCTATTAAGACCCCTCCTGTCCCTGATAAAGAAAGGGGAGAGAATAAGGGAGAGAGACTTATGGATTGGAAACTAAACTACACAGCTTTGATGGAACAGTAATGATAAAAGAAAATAATAGTAAATCTACACAAATATACAGAAAAATGATACCACGTTTGTCTCCCCTCTCTCCCCCAATACCTCTCATGTCACCACTGAGGCTGAAGGGCAGCCCTGGGAAAGTCCAGGGTGGTCTCCTGGACTCAGCAGTGGTCAGGAGCTGGAGGCAGGAACACAGAGATTCAGGCTTGCATGGATCAGGACCACAGGCAGAGGAATGGATGGAATCCTCCCAGGATGTTGAAGCAAACAGGGATAGGTGAAAACAAAAGGCCAAAGGAAGGAAGAAGGAAGAGGGCAGAAGGCTGGTGAAGGGATACCAGCACAAGTCCTATGAGGTGAGGCTGAGGGAACTGGGGCTGTTCAGCCTGGAGAAGAGGAGGCTCAGGGGAGACCTCATCATTCTCTACAACTACCTGAAAGGAGGTTGTAGCCAGGTGGGGGTTGGTCTCGTTTCCCAGGCAACTCTCAGCAAGACAAGAGGGCATGGTCTCAAGTTGTGCCAGGGGAGTTTTAGGCTGGATATTAGAAAGAATTTCTTTATGGAGAGGGTGATCAGACATTGGAATGGGCTGCCCAGGGAAGTAGTGGATTCTCCATCCGTAGAGATATTTAAAAGAGACTGGATGTGGCACTTTCCATTGTAACTGAAGTTGCCAAAGGTCTTATAATCATCGAATCACAGAATTATTTGGGTTGGAAGAGACCTCTAAAGGTCATCCATTCCAACCCCCCTGCAGTAACCGGGGACACCCTCAACTAGATCAGGTTGCCCAGAGTCTCCTCAAGCCTCACCATGAATATCCACAGGGATGAGGCCTCAAACACCTCCCTGGGAAACCTGTTCCATTTTTTCCAGTACCCTCATGGTAAAGAACTTTTTCCTAACATCCAATCCAAATACACTCCTAAAGTAAACCCATTCCTCCTCATCCTATCAGTCAAGGCTGGTGGTGTCTGGATTGAAGAGGTGGGTGATGTGGTGGGTGGGAATTTCACGAGATGATGAGGGTCACAGTGCCATCAGTGATCCAAAGTCCTCCTGGAAGGATGTGACAGTGCCTCAGTGTCCAGCACTTGTGTCAACACTGTTGCCTGTCTTTATATATGGGCATGATCACTTCCCTGCTCCTGCTGGCCATGCTGTTCCTGATGGAAGCCAGGATGTTGGTGGCTTCTTGACCACCTGGACAAACAGATGGCTGATACTCAGCTGTCTGTCCACCCACTCTGACTGAGGCTGATGCTGTGGATGGGATAAAGAAGTGAATTCCATGGGGACAGGATCAGGTTTGGCTTCAGTTGAGTAGGATCATGGAATCATGGAATAGGTTGGGTTGGAACTAGATGATCTTATCCTAGCCCCAGAAAGCCGAAAGATTTTTGCCTTCGAATGGGAGTTTGTTAGTAAAGGGAGGAAGACAAAGCTAACCTGGACGGTGTTACCTCAAGGTTACAAAAATAGCCCTACAATATTTGGAAATCAGTTGGTTAAAGAATTAGAACAGTGGGAGTGACCACAGGGAGAGGGCATCCTTCTGACTTACTGATAGCAACTGAAACAGAGGAACAATGCGTTGAGTGGACAATCTCGCTGTTAAATTTTTTGGGTTTAAATGGTTATCGAGTCTTTCAACAGAAAGCACAGCCGGTGCAAGAAAAGGTGGTCTACCTGGGTAACGAGATTTCTGGAGGACAGCGATCCCTGGGAACCTTGAGGAAAGAAGCCCTCTGCCAGATGCCCAGGCCTGAAACGGTGAGAGACCTGCGAGCCTTCTTAGGAATGACAGGTTGGTGTCGCCTGTGGATATACCAGTACGGGATACTTGCTAAACCCCTCTATGATTTGTTAAAACAATCTAAAATTATTCTAGTCTGGACTCCTGAAGCAGAGGCAGCCTTTAGAAGACTGAAACAAGAGCTGATGAGAGCTCCAGCATTGGGCTTGCCCGATGTAACAAAACCATTTTGGCTGTTCTCACACGAGCGCCAGGGAATGGCCCTGGGAGTCTTGGCCCAACAATTGGGACCATAAGTAAAGGATAGCCCACATGCCTAAAGGCGGTAGCTGCAGTAATAATAAACATAGAATGCAGTGAAATGAGGCAACCAGGTGCCACTAATTACCAGGTAGTGGGCATGAGCTTGTGTTAAGCCCACCTGTGCCTGATTAGGGTGGGCCCCCACTGTGCATGAGCAGGATTAGGGGGCCAATAAAAGGTGAGGCTCGAACTCACAAGCTTGCCTCATTCCTGAGCAACCCAGCAGAGAGGCTAGTCAGTTCTGGAGCAATAGCACCAAGCTAGGCTAGTAAACCCTGAGGCCAGTAGGCTCAGAGCACTCTTCCTGAGTTTCTGCTGGAACACCTGTTTGGACCTTGGAGCGCCGTGCTCTAAGAGAGGTTTGTCTTGCAACATCTGGTGGAGAATGCAGGCATAGACCTTGATCTAGCCCCTGCTCAGACGAATCAGAAGAAAAGGAGCCAGTTTGGCACAAAATAACATTGGCAGAAAACCCAAGGAGTCGGGTAAGAAGATCCACTACCTTCCTTCCCTACCACTGATTGACCAAGAAAAAGAAAAAGATGGGATTGTCAGCAAGCACCCCCGTTAATGAGAAGCCGGTGAAATGGGCGAAAGAGCAAGAACTCTCCTTCTCCCCGTCCACTGTGGCCACGTGGGAACTTTGGCAGGAGGTCAGTGACCTGTCGGGAAGCCTCCATACGCAACAAATGAATAAAAACATAACCGGATTAGACGGTACCTGGGGAGTGGTGATCAATGCCCTAAAAGAAATAAAAGCCGAGGCGGAAGCTGCCATCACTGCCATTGCAACACTTCCGCCAAAAGCTAGCATTGATACTACAATGCCACCCCCAGAAGCAGGATCCGGTGTTGTCCCCACAGCGCCTCCGCTACCCACTCCTTCTGAGGGTGGAAAAACCCGGAAGGCGTTCTTAGGACTAAGGGACAATGGCCTTGCCATCAAGGGCATGACAGGAAAGTCGCAACATTCTATAGCCGAGTTTCTATCAGACATCAGGCCAGAGGAAAAAGAAGCACGCGCTCCGAGCACCGAAAGAAACGTACAAAAGAATGCAAAGATGCCAACAGCCCATGCCCCCGAGATGGGCGGCCCCAGTTGCTGCTTGAAACCGCCCCTACTGCCACCTCCCAGTTAAGAAAAAGAGCATGGGAAAGAAGCAGCCACCCCACCAGCTGCACCCATCGGCCTGGAGGACAAAATAAAAGCCCTCCTGGAACAAACAAACCAGGCCGTGAAATCCTTAGAGAAAAGGATGACAGACATGGAACAATGCTTGTCTTTCCATAAATATCGAGACCCACCCACCCTCCCTGATGATGACGATGAGGACGTTCCAACCCCACTGCGATCACAACAGAACAACCAAGGCATCAGAAATGCTGATAAACCCCGATCCAGAAGATGGTCTGGTTTCATCCGCGATGCCATTCTCGAAGGGGATTAAGAGGCCAGCACCATCGCTTGCCCTGCTCTGCATGATAACAACGGGCCGCCTCAATTTGAACAGCACAGTTGGAAAACCTTACAGCAAGCCAAGAAGACACTGAGAGAAAGAGGATTAAAATCAGAGAGTGGTCAGGCCGTCCTGGATTAGCTTTTCACCGCCAACACTAATTGCACCCACAACTGCCGCAACCTGGCCAGGTACCTGTTCACCCCCTCCCAGCAGATTTTCTGGGCCAAAGAATGGGAGCGCCTGGCCCAAGTGGAAGCAAATCGCCCTCGAGCACCTGGGGATCCACTATTAGGGATAACCACCGAGATGCTCACGGGCTCAGGACGTTATGGACATATTCAAGTCCAACTCCAGTTTCCGACTGCACTCTACCACGTCGCTGCACACCTAGCTCATCAAGCCTTCTATGTGGTCCCAGAGCCTACTCCAGCCCCTTCATTTACTGCCATTAAGCAAGGGATGAATGAGCCTTTTCAACATTTTGACCGACTTTGGCAATCTGTCATGGCTCAATCCGATCTGGGAGTAGAGCAAAAGGAATCTATGTTCAAACTACTGGCATTTGAAAACGCAAATCTGAGAATGAAGTCGCTGTTCTCCACCTTACCAAAAACGGCTGACGTCTCGGAGATGTTAGAAGTAGCTTCCAGGGCCACCCAAACACAACAAAACCAAGGCATGGCCAGTGCCTTTGCTGCCGCCCTGGAACCCTCCCAAAAGCTCCTTGCGGCAGTTGCGCAGAAACTAGACAGAAGGGGAAATCGATACAGAAGGGGAAATCGATCAAGAAAATCCACCCCTGTCTGTCTTCGATGTGGAGCCACAGGCCACTCAACAAGAGCTTGCTCAGTCACAGTGTGGTGTGACCGGTGCCAGAAAGACAATCACAACTATCTGGCATGTAGGTCTACAAAAAACGGAAGGCGCAGCGCACAAGGCCCCCGATATAGCCACCTGCAAGATATCGTTATATAAACAAGGGCTCTATATAAAGCAAGTGTGAATTGTTAATGGACGACTTCACTTTAACCATATTGGTGACTACGTGTTGTCCTTAAGCCTCCGCGGATTTTCTACAGAAAGCCAGTTCCCCTCTAGAGACACAACCTCTGCTCCCACTCTCACACTGGACGCCCAGGCAGTGCCAGGGGGAATCTCCTTTCCCTCCTCTTCCCATGCAAGCCACGGGTGACACTGGACGTGCCAGGGGTGGTCCAACCTCAGTCAGGGCAGCTGCTCAATTGAGTGGCCAAGCACAGACCTGTGAGGCTAAAGGAAATGTCAGGGCACTCCAGCACAACCACCTCCTGCTGGCACAACAGCACAAGACTGTCACATCCTATGGCCTGACCCAGACAACAGCCACAGGAGATTCCATCTCCCAGCCCAGAGTTTCCCTTTGAGGGAAAAGTTACTCTCTGAGGGTAAACAAGGAGTGACAGCATCCTGAGACCATCCAAATACCTTTTGATCAGATTAACATGAAATTACACTCAAGGTCTTTTTCTGTACAGTCATAATATCAGTTCTGTTCCTCTAACAATTAAAGTTTTTTTCCAAGCAAGTTTTAGGGATCACAAATCGCTCATAAGTATGCATGAATATATATATTAAAAAGGCACAGAAGTAGCTACTTCAATGTTCAGGCTGTGCAATCACAAATGCTGATTGCTTGGATCACAAAAACCATATACTCAAATGACATCTCAACAATCCAATCCTCTAACCACATGAGTTCAAATATCACAAGGCATCATGATATCATAAGGCAATATCTTAAGGCAATGACATCATGATGGCTACAAGCTTAGCATTTTAACTCCAGCTTCTTCAATTCAGGCAGTGGTGATATGTATGATGTGCAGAGTCCTTGTTCTCAGACAGTGTGTGCTTCTAGGATTGATAACACTTGATGTTTATAGTTACTGCTAGAGACTGGTATGCAGAGCCAAGGACACTGCTCAGCTCTGAGGAAAACATTTTACTGTCCAAGAGGATAAAGAGGTCCCACCTGAGCCCTCCTTTGGGGAGGAACAGACAAGATAGATGCCAGAATTGACCAAATAGAGTATTCCATCCCATATACATCACACTCAGTATAAATTTGAGGCATCACGAGGGCCGAGCTAGATTTCCAGACTTCGGGATTTCCTGATTTCCCGATTTCTTGCTTCCCTTCCTTCACCCGGTGTTGGGGAAACAGTTCAGAAATATACAGGTTGTGAGCAATCCTGACTTACTTCAACTTAGGCTACATTGGGTTAATACGTATTGAGGCCTAGTTAGAGGCCTGAGAATAAGCTAATGGGAAAGAGATAACTAATTGGCAACAGAAAAGGAAAATAATTATGTGAGAAGAATCTTTCCGTGAGAATGGTATGTGTAATTGGAATAGAAAGCCACCTGCATGATAAGATGATGTAAACAAGGCTTCTCCATATAAAGTGAGTGCAAGTTGCTAATAAACGATTTCATACAATCATATTGATGTGCACGTGGAATCCTTAAGCCTCCGCAGACTGTTTTCCCACAAATGGCGCCCGAACAGGGACTAAGGGTGGCCCGGACCAGGGTCTAAGGACGGCCCGGACCAGAGACTCTTATGCTGTTGCTTCCAGGAGCGATAAAGACAGCTGGAATAAGAGGGCGGAGAAGCCAGTCGAAAGGAGATTGCTGCCCCGGCAATCTATGTAGCTGGTGCCCGGCTACGGAATAAAAGAGGTACCTCGGAATTGAAGAATCTTGCCCTGATCAGGTGAGCGGCTGGGGAGGAGATGGGGTCTACACTCTGATGTACAACAAGAAGAGACAGTAGTTAAGCTCCTCCAATATATTCTCTCTATGAGAGATTTATTACACGAAGGCAGGACCTTACGTGAATTACTGAAATGGGCACGGGATAGAGACTTGATCCCCTCGATGGGTACTGTTTTTGAGTTACCTACTTGGGAAGCCATAGGTATTGCCCTATGGGATAAAAGTAGCGATGGAGATAAGGAGGCACAACGCTTAGCGACACTTTGGAAATTGATTAAAGAAACCTTAAAAGAAATGAAAAGTGAGAGGTCAACAGCAGCCTCAGCGTTTGCTGTCTTAACATCTGATCTGCCAGTACCGATGAATGCTTGGGGTATGAACTTGACCTCTAAACAGTTATTTGAGACACCTAAAATACCCTTACCAGCACCTGAAGGGACTGTACTGATTCAAGCTCAGTCAACTGTGCCATTTGACCCTGGGGGTCGGACGAAAAGCAAAAATGGGACTGAGAAGCAAGACCAAAAGCGACCGAAAACACCACCAGAATCGTCGGAGGACCCAGAGGGAGAGAAGCCGGAGAACACAGGCGAGGAATCTTGGAATGCAGACTCTCGACCTTGCAACTGCCTGCCGTGGCTCCCAACTGCTCTGCCACCTTTCCACCTTGGAAGCCTGATTTATCTTCTTAACCACAGTTGCCATCAATTAATCCTCTGCTTCACCTGTCAACACCATCAGTGCCTGCTATAGAGCAACAACCAAGGAAAAAACTGGGACTCGGAGACAAGCAACTAAGGAAACTGCTGAAGAAGCTGACAGAACTGGAAACCAAGGATGAGTATACCCCTGAAAAAAAACCCTAGTTTTTGCTCCAGGGAACATCCCGAACAATGGGGCACTAATCCATTTTTACCCCCTGATCCGTTCCCTATTCCTGCTCCTATTTCCCTTAACCCTTTAACACCCACTGCTCTACCTCTTCCAGATCCAGCATGGGGAGGGGAGGGTAGTGGGGGGGGGTGGTAATGTGTATCCAGTAACTAGATGGAAGGGAATTATTCAAATGCTATAGTTGAAGGAGAAATGGTTCCCAATATGAGTCCGATGGTTTTCCAGTTATTGTGGGACCAGGAGGATGAGGAGGTCAATGGGTTGCATTAGATTGGAAAATGATAAAAGAAGCCAAAGGTGCCATCACGCAGTATGGTTTGAAATTGGTTTGAGTCATTTACTCAATCTCTTTTGCAACATCTTTTTACTGCTCAGTTGTTGATGCCATATGACACAAAAATGCTCATTAATACTCTGTTAACTCCTTCTCAACAATTGCAATTTCATCATAAATGGTAAATGCTGTGTAAAAATGTAGCTGTGATTCCTAGACAGAACACCAATGCATTACACGGAGTGCAAGCACAAATGTTACTCGGTGCTTGTCCTTTTGTATGAGCAGATTTGCAGGCATAATTTCAAACTGAAGTGTTACAACTTTCACAAGAATTGGCATATAAAGCTTTGCAAATTGTTCATGATCCTGCACAAACCACCCCTTTCCTTTACAAATATTAAACAGAGGAGAGCAGAGCCATATTCAAAATTTGAGGATCACATATATTCAGTGGTAATGTCACATCTTGATTTGTCAAAAGAGATGAAAAAAAAAAAAAATAAAAAAAAAAAAAGAAAAAAAGAAAAAAAGAAAAAAAAATTTTTTTTATATGTTGGCGTATGACAATGCTAATGAAAAAACTAAAAGTGCATTAGGACTACTCCCAAAAAGGTGCTACAGCAGCCCAATTCTTAGAAGCTGCTTGAGGTAAAGATGCTTAAGATAAAGCTGCTTAAGAACCATCATTGCAATATAGTTCTCAATATTGATGTATATTGTGGTGCATGGTACACTGGTGTTTCATACAGAGATAAAAAACTTGGTTGGTAATCATACTTGCAGTTTTGGTTTAGGAAATTGTACCATTTCATTTTGTTTCAGGGTAACTTTACCAGATTTTAGTGGCAATATCATTTCATTTTTGAATCTTCCAGTGGTTGTTAGTTTTTCTTATATATTGGTGAAAAGTAAGACAAAAAAACACAGTTATGAGAATGAGTATGCCTTTTCGGAGGCTGGAAGTTGCTGCGGAGAGTGAGAGTTGCTCCTGGTACGGAGAGCACCCCCACTCCTGCCTCCGCAGCCGCTTCTCGCCCCCCCGCACACACTGCTGCTGCTCAGAGAATGAGCCCTGCTGCAGACACCACAGCAGAAAAAAAAAAAAAAAAAGTGTGTGTGTGTGTGCTTTTACTGTTTATAGGCTTGGAGTTTTGTCTCTAAACAATTTTATTAGGCCTTTTTGGGCTTCAATTTGGCAACCATGGAGGAAACCAGGACTCCACCATGCTGTGACCCGGGAGGGGTCTGGGGACGCTTTTCGGGCCCCCGATAAACTTTTGTCGGATAAGCCTCCTCTACCCCCTTGGTTCTACGCGCCAGTGGACATCTGAACTTCCTCATACTAAAAAGTTATTTAAGCCCTTCCACTGTAGTGTGAAATGTGCTTTTAGTATTGTATTGTATTCATAACAGGTTTTTGTTAATGTTGTAATTTATGTGATCATTTATAGGTTGATTATGGGATGCGTCACCTATATGTTGATTATTGATTGTGCTATTTTGTTGCACTGCTAAGCAGATAAACTTAACTTTTGATATTTTAACACAGATGCTAAAAGATATTGATAGTGTCAGACATGCAGTTTTACAACATCGTGCTGCCACTGACTTTTTATTGTTAGCTTTTAGGTTATGCTTGTGAAGACTTGGATAGGGTGTATTTGCATAAATTTAGCTGATCATTCAGAGTCAGTTCACAACCAAAAACGATTGATTAAGATAACATGAAAAAATTAACTGTTGTATATACAGGTTAGATGAATGGTTAAATCATTTAAGGATGTGGGGATAGCTTAGAGATTTAATTAGACAAGGTTTATCAATTATATTTGTTATTATTGGTTTTGAAAAAAAAAAAAAAAAAAAAAAAAAAAAAAAAAAAAGGGGACCAAGCGCGATGTCAAGACATCGCTGGAGTGGACCCGAGAGGGACAGATCATTTTGCCCCTTATGCAAGACTATTTGGTTTGGTTGCTGTGAACTTCAACGGACCTGCAAATAGCCTTGGGACAGCTTAGCGGGGAAATAGCGAATTCTTACCCCTCATATTGCTTATTACCACTTTTATCTAACATGCAGTGGGAATCATGTAGTTTTTTTTCTGACAGTCCAGTGGACGGCATTACGGTCTTTACGGATGCTGGAAAAAAAATCCCTTAAAGCTGTTGTCACCTGGTAGGAGACGCCTGGGCAATGGCAAGAACATTTAATTCAAGGGAAGTCATTTGACTCTTTGCAAACCCTTGAACTTACCAGAGTTATTTGGGTTTTTGAAACGTGGAATAATACTGCTGCAAATATAGTCTCTGATTCACTTTATGTAGTAGGGATTGTTTTGAGAATGTATCATGCCATTTTGAAAGAAATTTCAAATAAGCATTTGTATTTCTTATTGCAGAAGTTATTAAGACTCTTAGCAGAAAGAGAACATCCTTATTTTATCACTCATATCCAGAGTCATTTTAGTGACCGAGGTTTGGCTATTGGTAATAACAGAGCTGACCATTTAGTTGCACCAGCGTGGACTGGTCCTTCTGTTGATGTTTTTTCACAAGCTTGACAATCTCATGCATTTTTTCATCAATCTGCTAAAGTCCTAGCAAAGCAATTTCATTTACCTCTGGGGGATGCCCAAAGAATTGTGAAATCTTGTCCTGATTGCCAAAAGGTTCATCTTGGTATTGAGATGGAAGTCAATCCTAAAGGTTTAAAATCCTTGGAACTGTGGCAAATGGATGTCACTCATGTACAACAGTTTGGACGCTTAAAATATGTGCCTGTTGTTATAGATACTTTTTCTATGGCCGTTTGGGCCTCTGCTCAGACTGGTGAGGCAACGAAACATGTTATCAGACATCTATATGTATCCTTTGCTGTTCTTGGAGTACCTCAGTCTATTAAGACGGACAATGGCCCCGCTTATACTTCTGCTTGTTTTCGACAGTTTTGTGGACAATGGGGTATTCGACATGTTACTGGTATTCCTCATAACCCTACAGGACAAGCAATAGTGGAACGTTGCCATTCGGTACTAAAGACACTCCTTGAAAGACAAAAAGGGAGGAGGAAGGGAGTCCTCCTCAGGACCGGTTAAGTAAGGTTGTGTATGTCATGAACTATTTACGTCTTACAGGAGAACGTACAGAACCTATGATACTGATTCACCAAAAAGCTTTAGCAGACTTTGGTTCGGAACCTTCCTACAAAATTTTGTTGGAATTCAAGAATTCCATCACTGGACAATGGGAAGGGCCAACAGAGGTGAAACTGACTGGTCAAGGTTATATGTGCTTACTTATAGGTACTAGAGTGCGTTGGGTACCGAGCAGTTGGGTTCGACCATGGAAACAAACGCCTTTAAATATGGATTCACAAGTGATAATATTTCTGATACAAGTATTTGTTTTGGGAGATTGTACTGATTTATTTTATTTTAGGCTGATTCCACCAGATTTTAGTAGTAATAGTGTTTTGGTTTTTAGAGTTTTTGGTAGGTGTTGTTAAATTTTTCTCATATATTGGTAAAGAGTACGATAGATTCATGAGAATGTTTTTTCGGAGGCCGAGAAATGCTGCGGAGAGAAAGAAATTCCCTCCCCCCGCCCCGACTCTTTCCCCCGCGGCTGCTTTTCAACCCCCCTTCGCGTGCTTGGCGATTGCTCCCAGCAAGCTTGCTACAGCTGAAGGTGCTGCCTCTGCCCCCACAGATACTGTAGCTGTGAGCCCTGCTGGGAGGGGGAGGAAAGGACACCACATAGCCTCGTTAAAGAGACAAAAAAAAAGGAAAAGTTTTTCTAATGCCTTCTGAAAGGTATGAAACAGAAGTGGGAAATATTTTTACATAGTTCTGGGCATCAAATGTCCAGGCCTGAATCTTGGTAGATAATAACTCGAGGGTTACCTGCTACTCATGAAGGATAGTGATATTTTCTTTTCCTTGAAAGGAGATTTTCGCTATCCATGAAATAGAAATAATTTGGCTTCAGTTAGGTAGTGTCACTACTCTGCTTTTATGCGAACTTCAGATATTTTAAAACAACTTACTTTGATGGGCACATTGATTATAATTTGATCTATTATTTAAAAGAGTTTAAAAGATGCTCAAAGCTGCACTGCAAAATGTTGTATACTATGCAGGGAGTGGTGTGATACAAAGTAATTTCTTCAAGTTTAGTTTGAAACCATTAGAGCACATGATTCGATAATAAAACTATTTTCATTACAATAAAAATAAAAAAAAAAAAAAAGGGAAAAGACAAGGGAAGAGCGTATACCCCTATGAGAAGAAAAAAGAGCGTGACCTCATGATGAGAGCACTAATGAGTTATCAATAACATTTTGATCAAACTGGTCGATGCAACAATTAGGCCTAGAAAACAAGGGAAAGTTTGAAATTTGGGTTTCTTGCTGTTTCATTTGTATCACACATAGCAAGAGGAAAAGCCTTTGGTAAGAACTGATAAAAATCATAAAATATACCAGTTAGCTTGTTGGCTTACAGATTTAATTAGGCAAGGCTTATCAGTTATATATGTTATTATTGGTTTTATATTACTAGTATGTTATTATTGCTTTTGCATCAGTATATATGTTATTATTACTTTTGCATTATTGGTATGTTATTGCTTTTGCATTACTAGTATGCTGCTTATGGCAATATATCTTTAGCATGTTATCTTATGTAACGAAATAAGTCAGAATTTCTCAAAAAACAAAAAGAGGAATATGTTGGGGAAACAGTTCAGAAATACACAGGTTGCGAGCAATCCTGACTTACTTCAATTTAGGCCACATTGGGTTAATGGCTATTGAGGCCTAGTTAGAGGCTTTCTGAGAATGAGCTACTGGGAAAGAGATAACTTAATTGGCAACAGAAGAGGAAAATAATTATGTGAGAAGAATCTTTCCGTGCGAATGGTATGTGTAATTGGAATACAAAGCCACCTGCATGATAAGATGGTGTAAACAAGGCTTCTCTATATAAAGTGAGTGCAAGTTGCTAATAAACGATTTCATACAATCATATTGATGTGCACATGGAATCCTTAAGCCTCCGCAAACTGTTTTCCCACATACTTGTATATATTTAGTAAATTTTCCGTTTTATTATTACTGTTTCATTAAAGCTGTGTAGTTTAGTTTCCAACCCATAAGTCTCTCTCCCTTATTGTCCCTCCTTCCTTTCTCAGGGATGGGAGAGGCATTTATAAAGGGCTTCTGTCATTCGGTTAATTGCCTGCCCAGGGTTAAACCCTGACAGATTTATTGGCACCCAAATTAGGGCTTAAAAAAAACAAAAAGGGGAATATGTTGGGGAAACAGTTCAGAAATATACAGGTTGTGAGCAATCCTGACTTACTTCAACTTAGGCTACATTGGGTTAATACTTATTGAGGCCTTGTTAGAGGCCTGAGAATAAGCTAATGGGAAAGAGATAACTAATTGGCAACAGAAGAGGAAAATAATTATGTGAGAAGAATCTTTCCGTGAGAATGGCATGTGTAATTGGAATACAAAGCCACCTGCATGATAAGATGATGTAAACAAGGCTTCTCTATATAAAGTGAGTGCAAGTTGCTAATAAACGATTTCATACAATCATATTGATGTGCACATGGAATCCTTAAGTCTCCGCAGACTGTTTTCCCACAACCCGGCATCCTGGAAGGATCCGGTCCGTTCATCTGCCTGTGGTCCTGATCCATGCCAGCCCATATCTGTGTGTTCCTCCCTCCGGTTCCCGACTGCTGCCGACTCCAGGAGTCCAGCCTGGACTTTCCAACAGTAGAGCATAACAAAACCAAATAAGAATGGAAAATTTACACAAATGAAGCACAATTATAAATACAGAAAGAACACATAATTAATTTTCTTGCAGTTTGTGTCCTTCTGCAGACTTCGGCGACCTTCATATATCCCATAATCTGCTCTCATGGATATGTTTTCCACAGTAACTGCGTTCCATTATCACATATACTCTTGCCATACACACACGCCTACCTATCTTACTCAGCTAGTAAATTTCCATGAGACTTCCTTAAACTATTGCTTATGCATCTGCTGACATAAAAGGAAATTACAGTTTTTATGGGAGCCTTACTATTCTCTAGCACACACTGACTAAGCAATGCACTTTTCATCCACTCTGGCACACAAGCCTGATTAATGGCATCAGTAAGCTTATCTACAAACTGTGCAAAAGGCTCTTCCTTGCCTTGCTTAATTGACATATAAGATGGAGCAGCTGCTGTAGTTCTGACTTTACTCATAGCTTCATTTGCAAGTCTCATGGACTCCCTTATTAGGTATGGACCTAATCGTACCTGTGCCTCAAAAGTAGCGTAAGGCCCAGCACCCATAAGCTGATTTACTGATATCTCATATAGGGGATCATTTTGTTCTCTAGGCATGTCTGCACATCTGTGACATAATGCTTGCCAGTGAGCTTGCCATAACATTAGCACTGACTGAGTCATAATCATTCTCATCATCTCCTTTATATCCTCTGGAAGCAACAACCCTGACCCCCAGGTATAATTTATCATTTGCTTGACTGGTTCACCATGCAGCTTGCATTCATTTACGGTGGCTCTCAGCTGTGTCAACAACTTCCAATCTAAAGGTCTATAGGCTGCTTCTACATTTCCCCGATCATCTGTTGTATATTGAAAAGGGAAAGCGTGCAGGAGGGCTTCTATGTCTGAAGATAAGTCATAATCTTTATTATCAATAGCCTCCTCCTGTATTCACAACCAATTAACCTGTAAGATAGAGCTAAGCCGTGATGTATCATCAGACCACGGCTTATTTGCAGCAAGCTCTTGTTGATTATAAGCGGCTGCTTGCGGCGCTGCAGGGGGAGCCTCCTGCTGTGCCGTTAGATCGCCTAGCCCGGAGGAGGGGGGCTGCGCCATCGGGGGGGGTGGGGTGGTGCAGAAGGTGGCGTCCACCTGTGACCAGGACCACCTACACTGGAAGATGCGGGGCATTACATTTCCGCCTTCTGCCTCACTTCCATTCCGGCGCTCAGAGCAGACACTTCTGCTCCCTGTCTGCCACCGAAGCCGCATGGCGCGGCATGGCCGGTGCTGCCCACTTCAGGGGGAGGAAAGGGGGGGGCAGTAGGTTGTACCAAGCTTTCACTGGAACTTTGAGCAATCTGTACAATTATTTTATCTCCCATTGGGGGACAGGGATCGTAATTAACCCCTAACTGATGCAAACCTGGTATCGGCTGCCCTTCTAAGGTTGCCGAGGCTACAGCAGCGATTTTCTTCTCTGTCTGATAACGCTGCAAGTAATCACTGTATGCCACGGTTTCATTAACTTATGAGTGGTCTTATCCTCTTCTATTACCTTATACCACAAAATATCTCCCAAGCTTTTCCATTCTTTCTCATCAAATAACTTAGAAGGCTCGGTAAACAACTGGTGCGTGCGGCCGTATTCTAAAAGCGCCGTTGGATCTTTCTTAAGATCTAAAACTTTTACTGAATGTTTTTGTAGGAAACGTATGAGTAATTCTAGGGCTACTTCGCTCTCCATTGAGCACACGCTTAATCTGTCCCTTAAATACAACTTTTTAATACAACTTGTAACCTTTAGTGCAGCCTTTTTTACAAGCCTTTTAATGCAGGCTTTCATCCTTTAATTCAGCCTTTTTTACAACTAAAAGCCCGTAGCCCCTTCTTCCGGACATTGAGCGAGATTCGTTCAATGTTCGCTTAGGCACGGTTCACCTTCCTATGCCTGCGTTAAGACCAACTCTTGCCCCCCGGCAGTGGTTATCGGTACTTCTCCGGATTCACCTGCTCCTGCCAATTGTTTCAGTGGCAATACTTGCCGAACGGCAATCGCTGCTATTGTTGGTTCGCTCCTCCACAAGGCTTCCCTGGCAAAAATTGGTCTTCTGTGGCGTGTGTCTGTCGATTTCAAAACTTTTCAAACTTTTTTCAAAACTCTTCAGACTTTTTCATTGTTCAGGGCCTTTTCACCTTTTGGGCGCCACTTGTGGGAAAACGGTGAGGGAAAACTAATGCAACCAATATGGTTGGTAAACGAGCTTCAACTTTATTGCGCAGTAACTTTTACTTATATAGTGTTTCTGTGACCACACCCCGGCCACCACACAACAATATAACGTATTATTGGACACCCGGTGTGTTTACCTCTAGCACAGCAAATCCCTGGTGCAGGTAGCACAGAATTAGGGGCCGATCTAATTGGCCCCTCAAACATGGGGTTGGGCACGGCAAAGGGGTCACACCCCCTACCTTTTTGGGAGCATTCAGGAACATTCTCCAACATTCTACAACACCCGCAGGCCCTGGAGATAAGAGGCTGTTAATTCACTGCTTTCAGGTGTAAACTCAGGAGGACAATGACCAGTAGTAACCAGTGGGTACTGCCCTGAGGGTTCTTCTTTCTCCTTCATTAACATTTCACACTCAGCTTGTTTCTGATCCTGGGACAGAATTCATTCTGAAAAAATTTTTCCGCTCAGAGAACCTCGAGTTTTGGGGGGCTGCAGCGTCCAACTCTGACAGAACAAGTGAGATCATAGGTGTAATATATGTGTGTTTGTGAATTCATGTTAAATAATTATAAAGTGTTTGCTAACCCAATATTGAGAGTACTAATAATATATCTACCTTCAACATTGTGAAATATGCAAGCATATGAATTCGTTAGAATGAAATATAACTGTTCTTTGTGTAACTACAAGGCTTAGAGGAACAAGAAACAAGACATCCACAGTTTCTGTACCTTGAAAAGGCTACAATGTATATTCTGTTGTGCTAATCTAAGTTGATTTTGCTGCTCACCACACAGTGTTGCAATTTAAGGTTGTTTTACTGCTGACTGCATAGTGTTGCACAGGAAAGAGCGTAGGAGCGCATGTGTGAAATCGAAGGGTAACAAGAGGGCAAACTGAGGAAGACTACTGACTTCATCCAATGACCACCAGATGGTGGTAAAAAAGACCCTCAGAGATAAAGTGGGCATGCGCCTTTGAAGGCCCACCTCTTCCAAGAACTAATAAACATTATCTGGCCTATTCCTAGAACCATCATGAATATGTATTAGAAGAGTTATGAATATGTGTTAAGGTATGTAATATAAACTAAAAGATTAAACTTTATGCTGTGTGTGTGAGTGGAACATAGACTTCCCACGCACCCAGCGCTGTTTTGCTTATTGCAATTTTATTAATTAAATGAAACCGTTACAGAATATTGAGTCTTGGTCATTTATAACAATTTTGGGGGCTCGTCCAGGAGCTCTCTCAATGCTTGCACTGAGGTCCAGATTGGAGGGGTGCCCCACTGATCTTCGGTGGCTCCTTTTCAGTCCCCTGGCTTCACTGATGGGATCCTTAATCCGAAATTGCAATAAGCAAAAAAAATTAATCTTTTTTTGTAATGAGCTCTTTTGTGGACTGCAGTACTGTGTTTTGCCCGTAATTCTGTGCATGAAGATCCAAACGAAGACAACGGGGTCATAAGTATTAAAGGTGTGTACCTTTCGGTTGGGTGGGATTTGGTTTCTTGTGTGTGTGTAAGAGCGTGACTGAGACAGAACCTCATTCTGGAGCGATTGTGGAGGTCTTCTAACCGTGGTTCCAATCTCCTGCGAAGGACTTGGCCAGTGAAGGACCGAAGCAATTCCTATAGGATTCGTAGGTGGGTGATAAGTTATTTAAGCCACCTGCAAGACACTCTTATTGAACCAACCAAGGGCGGGAGGATTGCCACTAGTAAAATCCTCACATTATGAGACAGAAGACTTCTAGTACTAGGAAATTAGGTCAGGTACCAGATATTCCTCCGGAGAGTCTTTTAGTTCTTATGTTTAAATATTGGGATATTAAGGAAAAAAAAAATGGATCCAGAATTCTACTTTACCTACAGTGCCCCTCCTCACATTAAAACCTAGGGAGGAGGAGAATGAAAAGAAAAGCAAAGATGAAGAAAAATGAGAACCTTTAGACCATCTGCCTCCTCCACATTTGCATAATCAGCCGTTGGTTGCTCCGCCGGCACTGGCAATACCTCCGTTACCTTCTCCGTCAACGAAAGGTGAGCAGCCGACTGCTACACGAAACAGAGAGAGGCAGCACGAGACTGCTTTAATGTACCCCTTAAGGGAAGTACCACTCAGTGGGAATCAAGGAGGATTAGGATCTGTGATATTTCCCCTTAATACAAGTGATGTTAGAAGTTATAAAAAGGATATGGGAAAGCTTGCCCAGACATTAGGAAGAAGCTGGAGAAATTAGAAGATTGGCCCAATAGAGGTCTGAAAGAGCTGTTGAGAGAAGCACAGAAAGTGTCTGTCCAGAGGGATGAGAAGAAGGTGAAGACGAAGGCAAAAAATTTTTGTAGTGGCGGTAAGGGAGGTAAATCAAGGAAGACATATGGGAATGAGAGGGCAAGGAAAAATAGGCGGGTTATGTGGGGGATCGCAGCAGAATTTTCTTTGACATCTAGGGGGCCCTCTGGTTTTTTATTGCAATAAGAGAGGGCACATCCAGAAAAACTGTAGGAAGAAAGAGCAGGATGAGAAAATGTTAAAAGGAGAATAGGGGTGTCAGGGGCTTTATTTTCTGGGGACGACAACATCAAATGAGCCCTTGATAAATTAGTAATAGGTCCCCATAAGGAGGAATTTTTATTTTTAGTAGATACAGGGGCTGAAAAATCAACAATTCAAAAACTTCCAAAAGGGGGAGAAAAAGTGAGAAATCATATGACAGTAACTGGCGCGAATGGGGAGCCTTTTGAAGTACCGATTTTAGGAGACGTAGAAATAGAATCAGAAAAAGGAATTTGTCTAAATTATTTGCTTTTGCTCCCCGAGGCAGAATATAATTTATTAGGAAGGGATTTGATTCTTAAACTAAATTTAAATATTCACAGTCAAGGGGACAAATTACAAATCAAATTATACACCTTGATGCAACCAGATGAAGAAATTGTTAATCCATAAGTATGGTATAAGGAGGGTAAAATGTTCCTCAGAGCTGAACAGTGTCCTTGGCTCTGCATACCAGTCTCTAGCTGTAACTATAAACATCGAGTGTTATCAGTCCTAGAAGCAGATGCTATCTTGAGAAACTTGCTGTTAATTTAAGAAATGCAACTACTTACAAGAGACTTAGCTGAAAGCAAGAGCACAAGACAGAAAATTACCTTTATCCTGGCCCAAACGAGGGTAGGGACAGAGGAAGTTAGACCCTGATTGGGTATCCGGAATTTGGAATTCTGGCCCTATGGCCCCCAAGGACATAAAAAAAAAAAAAAAAAAAAAAAGGAAATTTGTCAGGTCCTAGGATTATTAGGGTATTGTAGACCATGGCTTGAAAGCTATAGTGAAAAGGTAAAATTCTTGTATGAAAAATTAACAAATAACCAGCTTAAGTGGTTTGCTGAAGATGATCTAAAATTTAAAGAAATTAAAAAAGCATTGGTAGAGGCTCCTGTATTAAGTTTACCAGATTTAAAAAAACCCTTTAACCTTTTTGTGAATACTGTAAACCAGACAGCTTATGGTCCTCACTCAGGATTGGGCAGGAATCAAGAAGCCTGCAGGATATTTATCCAAATTACTTGATCCAATACAGATAGTAGTATTTTAAAATATGAAACAACATTAATTGACTCTCCCAACTTGGAATTGACGATAACCTCTGCACAAAGCCCTGCACAATTTCTGTTTGGGGAACCATCAGAGAAATTACAGCGTGATTGCCTACAAGTAATAGAAACCAAAATGAAAGAGAGATTAGATTTAAGTGATACTGAACTGGAGAAGGGAGAAAAATGATTTGTAGACGAATCCTCCTGAGTTATAGAAGGGAAAAGAAAATCTGGATATGCACTATGTTATTTTATATTTTGATTGTGAGGAAAAATTAGCTACTACTCATAGACGTCACACGAATTTACAAAAATAACAGGCTTTATGATTTCAGCAAATGACAAAGATTTATTTTAGGGAAAGGAGACTATAACGCCACCTTTAAAAGAAAAAAACAAGTTTACAAGAGGAGAAAATTTACACAAACTAGTCACTTTGGGGAGAGAGTTGTTAAGAAAAGGAAAGAAAAACAAGAGAGCAATTAATTTCCCTTTTTCTCTTGGAGTTTCCATACAGCAAAAAGGGGTTCTGTCTTTTCATAAATCACTGGCACACAGACTTGCTAAAGATGACACACAGATTTTGCCATCCCAAGAACTTCTTGGGGCATGGTAAACTGTCTGTTGTACCCCACATTTGCCACATCATATTTACCTCACCATATCACATCAAGGACCAAAAGATTCACCTCTGAAGAAGTGTCAAAATTCGAGAAGATAGGGGCCAAAATTGGAACAGGGTAGATGGATACTGCCGGAAGGCGGGAAAATGTTACCTAAAGCATATGCCTGGAAGATACTGGAAGGATTACCTTCCCAAATACATTGGGGAACTAAAGCGTTGAGTGATCAATTTCGTAAACAATACGGATATATAGGAATCTTTGAAATAGCAAAACAAATTACTCAAAGGAGACTAACTTTTCAGAAGATTAACAGAAAAATAAACAGGTGGCTATGGGTGGAAGGCAAATTGCCAATAGACCTTTTGAAAAAGTACAAGTTGATTTTACTGAGCTACCAAGAGTGGGGAGGATTAAATAATTACTAGTGATAGTAGACCATTTAACATGATGGGTAGAGGCTTACCCTTTGGCAAAAGCCACAGCACAAACAGTGGCAAAAATTTTGTTAGAACAGGTAATACCTAGATATGGAGTAATTTATGGTATCGAATCTGAACAAGGCACACATTTTATTTCAAAAATAATTAAATTACAATGCCAATCTTTGGGTATCCATTGGGATTATCATACTCCTTGGCACCCACAAAGCTCAGGCATGGTGGAAAGAATGAATCAAACTATTAAGCAACAACTGGCAAACTTAATGGTTGAAATTCAAATGCCTTGGACAAGATGTCTACCATTGGCACTTTTAAATATAAGAACAAAACCACAAAGTGAAACTGGCTTATCACTATGAATTGTTATATGGGATGTCTTATTGTCAGGGAATGCCACTAGAACATGATATAATAGAAGATGAAAATATCAGAAAATATATTGTAACTTTGGGAAAGCGGTTAAATGAATTAAGGGAGATGGGAATGTTGGTGCAAACACCCCCCTTGGGATTTGTAATACATCAAATTCAACCTGGTGATAAGGTCTTGATAAAGACATGGAAAGAAGAAAGCTTATCCCCTCTCTGGGAAGGACCTTTTCTTGTGTTACTAACTACAGATACTGCTGTCCATACTGCTGAGAAAGGGTGGACACACGCCTCCAGAGTTAAGGGACCAGTAAAGGAGTGAAAGATCACCTCCCAGCCTGGGAAACTGAAAAGCACACTGAAAAGAACTCGTTATCGTCTCTCCATGTATTATTTGAACAGCAGACCTCCAAAGAGGAAATATGTTCTCTGTGTTTTTAAACACAGTAAAGAACTTTACAGTGACTCCTTTGCCTGAGGCCCTTCCTTTGAGACCCTCCCGAATGTTGGTGGTGCTGTGGGTAGGGTACCATGTGGGACATTTCAGCAACCTCCCCTTGGCCTCTCTCCTTTCCCTCTGCCCCATCTTGTCTCTGCTGGCAAGAGTGGGCTTGTGATGAACAGTTTGTCCCCACGGTGCCCAACTGCTGACCCATCAGGCTCCTGGAGCAGAAATGACCTCACAACCACATATGACATGTATAATGGAGAATTACTGTAGATTATAGAAAACTGAATGCTAATACTGAAAAATTAACTGCAGCTGTCCCAAACATTGCAGATCTGTTGCTAGAAATCCAGGAAACAGCACACCCAGTGCTTGCCTCTCTCGATGTGAAAGATATGTTTTTTCAAATTCCCATTGTTTCTGAGGATCAAAAATATTTTTCTTTTACTTGGGATGGAGTACAGTATACTTTCACCAGGTTGCCTCAGGGCTACAAACATTCTCCCATGCTTGCTCACCATGCTCTGGCACATGAGCTGGAAAATATTCCAGAAATAAAAAAGAACCCAGATGTGTAAAATCTATCAATACATTGATGATGTGCTGATAGGTGGTCAAAATGAGCAAGCCGTGAGAGCAGCTTATGCCATAATTGGGCACTTAACAAGCTTACAAATAGAAATCCCTGAGGATAAAAGACAACCTCCCTCCCAAGAAACAAAATTTCTAGGAATCACATGGAAAGGTGGGACATGGAATATCCCTAAGGATACTCTCTCTCACCTGGGAGAAATAAAGGCACCCACAAATAAAAAGGAATTTCAAGAAATTATGGGAACTGCAATATTGCCGAAAGCACATACCTGACCTGTCAATCATTGCTAGGCCATTGTATGACTCATTAAAAAAACACCGCCACTGGAAGTGGACTCAAACTCATCATGAGGCGCTAAAACTCCTACTCCTAGAGGCACAGACCTTTCAGACCCTGGGACCTCTTCACCCAGAAGATGCCATTCGGGTATTTTTGATTTGTATAAAGAAGCAGAATCTCGTGGTTGGTCTGTATCACGAGAACAATGTAAAACAATAATTTCCTCATGTGATTTGTGTAAAATTCAGTTGGGAGAACATCCTCTGACTGCTGACAATTTACATCTCAGAGATGGTAAAACATTGTGGTCTACTTGGCAAATAGATTATATAGGACCCTTCCGGAGGTCAGGAAAGAAACAATATGTTATTGTAATTGTAGAAGTTATCTCCAGGTTAACATGCCTATGCTAAAGCAAATGGAGAAAACACTGTATCGTTCTTGAAAAAAATTTTTGGAATTTTGCCTAAACCTAGCAGTATTCAATATGATAATGGTACTCATTTCACCTCCCACCTGGTCCAGCAATGGGCAAAAAGTGAAAATATTAACTGGACATTTCATATTCCCTATCATCCCCAGGCAAACGGCATTGTTGAAAGAACTAATGGGTTACTTAAAAAACTCAGTAGACCTCATGAGAGTAAATGGAATGAGAGACTCAATTATGCTATTGCCATGGTCAATAATAGGTGGGGTGTAAACGGGTGTCCCAGAATGACAGCATTCTTTCCCCTGTCGCCTAATCAAGATAACAACACTGAGAAGCAGCCTCCCAGGAACTTCAGAGGAATCTTGCAGCCGGGCAAAGCTGTTTTTGTGAATTTACCTAACGTAGGTAGAATTAAACTCGTTTTGCAAAATCCACTGAATTCAAACACATGGGTGGCAACTGACATGAATGATAAACATCACAAAATTAGCACAAACTGGATAACCTGTGTGGAATAAGGTTTAAGTTATCTTTTTGCCTATGTACTGTAAACAGATGTTTTCTTTTGGTCCTTTGTGTAATTAGGTTTTGTGTATTGGGACAGAATGAGGTTGAATTAATGTGACTACAAGTCTCAGTAACCCTAGGACATCAAAACAAAATTCCCCTGCTGTACAGTCTCAGACTTGGCTACTCTGAAACTGACACTGGAAGAAATTACTTGCTGCTGTAGCAGGAAGGAGCCTTTCTTGCTCCTGAGGCTCAACAAGCTGCTGGCCTCTCCATTACCTCACACAAGACTGAGCTCACTCTGTGTGGGTGTGTCCCACCTTTATTGGCCCCTGATCTTGCTCATGCCCAATAGGGGGCCTGTCCTAACCAGGCACAGGTGGACTCACACCCACTCATTGGCAACTCGAGGCACCTGGTTTATCTTGTTTCTCTACATGCTGCTGGCTGGGAGGCTAGCCAACTCTTTAGCATAGGTAAAGTAATTTATAACATCATGATTTTGTCCATGATTGCTCCTGGATTGCTGTTACCTTCAATATATTTTATTGGTGGTATAATATCTGATGTAATTTGTATGTGTATGAAATGGGCCTATGTTATATATTTGTTATTACTGCATTGTATCTTATTTTATAATTATAAATATAATTATAAATATAATTATAATTCTTATAATTTTTATTACTATTGCTATTGTATTTATTAGCTCTCATATATAATCAACATCTTCTCCTTCTCATTTAATTGCTAAGATTCTATAACCGTCAATATTTTACCTTTCTTTCTATACATGTTGTACATGTCACTACCTGACACAATTGCTTTGTACATGCACATACCTTACTCATATTAAGTTGATTCTTTCTAACCTTTCATATATGCTCTCTGCTACCTTTTAGCCGTTAAATGTCTGTGATATATCTAGATACTTAGTTGCAAACTTTCCCAATGCTGGTAAAAGAAAAAAATGGTGGGGAAACAGTTCAGAAATATACAGATTGTGAGCAATCCTGACTTACTTCAGCTTAGGCTACAGTGGGTTAATGGTTATTGAGGCCTAGTTGCAGGTTTCTAAAAATGAGCTAATGAGAAAGAGATAAAAAATTGGCAGCAGAAGAGGAAAATAATTATGTGAGAAGAGTGGTTCCATGAGAATGGAATGTGTAATTGGAATACAAAGCCACCTGCATGATATGATTGCGTAAACAAGGCTTCTCTATATGTGAGTGCAAATTATTAATAAATCATACAATCATATTGATGTATACATGGAATCAATCCTTAAGCCTCTGCAGACTTTTTTCCCACAAAAAAAAAAAAATTATATGTATAGATATATGAATGTGTTTATCCCAAAAACACACTCCCCTAGCCTCAAAACCCACAGGGTGAGGTGACGTGATATAGTGAGGTGTATATGATGTGGCAAATGTGTGGTACAACAGACAGTTTACCACCAACAACCCCCACAAATATACGTTAAAAATATACTGGCTTTTGAGCTAGGTAAGATGTGCGGTGGGAAGAACTGTGCCAGGCAGGATGTGATTACTGGTTGCTCCTTAATGGAAACCTCAGGGACGGAATTGGCCTGCTAAAACAGCACAGATTACAAAAAAGAGCCACACAACACAACCACGCCAAATGGGATGTGTGTATATATAGGGATGTGTGTATATATATATATACATATAAAAAAAAGAAAAAAAAAAACAAAACAAAACTGACTCAAGAGCCACGGGGTGAAATGATGTAAACACTTTGAATTGAAAATACAAAATATTTCTCTTGAAACAATATTTTTCCTTCTTCTTCCTGCTCTGCTGCAACCTACTATCAATTAACATATCTTTACCTCACCATATGCCTGAAAGACACCTAAAAGATAAGAATGCTTATCACGTCGCTTCCTGGTGCATGGTGGAGACAAAGACAATGAAATTAGCAGGACACCCAAAAGACTAAAAGACAAGGATGACTCATCTCCGGAAAGTCTGTGTGTATCTGGGACTTATGCAAAAAGTGAGCCTTCTTTTCTACTGTATAAAAAAAAGCCAGGAGAAAAGAAGAAGAAGCAGCTTTCCTCTAGCCCCCCCCCTTCTCTCGGCACTTTGGTTTCCAGCTACGGGGCACACACAGCAGAGGATCGAAAAGCGGAGAACCCAGATCAGCAGAAGCAGATACAGCCAGAGGCCAGGGCCGGGGCATGATGATAAAACCCCATTGTTCTTTTATTTTCTTAATGACTCTCTCTCCAAGGTGACTAATTAGTGCAAAAGCTCTATTCTTGCACACTTGTTTTTCCTTTTTAAAGGTGGCGTTATTGTCTCCTCCCCTAAATAAATCCTTGTAACTTGTTTAAATCATAAAGCTTGTTATTTTTGTAAATTCATGCATCTATGAGTAGTAGCTGAATTTTCCTCATAATCAAAATATAAAATAATAACTCGGATCATAAATCCATGTCACAGCGTCATAGAATCATGGAACAGGTTGGGTTGGAAGGGTTAAAGATTATCTTATTCCAACCCCCTACATGCATGGGTAGGGACACCTCCCACCCAACTGAAGCCAACCCTGTCCCTCTCCCAATGGAGCTCCCTAGAAATATAGACACAGAAAGACAAAAGCCATCTCATGTTCCTGCCCCTTGCCCCAGCCATGCTCACATTGCTCAAATGTGACTTTTTCTAAAATTTTATGTTTCATCCTGGTGTGGGGTGCTTCAGAGCTGCAGATCCACATCTGCCCCTCTGTGCTCCTCCATGGGCTGCAGGGGACAGCTGTCCTCTCCCCACAGCCTGCAGAGGAACTTCTGATCTGTCCCTTCCTTCATTCACTGACCTTGATGTCTTGTGGAGGGCTGGGAGCAAGCTTCCACCTCCTTCTCCATGGACATCCTTTGCATTTTCTACTAGAGACATTCCATGGTCACCCAGGGCAGCTGCTGACTCCTGAGGGAGGTGCTCACCTAGGAATGGGAACCCCACGTCTCCACACCCCTTCTATACCCTCAGGGTCAGTGCAGAGACCCCCATGAAAATGGTGTCCAGGCACCAGACCCTGCATCACAAAGCCCTGATGTTGGCTGTGGAGATGCCCAGGCCTGGAACTGTCTGGGACTGTGTCACAGAATCATGGAATCATGGAATGGGTTGGGTTGGAAGGGTTAAAGATCATCTAGTTCCAACCCCCTGTATGCATAGATAGGGACACCTCCCACCCAACTGAAGCCAACCCTGTCCCTGTCCCCATGGAACTCCCTTCTTAATCCCATCCACAGCATCAGCCTCACTCAGCAGTACTGTCTCTTGGAGCTGCTCGAGGATAAGCTGCCTGTGCTCCTCCTGCTGCATGATCCTACAGATCATTCCCATGACCTTCCAGATCATTCTGAATCACAGAATACCTCTGGCTGGTAGAGACCCTTGAGCATTTCCTTGTCTGAGAGCCCTGCTCAAGGCAGGATGAAGCAGGTGAGGTTGCTCAAGGGATTCCCCAGTGTGGCTTCATCCACCAAGGGGGTGAAAGTTCCTATTGTCCCACCCCACAGGGGGATTGTAAAGACAGCAAACACTGTTGGCCCAAGTGTTGTACTCTGAGGCACCATCACTGCTTGCCAGGAGGACTATGGATCACTGATGGCACTGTGACCCTCATCATCTCGTGAACTTCCCACCTACCACATCACCCACACCTTTAATCCAGACATCACCAGTCTGGCTACAACAGGACAATGGTAGAGCATGTCAAAGGGCTTGCTAAAGGCCAGGTGCACCCCAAGCCTTTCTATCCCCTGCCCACTCTGCTTCAGCAATCCCCTCTTTGTCCTTCACCTGCCTGGAGCAGGCTGGACCCCATCACTGTCCCAGGGACTGAGATCTTAGAATCATAGAATCGTAGAATGTTGGGGGTTGGAAGGGTGTTAGGAGTTTTTCGAAGAAAACGGACATGTGAACAATCCTGACTAATTAGCTGTAGCCAGAGTGAGCTAAGGGCCTTGAGGCCCAGCTGCAAGGTTATTAAAAGATCAGCTATGTGCAAAAGATAAGGGAGTTGGCAGCAGCAAAGAAGAATAACAGGATGGGAAAGCATCGCATAGACAGCACATAAACAGTTGTATTTAACCAGTTCTGAGCCCCTGAGAAGAAGAAAGCTACGGCAGATAAAAAGTTGTAAACAGGATGCCTGCGGTCAGCAAAGCAGGACAAGGACGATAAGCAGTACCCTATCGCAACGCGACAACAGGTGTGTGAACAGCAACACGCAGACAATCAACATAAGCCACGAAGACGCCAAGACCATATAAATGTAACGCTTTGCTTAATAAAATTGAGATTTGTTGCTAACTCATATAGAGTCATCTCTTTGCTCTGCAAGCCCGCCTCCACAAGTGGTGACCCCGACGTGATACGGCTATAAGAGTGACTCCAACTTGGTCAGCTTTTTGACTCTCCGTGAGAGCGGTGACCGGAGGAAAGGCCAGTGGCACTAAAGAGGACTGATGAAAAAAAGGGAGCAGCTGTCCTCCGAGTGCCGGTGAGTTCAACTTCCCAATTGAGATATGGAAAGGGAAGCGGTGATCTCATTATTAAGTGAATTTCTCGCTAAGCGAGAGGCCTTGGTGTCTACCAAGAAACTGCACAGCCTATGTAGTTGGGAGAAAGAAAAGGGGTATTTGCAAGACCTCACCCTCGTATTCAGTGTTTTGGAGTGGCGAGAGATTGGGAATTCCTTGTGGGATCGAACGCTAGATGTAGATGCTAAAGCCAAAGAACTTGAGAAGACGTGGAATGAAGTTATTAATACTCTGCAACTATACCAGTCAGAAAAGAAAGTGGCTGCCGCCGCCCAAGTCATGTTAGGCAAGACTGCACCTGTGGATAAGAACTCTAAGCTGTTCGCCACCGGACCATCTGCGGCCGGTTTTGACGTCCTTATCTGCTCGTCTGTAACAGAGATGCGGCGACGGCTGCAGCAGGCGCCAGAGGTCAGAGGACCATGCTGCAGTCCATGCTGTGTGCCCTCGGCTCTCCCTCCTCCTCCTGATGAGTTACACTACCGTCCTACTGGGAAAATCCAGATAATGAGCGAGACGGCGATGATGCCGATGTGATCCCCAGCGATATAGATGACACCGAGCAGCCACAACCTCCACCAGCAATGAGAGAGCTGCAGAGTAAAAAGCACCCACGACCATTGGATCACCTCCTCTCTGAAGTGACGAAGAAAATGCAAGACATACCAGTTTTCCAGCCTAAACCGATGGTTACCAGTACTGTGGGTGACGTGACTGTCACAGCATTGAACGGTTTGCATATTAAGCCATTATATGCGAATTACAGGTGGTCTGGGGTTATTAGAGATGATATCTTACAATGAGATTGGAAGGCCTCCGAGGCATGTGGGGTATGCCCATTAGCATGTCCAATTAAGGTAGTTGATAATGGGGGTCAGGCACATGCACAATATAGTCCTTTTGAGTGGAAGTTTATGCAACAGTTGCGGGCTACGGTTAGCACGTATGGGCTGCATTCGGAACCCTCGCGTCAAATGGTTAATTACTTGTTTGCTTCTAATGTTATGACACCAGAAGATTGTGTTACTGTTGCTAAGTTGATTTTAACCCCCTCTGCATTCTTGTTGTGGAAATGGTTTTGGGAGGATGAATGCTGAAAACTAGTCAATGCTTGTAGTGGAACAAAGCAATCAGACGCCTCTGATTACTGAGAAGTGGGTGTGAGCCGGTATCAAATCCACCTGTGCCCAATTAGGGCAAGCCCCCTATTGAGCATGTGCTCTCTGTGGAGTCTCGAACCCAGGGCTTTCGGCATTGCAGTACTGGGTCATAACCAGCTGCGCCACGAGAGCCTCACCTTGGAGGGGATGAGCGCTGGTGGCGCAATAAAGGTAATACAGTGCTTGAGAGTGAGCTAGTCTGTGGCTGTGAGCTTCACCTTTTATTGGCCCCCTGGTCTTGCACATGCTCAATAGGGGGGCTCACACCCACTTCTCGGTAATCAGAGGCGTCTGATTGCTTTGTTCCACTACAAATGCTAATTCTGCTTATGATCCCAATGTTAATAATCCCCTATATGCTGTTACTTTAGATATGCTTATGGGATGGGGTACTTACGCTGCGGGTGTACAGCAATTGCAGATGCTGATGATGGTCCATAATGCTGCCGCGGAAGCCGCGAAAGCAGCTTTGTGGAAGGTACCGTTGGAGAAAAAATTGCCTAATTGGGCAACAGTTAAACAGGGGGCAAATGAGGATTTTGCTACATTTTTAAATAGGCTTGTTGCATCTGTTGAGGCTGCGAGTGATCTTGACGGGGACCTTAGAAGTTGTCTGTTGAAAACGTTCGCATTTGAGAATGCAAATGAGAAAACAAAAGTAATTTTGAGCACACTTCCATGTGATGCCACTGTAGGCGATATGCTCGATTGTACGGCACATATAAGTACGCAAAAGCAAGCTATGGTAGTTACAGAAGCAGTTAAAACCACCATAGCCGAGCAGGGCAAGGTTATGTCAGATGCACTCGCTAGCCAGACACAGGTGCTCGCAGCCACGCTTCAGATGAGAAAAGGAGTTTCAAGGCAGGGACAGCAAAAAAGGAACATGTTTTCGCTGCGGGTTGCAAGGGCATCTGAGGTGTGACTGTAGAGAAACGGTTTGTTGTGACAATTGCAAAATGAATACTCATAGTACCGTAGTTTGTCGCAGGTCGGGAAATGGGAATCTGAGCCCGAAGGGGGGCCGCGCGTCGACAACAGTAGCTGCCCCACTCCAAGTAAATGGGGGGCTCCCGCCACTGCTGGGAGCCTGGGAACAGACTTGGAAGAAGCAGTAGATGTGACGTTGGTAGACACAAAGCCTGTTAAAATACCCACGGGTCAGACAAAGCCAAATTCGATAGGTATAGGAACATTACTTTTAGGATGATCTTCGGCTAGGCTAAAAGGTATAATAGTATGTCCAGGAGTAATTGATGCAGACTCTACTGGAGACATTTGCATAGTGGCATATACGTTACAGCCACCGTTGTTCATACCGAAAGGTAGCAAAATTGCACAGTTAGTTCCCTATAAAAACTTACTAGCGGAATTGAGCAGTACAGCTGCGACACGGCCTCTGCGAGGCAATACAGGCTTTGGGTCTACTGATACAATAGCGTGTCTTACCCTAAATATGTGTAGACGCCCCACAACAATGGTTAACATTAGATATAAGGGAGAAAACAAGCCATTTAGAGAACTGTTAGATACCAGAGCAGGTGTTATCATAATATCTACACATTTTTGGCCTTCGCATTGGCCACTTCAGCCATCACCAGTAGATATTGCAGGGGTAGATGGCGGCTCTAAGGCATTGGATGCTTTAGGCATGGCAGACACTGAGCTGGAAGGTAAACTTGCACATGCCACCATAACTGTGCTACCCTTACCTCAAGGAATAGGGGGATTGATCGGCCGTGAGTGCATGACACAGTGGGGCCTCGTGTTAGAAACTACTGATTCAGTTTTTGTGCAGTGGCCACTGTTGGAAAGCAGCCCCAGCCCTTAAAGCTCACATGGACATCAGAGAAACCAGTATGGGTTGAACAGTGGCCGCTAAAAAAGGAGCGGCTGCAACAGGCACAAGCTCTTGTTCAAGAAAAGCTTGAAGCAGGACATATTAAGCCGTCTACCAGCCCCTGGAATACCCCCATCTTTGTGATTCCCAAAAAGTCAAGAAAATGGAGACTTCTGCATGACAGAGCAGTGAATAAGCAGATGCAGCCGATGGGTGCGCTGCAGCCTGGCCTTCCTTTGCCTACTATGATCCCAGAGAAATGGCCCTTACTAATCATTGACTTGAAAGACTGCATTTTTACGATTCCATTGCATCCAGCAGACACGAAGCGTTTTGCCTTTACTCTGCCAGCTGTTAATAAAAGCGCCGAGTCAGCAATTTGAGTGGATTGTACTTCCACAGGGAATGCGAAACAGTCCTACCATTGAAACAAAGAAAAGACCCTGACAGGGTTAACTCCTGGCGGGATAAATTCCTGTAACTTTCCACCAAAGCAGTGTGAACATCTTCTGTCTTGTAAGTACAGATCTTGCTTTTAAAAAACAAGACACTACCAAGGCCAACTAGGCAGCGAGGGGATTAACTTCTGTAAAGTGTAGGTCTTGTTCTCAAAACAAGGCACTGCCAAGGCTAGCTAGGCACCGGGGGAGTGCGAACACCCGCACGGAGACAGGATGCGGATGCCACAACCAGCAGATAAGGGAAAAATTATGGCAAGGGTCCAATTTCGCTCTGTAAAAAGAGGATGAAGTCATCAAAAACAGGAGAGATAAAGAGTTCAAGTTTCGAGAAAGATTTCTTACTTCATCCAAAGACCCCCCCGACATCTCCACCCAGGCTCCGCCTGGACTCCACCTGGACTCTGCCTGACTCCGCCCAGACTCCACCCAGACTCCGCCTGTCATGAATATTATAATTATATGTTGCAAACTTATGAATATGTATGTAACCTCCCCTGTAACTGCATAAATACCCTAACCCTTTCCCTCGGGGCAGGAACTCTTTGTCCAGAGCGATCTGGGAGTTCCCCCGGATCCGAAAATAAATTCCTTTGCTTTTTAAAGGCTCAAAACTCTGTCTGTGAACACTTTTTCTTGGCCTTTTGGGCTTCATTTTGGCACCCCAGATGGGACTGGACTCCGTCGTGCCGTGATCCAAAGGGGGCCCAGGGACACTTTTGGGGCCCCCCAACGAATTCTGTCGGATAAGCCTCCCCTACTCCCTTGGCTCCTACGTGCTGATGGACACCAGACCTTCCTCATACTGAAAAGGTATTTATATATATATTTGTTTGGGTTATATATATTTGTTTGGGTTTCGAGGCCTCTAGGATTTGTGGGGTGTTCGAGTCCCCCAGGATTTACAGGGACGCGGGGGATGCCCCCAGACTAGCAGGTTTGAGTCCAGGCCAGATCTGAGTCCCTTTTCAGGGTTAAGCGGTTCGAGTCCAGTCAACTCTGATTCTAAAAGAGAAGGGTTCGAGTCCCTTTTGGGGTCTGAGTCTCCAGGAGAATTGTGTGGTATTGATAATAGGCTTCTGTTTATGCTGTGTTTTTGACGCTGGGATCCCTTGCTTATATGTTGGTTGCTGATTGTGCTATCTTGTTGTGCCACTTTTAAGAGAATTAAGTGTTTTGAGTGTTTGTTACACCGCTTTTAAGAGAATTAAGTGTTTTCAGTGGTTACGCGTCCCTACCAAAGAAAAGTTTTATAGCTTTATCTTCGGGGGGGGGTCGTGGGGGCTGCTGTGACACTGGCAGGTGTTCGCGGTTTGTAGCGACATCTTGTGACCCTAAGCAGTAGACCAGCATGTAGAATTCTGTGTAAATTTTACCTGTGCAAAGTATGTGTCTGTGAATGAAAGTGAGTGACTGAGACCCAATATAATTGCGCAGTGAGTGCGGAGTCCTGATTTGCGTTTCCATGTCACCCACGAGGGGGCCGGCCAGAGACGGATGAAGCGATTGGTGTGGATTGTTGGTACGAGTAAGCTAAGTAAAGTGTTGATATCTGGAAAGAATTTGGTAACTTAGAGAGCAAGAGAGAGAGAGCCCCCCCTATTAGTTGTAATATCTCAAGTGGACGTAATGGGGGCTGAACTAAGTAAGGAAATTAATACCAAAACCCCCTTGGGATGCATTTTAAAGCACTGGAAAGAATTGGGTGGAATTCTGGGGGGAAATATGAGGAAAAAGACACTTGTGAAATATTGTCAAGATTGGTGGCCTCTGTATAAACTAGATGATGGAGAAAAATGGCCACCAGGCGGAAGTTTAAACTATAATACCATTCTACAACTTCTGCTGTTCCTCTGTAGGATGGAAAAGTGGGATGAAGTAATGTACGCAGACATGTTCTTTACCTTAAGGGATAAGCCGGAATGGCCAAAGATTGTGGAGTAAATGTATCACCTCAAGATCCCTTTGTTTTAGCACTAGAACAGGATCAGAAAAACAGCAGAGTGAAGGAACGCTGTTGTGATGCTTGTAGCATAGGGAAATGATGCCTTAAGCTGAAACAGAAAGACAATGAAACAGAAAGTGCCTTTGGCCTCCAAGAGTACCAGCCCCTTGTACCAGGGCATGGAGTACCTGGAGTACCGCTGCCAATACCACAACGAAGGGGCAGCAGTGGATCCTCCCTAGAATAAGGGGACGAAAGAAGCAAAGAAGTGGAAAGAGCTCCATAAAGGCCAGTAAAGAAAGACCAAGATGAGGAGAAAGCCCTGCAGGAGACAGGGAAGAGAAGCAGAAAAGGAGAAAGCAGGATATGTAGCGGGAGGAGCCATTCTTGCTCCTGATGCTCGACGAGCTGCTGGTCTCTTCCAGGACTCCAGCCACCACACAGTGCTTCCAGGGTAGAAGTGTAGTGGGAAGAGCCTTTCTTGCTCCAGAGGCTCGACGAGCTGCTGGCCTCTCCATGCCTCGCACCAGAGTGAGCTGAGGTTTTCTCTGTGGGTGTGTGTTCCACCTTTATTGGCCCCCTGGCCTTGCCCATGCCCAATAGGGGCCTGTCCTAATCAGGCACAGGTGGACTCACACCCACTCTTTGGCAACTCAAGGCACCTGGTTTGTCTTCTCTACATTTCCCCCCTTTTTTTTTTTTTTTTTTTTTTTAAACACTGATTACAGAATACAAACATTTTACAAACATTTAACACGATTTAACACGATTTTTACTAACATTTACACTTCTTCGGGCCCCGCGGGACACTCAGCTAAGAGCATCGAGGGGGCACTGAGGGGCAGTACAGAACACACTTATACAGGATTTAGACATAGACATACAGGATTTTCACACACAAAAATTTTTTTTTTTTTTTTACACAAAAATACACTTACGACTTATGGGATTTAACCCTAGCTTAGGCAACCGTTCAATGTCAGCCCAGGCACTTTTTCACAAAGTCTCTGTTCTTTCTCCCTCCTGTATCTGCTCTTCTCTTGGCTTCCCTCTGCTCAGGGGCTTCCAAAGAGAGAATCCTTATCTTGGCTTCCCTTTGCTCAGGGGTTTCCAAAGAGATTTCTGGTTCCTCATGGGTTTCTGGTTCCTCCGTGGGATTCCATACTTTATACTTTAATTAATTTTTTTTTTTTTTTTTCTTCTGGTTCCTCCGTGGGATTCCATACCATGGGATTCCATCCTCCTGGCTTCCTTCTGCTCAGGGGCTTCCAAAGAGAGAATCCTTATCTTGGCTTCCCTCTGTTCAGGGGTTTCCAAACCAAAGAGCTTGCTGGTCATACCTTTCAGGGAGAGTGTTAGCCCAGGCATTTTTTCAAATCGGGGATAATGTTCCTGTTGCCAGCTCCTCACACTGCTGCTTCTTTAGATGTCTGTATGTTGCCCGCATTCTCCACCAAATGTAGCGGGAGGAGCCATTCTTGCTCCTGATGCTCGACGAGCTGCTGGTCTCTTCCAGGACTCCAGCCACCACACAGCGCTTCCAGGGTAGAAGTGTAGTGGGAAGAGCCTTTCTTGCTCCAGAGGCTCGACGAGCTGCTGGCCTCTCCATGCCTCGCACCAGAGTGAGCTGAGGTTTTCTCTGTGGGTGTGTGTTCCACCTTTATTGGCCCCCTGGCCTTGCCCATGCCCAATAGGGGCCTGTCCTAATCAGGCACAGGTGGACTCACACCCACTCTTTGGCAACTCAAGGCACCTGGTTTGTCTTCTCTACAGGATAGATCCCGAAAGGCTGGAAAATGATCCTGAAGAGGGAAATAGCCATTCATATTACACCAGGGCAGCTGAGTGAAGAGATAGGGAAAAGGAGGCAGAAATGGCAAGGATAGAAGTAGAAAGGGCAAAACTAGAAGCAGAGAAAGTGAGTGTAAAAGCAGAGAAGGATGAAGCTGAAATAGAGAGGGCAAAACTAGAAGCAGAAAAAGCAGGAATAGAAGCAGAAAAAGTAAAAGCAGAAGCAGGTAGGGCAAAAACTGATAAGGTAGAAGACAAGGAAGATATAGAGGTGAAAGAAGTGAAAGCTCAGACAGGAGAGGGAAGAGCCAAGGAAAAGAAAGAGATCCCAGAAAGCTATACAATAGCCCCCCTCCGACAAGTAATCCCAGCAGTAGGAGAACAAGCATGGGTAAAAATACCATTTACCACGAGTGACCTTAACAATTGGAGGGAGGAAGCGAAAAATCTTAGGAAAGACCCAGAAGGGGTAGCCAGGAGGTTTGAATTGATTGCAAAGAATTTAGACGTCGATTGGGGGGATATTGATCTGATGCTGTCAGAATTAACAGAGACGGAAAAAGAACTTATTTTGAAAACTGGAAGGGAACATGCAGCATTGCTACCGGGTCAGGTGGATATCATGTTTCCAACAAGTAATCCAAACTGGGATCCAAACAACTCGGCCCAATATGATTTATTGCTGCAATACAGGAGGTTAATTACACAAGGCTTACGAAAAGCAATACCGAGGGTGATAAATTGGGGAGCCCTATATGAAGTTAGACAAGGACAGGATGAAACACTGTCAGAATTTTTGGACAGACTTAGAGCGGCGGTGAGACAAAATACCCCCTTAGATCCTGGGTCAGAATAAGGCAAGCAACAATTACTGGGATTAGTGATGGGACAGTCTAGTGCAGATATCAGAAGGAAATTACAAAAACTTGAACATCCTGCTGATAAAAGCCTAGAGGCTTTAATGAACGAAGCCTGGAAAGTATACAAAAATAGAGAGAGAGAAAAAGAAAAGAAAGAGAGTAAGAAGCTTGCAAGGATCATAGCAGCAGCACAATCGACTCCAAGATTCCCAGAGACAAATCTTAGGGGTACAGGGCGTGGGTATGCCATGAGAGGAAGAGGAAATCTCCAGCAAGCCAGAGCAGGCCCGAATCAATGTTCCTATTGTTGGCAGATAGGACACTGGCAATGAAATTGCCCTAAGCGAAACAAAGAACTTGGGGGGGCTACTGTGGCTCATAATGATGCTGACTGAGGGGGACCGGTGAGTCGTCCTCTAGCCGACCCACTGGTAAAAATAGAGATAGGGGAAAGCAAAATGGAATTGGATTTTTTAATTGACACTGGGGCCACATATTTGGTTTTGAATCAAGAATTAATACCAAAGACTGATGAATTTGTTCAAGTTATGGGGGCGACGGGCCAGCCAGAAAGGGCTTTCTTTTTGAAGCCTCTTAAATATAGAATTGGGAAACTGTAGTGAAATGAGGCAACCAGGTGCCACTAATTGCCAGGGAGTGGCATGAGCTTGTGTTAAGCCCATCTGTGCCTGATTAAGGCAGGCCCTAACTGCGCAGGAGCAGGATTAGGGAGCCAATAAAAAGTAAGGCCTGAATCACAAGCTAACTTCACACTGGAACTCACAATCTTGGCATGCTTGGCTTTAACTGCTTCTTTCAGCACTGCACTACCTTTATTGCTCCACTAGCGCTCATCACCCTTAGGGTGAGGCTTGAGTGGCGCAGCCGGCTAGCACGCAGTACCGCAATGCCGAGGCCGCGGGTTCGAGACTCCTCAGAGCCTCACCCTAAGGGCGATGAGCGCTAGTGGAGCAATAAAGGTAGTGCAGTGCTGAAAGAAGCAGTTAAAGCCAAGCATGCCAAGATTGTGAGTTCCAGTGTGAAGTTAGCTTGTGATTCAGGCCTTACTTTTTATTGGCTCCCTAATCCTGCTCCTGCACAGTTAGGGCCTGCCTTAATCAGGCACAGATGGGCTTAACACAAGCTCATGCCACTCCCTGGCAATTAGTGGCACCTGGTTGCCTCATTTCACTACAGGAAACAGATGGGGATTCATCAATTTTTGTATTTACCTAATTCTCCAAAACCTCTGCTAGGGAGAGATTTGTTAGAAAATTTAGGCGCCGTGATAAGATTTGATAAAGAAAAGCTTGAACTCCAGGTAAATGAAGAACAACTTATAGCTGCCCTAAGTCTAACCATCAGTTCCGTTAAACCAGAACCTGATAATCATAATATCGAACGAATCACAAATGAAATATTCGTGGGTCTGGGCAACTGACGTACCTGAAAAATCAAGACAAGCTGCCCCCATTGTTATTGTATTGATACCAGGTGCTAAGCCAGTGAATAAAAAACAATATCCCCTGAGACTAGAGGATAGGAGAGGAATCGAACCAATGATAGAGAAGTTTTTAGAATTAGAGCTATTAATGGAATGTGAATCAGATTTCAGCACTCCAATCTTACCAGTTAAAAAAACAAATGGGACTTATAGACTGGTACAGGATTTAAGAGCCGTAAATGATATTACTAAGACTCTACATCCAGTAGTGGCTAACCCTTATACACTCCTGACCAAACTAAAAGATAATCTGATTTGGTTTACAGTGTTAGATTTGAAAGATGCATTTTTCTGCCTTACCCTAGCCCCAGAATGCCAAAAGATTTTTGCCTTTGAATGGGAGTTTGTTAATAAAGGGAGGAAGACACAGCTAACCTGGACGGTGTTACCTCAAGGTTACAAAAATAGCCCTACAATATTTGGAAATCAGTTGGTTAAAGAATTAGAACAGTGGGAGTGACCACAGGGAGAGGGCATCCTTCTGCAATATGTGGATGACTTACTGATAGCAACTGAAACAGAGGAACAATGTGTTGAGTGGACAATCTCGTTGTTAAATTTCTTGGGTTTAAACGGTTATCGAGTCTCACAACAGAAAGCACAGCTGGTGCAAGAAAAGATGGTCTACCTGGGATAAGAGATTTCTGGAGGACAGCGATCCCTGGGAACCTCGAGGAAAGAAGCCATCTGCCAGATGCCCAGGCCTGAAACGGTGAGAGACATGCGAGCCTTCTTAGGAATGACAGGTTGGTGTCGCCTGTGGATATACCAGTATGGCATGCTTGCTAAACCCCGCAATGATTTGTTAAAGCAATCTAAAATTATTCTAGTCTGGACTCCTGAAGCAGAAGCAGCCTTTAGAAAACTGAAACAAGAGCTGATGAAAGCTCCAGCATTGGGCCTGCCTATTGTAACAAAACCATTTTGGCTGTTCTCACACGAGTGCCAGGAAATGGCCCAACAATTGGGACCATACAAAAGAGCCATGGCTTACTTCTCTAAGCAACTAGATGACATAAGTAAAGGATGGCTGACATGCCTGAAAGCGGTAGCTGCAGTAATAACAAACATAGAAGAAGCCAGAAAGCTTACTATGGGCCAGAAAATGACTGTGTTAGTGTCCCACACTGTATCAGCAGTGCTGGAACAGAAAGGTGGCCATTGGCTTTCACCCTCTCGGTTCCTGAAGTACCAGGCAATTTTAGCCGAATCAGATGATATAACTATTCAAGTGACTAATGTTGTCAACCCAGCCTCATTTCTAGAAGGAAGAAAACCAGCAGAACCAATTGAACACGACTGCCTAGAAGCCATCGAGGCAGTGTACTCCAGTCGCCCAGATCTCAAAGAAGAGCCACTTGAAGGAGCAGATGATTTGTTCTTGGATGGCAGTAGCTTCGTGAAGTGAGGGGTAAGAATGGCCATGATGTAAACACTTTGAAAATACAAAATATGTCTCTCGAATCAGTATTTTTTCTGCTCATTTTAAAATATACCAAACATTCTCAATTAACAGATTTTTTTTTTCCCCAAACTTTACTAGCTTCTGTTTTGTATAATGCTTGACAGGCACCTAAAGATAAGACTGCTTATCAGGTCGCCTCCTGGTACACAGTCCAGAAAAAGATAATAAATTTAGCAAGGTAACAAGGACTGAAAAATAATAATAAATAAAAGAGAAGTTCTTGGGATGGCAAAATCTGTGTTATCTTTAGCAAGTCTGTGTGCCAGTGATTTATGAAAAGACAGAACCCCTTCTGCTGTATAAAAACTCCAAGAGAAAAAGGAGAAGTGGCGGCTCTTCTTCCCCCCCCTTCTCTCTCGCCACTTCGGCTTCGGCTACGGGACAGCAACAGCAGAGGAAAGGAAAAGCGGAGAACATCAACCAAGCAGCATTGGCACGGTAACCCGACTCCTGCACCCCCCCCCCCACTCCAGCCACAGAGACCAGGATCGAAGACGGGACGGTGATAAAATCTTAATTGCTCCCTCCTTTTCTTTTCTTAATGACTCTTCTCTCCAAAGTAACGAATTGTGTTTACCCTTTATTAACAGTGATATTTTGTTTACCCTTTCCTAAAATAAATCCTTGTAACTTGCTTAATTTTCAAAACAAGTTAGTGTGCAATTTCCATGCGTTTTCTCTGAGTAGTGGCTGCATTTTCCTCATAATCAAAATATTAGAATAATAACTCGGATCACGACAGGCTGGTTATGCAGTAACTACGACAGAACAGGTAATTGAATCGAATCCTTTGCCTGCAGGAACCTCAGTGCAGAAGGCCGAACTGATAGCTCTTACCCGAGCCCTTGAGTTAGCAAGAGGGAAAAGAATTAACATATGGACGGATTCAAAATATGCCTTCTCCGTCGTACATGCCCACAGGGCAATCTGGAAGGAGCGAGGACTGCTGACTGCCCAAGGAAAAACCATAAAATATGCAGAAGAAATCCTACAGTTTTTGGAGGCTGTTCAGCTCCCAACCCAAGTGGCCATAATGCATTGCAAAGGGCACCAGAGAGGTAATACCGTTCCAGAAAAAGGTAACAAAGTAGCTGATACAGAAGCTAAATTGGCTGCTGCAAGGACCAAAGACTCAGTAATTATGGCCCTGGTACCGGAAACCCTAGATACTAATTTCCAACCGCAGTACCAGGAATCAGACCATAAGTGGATTAAAAGAAATAAAGGTGACATGCTAGATAATGGATGGGATCAGCTAGCAACGAGACAACTAATATTGCCAGAAAAATAAGTATGGCAATTTGTAAAAACAGAACACAACAAGGCCCACTGACCCTCTCTACCAACATGTTGTAGAATGCTCTTGAATGTTCCCAAAAGGTAGGGGGTGTAACCCCTTTGCCGTGCCCAACCCCATGTTTGAGGGGCCGATTAGATCGGCCCACAATCTTGTGCTAGCTGCACCAGGGATTTGCTGTGCTACAGGTAAACACACCGTGTGTCCAATAAAACGTTATGTTGGTGTGTGGTGGCGGGGGTGTGGTCACAGAAACACTATATAAGTGAAAGTTACTGCGCAATAAAGTTGAAGCTTGTTTATCAACCATATTGGTTGCATTAGTTTTTCCTCACCGTTTTCCCACAAGTGGCACCCGAACAGCGACAAGGCCCTAAACAATCAAAAAGTTTGAAAAGTTTTGAAATCAGCAGGCACACGCTGCAGAAGACCGATTTTTTTCCAGGGAAACCTTGTAGAATCCGAACCATTGATAGCAGCGATCACCGTTCGGCAGGTATTGCCACTGAGACAATTGGCAGGAGCGGGTGAGTCCGGAGAAGTACCGATAACCAGTGTCGGGGAGCAAAAGTTTGTCTTAACGCAGGCGTAGGAAGGCGAACCGTGCCTGAGCGAACAATGAACGAATCTCGCTCAACGTCCGGAAGAAGGAGCTACCGGCTTTTAGTTGTAAAAAAAGCTGCATTAAAAGGCAAAAGCCTGCATTAAAAGGCTTGTGAAAAAGCCTGCATTAAAAGAATAAAGGGGTAGTTAAGTGCATAAATGGAGAGAGAAGTAGCCCTAGACCTTCTTATTAGTTTCTTACAGAAATGCTCCATAAAAGATTTAGATCTTAAGAAAGATCTGGCGGCGCTTGTAGAATACGGCCGCACGCACCAGCTGTTTAGTGATGAGGATAAGACCACTCGTAAGTTAATGAAATCGTGGTGTACAGTGATCAGTTGCTTGCAGCGTTATCACGCAGAGAAGAAAATCGCCGCTGTAGCCTCGGCAAACTTAGAAGGGCAGCCAATACCAGCTTTGCATCAGTTAGGGGTTGATGATGATCTCTGTCCCCCAACGGGAAATAAAATAATTGTACAGATTTCTCAAAGTTCCAGTGAAAGTCTGGTACAGCTTACTGCACCCCCCTTTCCTCCCTCTGAAGTGGGCGGCGCCGGCCATGCCGCGCCATGCGGCTCCAGAGGCAGAGAGGGAGCGGAAGTGTCTGCTCTGAGCGCCGGTAGCAAAGTGAGGCAGAAGACGGAAGCTTCGCGAGCCACATCTCCTGGTGTGGGCAGTTCCGGCCAGTGGATGGCCGCGTCTTTCGGAACGGGCAGTTCCGGCTGCCAGACGTCACCCCCTGCCCCCCCATGGTTGTGCCCTGTGGGCTGTATAACAAATGATCAATTAGAACTGCTACGACCATTTCTCAGCGCTGTGTGGATCATGACGTGAACTTGCCCATAGACTTGACAATTCTTATGGGCAAGCAACATTTACTTGGAACTCTCACGCAGTGTGAAAAAATAAAGGGATTGTTGGAAAATGGCTTGAGGAGCAAGGACATGGACCTATACTAAGCACCAAAGATTGTGAACGGTTACACAAGAAGTATATTAAGAAGTTATGAGACCCTCAGAAACTCCGGGATGTATCACCAAAAAAGAGCAACTCTGCCTACACTCCAGCTAGACTTCGCCCGTTATGAATGTAGTGATTGAATGTTGCAATCCTAGGTTTTTATTGCAGTTTAATTTGGCAACTATGAAGGAACTAGGAGTCCATCGTGCTGTGAGCCAGTGGGACTTGGAGACGCTTATTAGGAGCCCCCCGACAAAGATTCCGTTGGATAACCTCTCCTATCCCTCCTTTGGCTTTCTGCACTAGTGGACGCCAGACCTTCATAATATTGAACAGAGCTCTGACTGAGAGTGCATGTGTATGAGTGGTCGTGTGAAACGAAGACATGCCATGAATGCGAAGTCGACTTCTACTTGATTAATGGAACAAAATCCAGTTGATAACCTGTTAACCAATTTGTTTGATTCATTAACCAAGTAGTTTTTAGACTGTTTAAAGAAGGCATTATGATATTGATTGTATTCTTAGGTTCTGCATGTTTTGTTGTTTGCATTATGTTTGTTTAAGAGTTAGCACTGCAAAAGTGTTTAACGAAACGTGGGCTTGGGTTACAAGAAAAGGGAATATATGTCATAGAATGCTCTTTAATGTTCCCGAAAAGGTAGGGGGTGTGACCCCTTTGCCGTTCCCAACCCCATGTTTGAGGGACCAATTAGATCGGCCCACAATCTTGTGCTAGCTGCACCGGGGATTCGCTGTGCTACAGGTAAACACACCGGGTGTCCAATAAAACGTTCTGTTGATGTTTGGTGATGGGGGTGTGGTCACAGAAACACTATATAAGAAAAAGTTACTGCGCAATAAAGTTGAAGCTTGTTTATCAACCATATTGGTTGCATTTTTTTTCCTCACCAATCTCTGACACCAACATTTAAAAACTAGAGTAGCAGGACCAAAACTATTCACAGCAGTGAAACAGGTCACAGCCCAATGTGAACGTTGTTTAAAAAAAAAAATCCAAACACGGGAGCTAGAGTATGCCAGGGGGTAATAGACAGAGGGAAATTCCCGGGACATGTATGGCAAATTGATTTTTCTGAACTCCCAAGGAAAGGGAGGTATAAATACTTCTTGGTTTTAATAGATACATTTTCTGGCTAGCCTGAGGCATTCCCATGCAGAACAAATAAAGAAAGAGAAGTAACTAAAGTCTTCTTTAATGAAATCATGCCGAGATTTGGAGTGCCTAGGAGCATCTGCTCAGACAGAGGCTCGCACTTTTGTGATAAAATCGTACAAGCAATAAGTAAGGCATTGCTAATCAAATGGCAATTGCACACGCCTTATAGACCTCAAGCTAGTGGACAAGTAGAAAAGATGAATCATCTCATTAAAAAGCAGATTGCTAAAATATGCCAAGAAACCAACCTGCACTGGTACCAGGCCTTACCTATTGCTCTAATTAGACTTAGAGTAAAGCCTTGTTTGAAAGAAAAACTGAGTCCATTTGAAATCTTATATGGGAGACCCTACGCAATGCAGATTGTAAATAGCGAGGCTGTAGATCAGATAGGTAATCAATATGTGGATGATTATGTTATAGCTGTGGGGAAGCATTTTGATGCCACAGTGGTGATGGATCACCAACCTAAACAACCTGATTGTAAATTGCATCCCTTTAATTCTGGTGACTGGGTGTATGTTCAGAACCTTCTAGGAAAACCTCTGCAAGAGAAGTGGGAAGGACCCTTCCAAGTATTACTGGTCACCTTCACTGCAATCCGAATTAAGGAACGGCCCACCTGGATCCACTATTCCCGAGTCAAGAAGGCCCCCGAGCTTTGCAACGAACAATCCTGAGGAACCCCGACACTATGAACAGGCGGCCCTCAGTGTGGATGCTCGGACTTTGGATAAGTATAACCTTATCACAAAACCCTACCCAGAAATGGCCATGGTTGGGGACACGAATGATTAAAGCAAGACCATGGGTTGATACACCACTCAAAATATTAGACCCGGTGCCTAGCCTTGACATCTACGTCCTATGTAACAACCAGCCATATAGGCAAAAGGACTGGGGTCAAGGCCAAAACCTATTAGACTCTTTAACAGGAGAAGGAGGAGATGAAATCCAGATAGGGCGCAAAAGCATTAATGCAGAAGGGCAGGAAAATGAACAGATCAGATTTACCGTAACCCCTTTGAAAACCATATCACTTACATACAACCTGGGACCCGGAATGTGGGTCAAAAGTAAAAGATCAGCTTTTTGCACCTGGAAAGAGGACAAAGAAAAGAGAACAGACAAAGCTGAAAAAGCTGAGTGTGAAGTAAAAATAATATTAGAACATCCGATTGCAGTCACATGCTTATGGGTTAGCAAGTACGGAGCTGCTTCTGACCAGTTTCTAATTAAACCCACTCAAAGAACTACTACTGAAGCACCCACTGAAGCACTCAGCGATACGACTGCGGAAACTCCTCTTCCAGGCTGCAAAAAGGCATATAATTTGACTCATGTGGGGCCCCAGGTGGTGAGACAGTCAAATGAATTAAAATTGCTCTTGAATCCTACACATTCACGGAAAAAGATTCAAGTGAATATCCAAACGAATATTACACGATTACAAAAAGACTCTCGGCCGTATATACAACAAAGCCTCAAGGGCTGGAAGGCATGGCTATCGGCCAGATCACGACCTAGGCGTACGCGACGAGATGTAACCGGATAGTTTGGCACTGGACTGGGGGTACTAAACACAATAAACCAAGAAGTAAGAGTAAACAAATTAAGTACCGTCACTTCCCATTTGGGAGAGATCAAAGTGCCTTTAAGTTCATCCATGCTCACCCTAGCAGAAACACAGTCACTAGCAACTAAATTATTAACCCTGGTAGCTAACCACACCACTGAAGGCTTCCTAAAATTTGCAGATTACACAGGTAACGTGAGTAAAGAGATTGCACTCGCCATTCAGTGCACTCAAACACAGCAGTGGGTACAATCAGTAGCTGCAGGGATTCTGAGGGAAGGAACATCCGGTATACTACCCCAGGAGATAAAAGAAATTATAGCAAGAAACAGCTCTACAACCCAATTTGAGAAAAGTCACCAAGCGTGGTGGCAACTTGTAAATTTTACCTATAACTCACAGAGTGAGCAAATCGAAGCCTACCTGCTCACTATCAGTGCCGCCAAAGAAAAAGTCATTTTCCCTGTCCTGGCCTTGGGAACTGTGCACCAAAATGTTATAATCCAACCCATAGGCCACAATGTTTGGGCAAGTTTTGTTTACTCCAGGAAGAAGTGGCAATCAGTCAGTACAGAGGCCTGTATTCCTAAAGAACAACTAGGATATATTTGTGAAAATGCAGTTATAGAAAATGAAGATTTGTGCTTAGATACTGAGGATAGTGTATGTACCTTTGAAATGTCTCCCCATAATAATAACCAATCACAAGTTTACTATGTAGGGAATGGCTGTGCATGTATTAGAACATTATGTATTAGTATTTTTGTTGATCATTGTCACAAAATAGCAAACAGTGCTAATCTTTTTGTGTGCAACTTTACTAGAATTGTAGGATGTGATTTTGATTATCCTGCCCCAATAACCACTATGCAATTGATCGAGGCTGAATATACTTTATATCATGATATACCAAATCTGCAGATAGGCATGAATATTAATTTTTTAGAGCGATGCTTATGCACCCAGATATAGAACAATTAGTTCATGAAGTGAATAGAACCACTCGGCGTATGCTTTGGCAAGTAACACACGATTCATCAGGTATAAAAGAGGTATTGACAAAGGTAGAACAAGTAGGAAAGCATCATTGGTGGGATGTCTTCAGAGGATACTCCCCTTCAGCTACACGAGTATTCCATTACCTAATACACCCTATATTAGGCATAATAGGGGCAATACTCTTGTTGTCGCTTTTAAATTTGTGGCTGCATTACAAATTGAATAATACAGTCAAAAGGATCCAAATAATGTGGGCAATGATTCAAACCTACCGAAACCTCTCCTTGGAACTTGACGAAAGAATTCGTAAGTTCTATGGAAAGGGGGGAAATGAAACAAAGAAAAGACCCTGACAGGGTTAACTCCTGGCGGGATAAATTCCTGTAACTTTCCACTAAAGTAGTGTGAACATCTTCTGTCTTGTAAGTACAGATCTTGCTTTTAAAAACAAGGCACTGCCAAGGCCAACTAGGCAGCGAGGGGATTAACTTCTGTAAAAGTGTAGGTCTTGTTCTCAAAACAAAGCACTGCCAAGGCTAGCTAGGCACTGGAGGAGTGCGAACGCCTGCACAGAGACAGGATGAGGATGCCACAACCAGCAGATAAGGGAAAAAATATCACAAGGGTCCAATTTCGCTCTGTAACAAGAGGATGAAGTCGTCAAAAACAGGAGAGATAAAGATTTCTTACTTCATCCAATGACCCCCCCCCCACATCTCCGTGCAGGCTCCGCCCGGGCTCCACCTGGACTCCACCTGGACTCCGCCTGACTCTGCCTGACTGTGCCCAGACTCTGCCTAGACTCCGCCTGTCATGAATATTATAATTATATGTTGCAAACTTATGAATATTTATGTAACCTCCCCTATAAATACCCTAACCCTTTCACTCAGGGGGTGGAACTCTTTGTCCAGCGCGAGATGGGAGTTCCTCTGGATCCAAAAATAAATACCTTTGCTGTTTAAAGGCTCAAAACTCTGTCTCTAAACAGTTTTGCTTGGCCTTTTGGGCTTCACCATGTGCCAACTCTTTGTAGCAGAAGCTCTCCAACCAGTAAGAAAGGCATGGAATCAGGCCTTAATTTACCACTATATGGTTGATATCCTAATTGCTCAAGAAAAAGACTTTACAGATCGTGACTTACAGTTCCTCAAGGAAACCTTGAGGAACACCAGGTTACAAATAGCACCAGAAAAAAATTCAGCTCACTGCTCCATGGTAATATCTCAGTTGGCTCATTTCGGACACTGTGATACGTCCACAAAAAGTAACAATTGGGACTACCATCTGCACCCTACGGGATGCGAAGAAGTTACAAGGATACCTTCAGTGAGTATGGTCTATAGTAGGACTTATCAACTCGGACATAGCTCCTTTGCACGCCTTACTGTAGGGCACAGATCCGGTGGCCCCTGTCTCTCTTGACAGGCAACAATGTCAGCGTGTTTCAGAAAAGATTGCATCTCATTGGGCAAGCAGACGAATGCTGCACAAGCCTCTCCACCTGCTTGTCTGTACCCAAGAAGACCATGTTTTTGCACTGCTCCTGCAGTGGCAAAAACAAAAAGGGGGAGAGGGTCCCATAGCCCTCCTGGAATGGATATTTCTCCCATCTCAGCCGCAGAAGTCAATTTTGACTTGCTTGGAGCAAATAGGAGTTATTATTCGGAAGGGTTGAACGCACACCCTCGCAGTAGCAGGCACAGAGCCTTTATTCATTTGCCCATGCAGCAAGTTGACCTAGAATGGGCAATTCGGCATTCATTACCGCTGCAAATGTCTCTGCTTGAATACCCCGGCACACTGTCTACAGTATTGCCTAGCCAAAAGGAGTTGCAGTTCCTAACATCACAAAAATGGAAGTCGTTGTGCTGGCATTCCGAACAATCGCTACAGAATGTGCAGACAGTTTTTATGGATGCAGGAAAGAAAGCACGCAAAGTGGCGGTGGTTTGGAAGGCAAATAAGACCAGACAATGGGATAGTCATGTGTTACCTGCAACGCCAGAAGATTCACTGCAAACATTAGAACTTGCTGCTGTTTGTTGGGCCACAACTACATGGATGCATGAACCATTGAATATCATCACTGACTCACTGTATGTGGCTGGTGTAACAGAAAGAATCAAGGATGCCGTGTCGCGCAGAACATTGAACAAGCGCTTAGGCCAGTTGTTTCAGCAGTTACAGAAGGCAATTAGGCAGCGCGTGTGTTGCCTCCGACGAGGCGTGGCGACCTGGTTCAAGAACGACTCAGCAACCAACCCCAGGTTATCCAGGCCATCAGCTCACAGACATCAATATGATGGATGGCAAATGGCGTTTATTGTTTATGTTACACCGCATTTTATAGCCTAGGTTTACACCGTCATTTCCGTCTGCTTGCGTTACGGACCCGTACCTATTGGTTGTCAGGAGGGAAGCCTTATCTTAACTTTCCGTACAGCACGATATCTTCCGGCCGCCAAACCTTAACTGTCACATTTCAGACCTAAACTACCACACTGCAAACCTTAACTATGACATTTACCCCCTTCCCTATGCTTAACTGAATGGGGAGAAATATAGAAAACTTAAAAGACTAAAAATATTAAAAGTATAAGGCACACCTGGTTATAAGGCACATCTAAAGGTCCATGCAACTAAATTAGTAAAGGATTGTATAAAAGGCTTGTATAAAACATAAGGCACACCAAACAAAAGTGTTAGTAGAGGGTAACCGTTAATCATGGGGTACACTTATCTATAAGGGAGGTAAGTAACGATTGGATTATGTAACTAAAACCGTTTTCTTAAACCAGCTGTCTACATTTCACTAACATTATATTATCTTTCTCTAAGCGGTCTTTAACAAACAACACAAGCTTATTTAATATACAGGGTCTGAAGAGCAGTGCTACGATGAGCAGTATAAACGGTCCCATTAGTGTGGAAATGAGGGTGGTTAGCCATGGTGTGTGGTTAAACCATGACTCAAACCATTCTTGCTGGACTTCACTGTCTCTTTCTTTTTTCCAAACCTTCTCTGAGTTTGGCCATGGTATCACGGACAACGTCGGTGTTGTCTGCATATACACAACACTCTTCTCCTAGCGCAGTGCAATGTCCTCTTTGTTGTAAAAACAAGAGATCTAGTGCCCTACGATTTTGGAGGACCACTTTGGACAATGAAGTCAGGGATTGTTCTAAGGCACTGATTGATTTCTCAATTCGAGCTAGATCCTCATCCACTGTTATTTTAAGGGAATGAAACTTTTGATTTTGCTCAACTGTTGGGGCTATTTTGGTACCGGTGGGGGTCACGTGTCTGGCAGTAGTTGTGGTGCTGGTGGGAATTATAGTACAAGCTTTGATCTCGTATAGTAAAGACTCAGCTGTCGGTGGGTTAAGGGGTGAGTTGGATTCGACAGCTTTGGGTGCTTGTGGTATGGACTTAATAATTTGCATTGGCGCCCCTCTATCTTTGTAATTTCCCTGAAGGAATGGGTACCACATCTTACCTTTGAGCCATCCTGCATCACCTGGGTTTAAAATTTCCAGGACCAAATAGGAATGATTTGGTCCCCAACTTACTTGTAGGAATTCATCCTCTATCTCTGGTATCCAGCTCTTGCCTGTCACAATGGTCTCACAATCCATATATCCACAAACTAATGGATGGTTACAATAATCTTTACTTGGGTGTGAGCTGGGGCACCAATATAGTTCCCTATATGAATGACCGAGTGCCAGAATGCTCGGTTCTATCTCCTCAGGCTGTGGTACTCCGGGCAATAGAACATCAAATGTAATCTTAAAAGTTGGGGCTCCTGCCGTTATGCATTCTTTTATCACTATGCCACGTTTTGGGTTCCACAGCATCCACCTGAATAATTGGTGTTGATTGCAATTTGCCTCTCCTGCACTTACAAACCCTAAAACCAGGATCACAGAAAGATATAGTAGATTTTTTTTGCACGGGTTGTTCTGCCGGTATCTGGGTGCTGTTGATGCGGGATTCTCTGGTTCTGTCAGGACGTTCGTTGTTCCGTCGTCCTTGCTGCCCACCGGGCCATGTAGGTTAGAAGGGTGCCCGACAAGTTGGTCCTGTGAACAGAAACTTAGAGTTTTTGTTAGTTTAACTCCACTACTATTATTGTTATTATTATTACTGTTGCTATCATCAGTAATCTGGAGGTCTGGTTTAATGGACTTAAGTGGACACCACTTGACTATACCATCTTTTTTGATAGCTGCATAACCTCGCCCTGTGAGAACTAGTCTCCATCCCTGTTCCCATTCACCCAACTCATTCCTAACTCTGACTAATGGGCCTTCCTCCATAGATCTAGTGGCCCAATGTTTTTGGGCCGGGCTGTTTGCCTCTTCTCCTCTGGGGTACTGATTCAGGGCTAATAGAGCGGTAGCTAGAAGGCGTGCTTGGTCTCTTGAGGGAATGGCGTTGTCGAAGCCTTCTGCTTTCGCTAATACCTCTAATTTAGATTTCAGAGTCTGGTTCGCTCGTTCGACTATGGCCTGGCCTGTGCTATTATATGGGATACCATGTAGTAGAGTGATGCCCCACTTCTGGACGAAAGCTTGTACAGATTTGGACACGAAGTTTGGGCCATTGTCCGTTTTGATCTGATTAGGAATGCCGAGCCATGCCATAGCTGTCAGCCAATGCTGGATAGTCGCTTTGGAGTCAGTCTTAAGGTGCTGAGTGGCTACAATCATTCCACTATATGTGTCTACGGTTACCGCTAGCCATGCTCTAGGTTTCAGCAACTGGCAGAGTGTAAAATCTGTTTGCCACACTTCGGAGGCTTTGAGACCTCTGGGGTTTACTCCGCTGGACCATAGTGGTGCTTTCTGACAGTAGGGACATGTAGCTACAATGTGTTTCGCATCAGTGACTGGAATCCTGCATTTCTTCGCCAACGCTTTAGCTCCAATGTGGAGAGACTCGTGTAGCTGACGGGCGTCTCTCAATGTCCACAGTCCTTTTGCAGCAGCGTCTGCTTTGTCATTGCCGATCTGGAAGAATCCTTTAATTGGGCTGTGGCTGTTGACGTGAATGACCGCTATAGTGCCTTCTCGGGAAAGAAGCGCTTCTTCTAGCATTAGAGCTACTGTAGATGTTGACACGCCTGGCCTAGACATGGCCAGGCAAAGTTTGGCCACAAACATCGAGTCAGTTACTATATTGAGATGTTCTGTTGGGAACAGTCCGCACGCTAGTGCTACGGCCGACGCTTCTAGCTGTTGGACTGAGAGAGCAGGATCGGTCATTTTAACGCAGTGCCATTCTCCTCCCGATTGCCATACTGCAGCCGCGGTTGAGGTCATTGAGGACGCTTCTGTGAAGACCGTTGGTCCCGGTTGAGGCCAGTCTATGATCTTCAGCGGGAGGTCCACGTCGACAATTGCTAGCATTTGGGTCCAAGGGGGCTTTGATGCATATCGAACTTCTCCTCCAAATCCAAGGAGGGCTGTGGCTAGATGCTCTGACATCTCCACTGATTGTGCTGGCAGCTGTTTGCGGAAGGGTAGGTATATCCTGGCAGGTTCAATGCCTAGGTGTCTTAGGGCGAATTTCCTGCCTTTCATGATGAGGCTACCAAGGCATTCAAGTCCTGGAGAAAACGCCTGGTTTTCCTAGGACTATCCATTGTACTGGTTTGGCTGTTTCGGGAGAGCCCTGGGCCAGGGCTCCTACTCCCCCTCCTTTTGTGAAATGCACATACAGATCGAGTGATATGTTTGGGTTCCACCTGGCGAGCATGCTTGAGGACATCTGTTGCTCTACGAAACTGAGAGAGCTCATTGCTTCTGGTGTTAAAGTTTTTTGCTCCCACGGGTTTTTCCCTGTTATAAGATCGTACAGAGGGGCCATGATTTCAGGAGGGATCAGGACTACGTTACTGAGTCATTGCAGGGAACCCACTAATTGCTGCATATCGTGGAGCGTCTTGACATTGCGACGGATCTTCATCTGCGGGGGGGTAACGTAGGTGTTTGTGATTTCCACTCCCAAGAAGCTTACACACGGTCCTCTTTTAATTTTTGCGCTCGCGATCTCGAATCCATGTGTTTTCAAAGTGTTTGAAATTGTGGACACCAGCTGGTCTACTTGGCTTCCTGATGGTGCAGCAATCAAGATGTCATCCATGTATTGGATGATAGTCGCAGACGGGTCAGTTAGTCGGATAGGCGCTAATGCTCGATCCACTGTGATCTGGCAGATGGTGGGCGAGTTGATCATTCCTTGGGGCAGCACTTTCCACTGGAAGCTTAGGTTGGGGCATTGACTATTTGGAAATACGACGGAAAAGGCAAACCGCTCTTTGTCCTCCTCATGCAGGGGTATTGAAAAGAAACAGTCTTTGATATCAAGGACAGCACAAGGTTGTCCTTCTGGTATCATAGAGTTCATAGGTAGCAGCGTTTGGACGGGACCCATTGGTTGGATTATTTTGTTTACTTCACGCAGGTCATGAAGGAGGCGAAATCCCTCACCAGTTCGTTTGGGTATTACAAAAACTGGGGTGTTCCATGGACTAGTGGAAGGCTCTATGTGACCTTGCTGTAGTTCGCGGTCAACTAGCTCAAGAAGAGCATCCATTCGAGGCTTTGATAGGGGCCACTGCTCGACCCACACTGGGTTGGACGATTTCCATGTCAGTTTGATTGATAGGAGCGGGTGTGTGGCAGTGGCCCTTAGGGTAAATTTTTCACCCTAGCATTTAATAGGGCTAGGGCATCCCTTCCCAGCAAGGGTGGAACTCCTGACATGACATAGGGGAAGAGGGTGATGGTTTTCTCTGGTCCCTTTTCAGTGTGAAGCGTGATCGCTACCAATTGAGCACTCTTCCGAGCTTGGGTTACTCCCCCAACTCCACCCACCATAGGTGCGTCTTCCAGTTTCCAGTATGGGGGCCAAATTGTCTCAGGAATAATTGTAACATCTGCTCCTGTGTCAATTAAAAAGGGGACGCTAATGGTGGCGCTAATTGAGGTATTATAGAGGGAGAAGGTCCCGTACACCACTGGTGGGTTATCGCACCTTACTGCCAGGGCCACCCTGGTGTTTTGTCCCCAAGGGGTGGCTCTGGCTGTCCCTGAGGCATAGGCAGGTTTGGTTGGACCGCTGGTTGGGCCATATAGTTGGTTGTTGCTCAGGGGGGCGGCAGGTTCGAGAGTGCCTTGTCCCATCCAGGGTTGACGTAGTTGGGCCGCGTCATATCCCAAGTGGGAGAGGGCTGTGTGCGGCCCGGGCGCCCCCTCCCCATCCCGTTTCCCTGCTTTTTGGATTTGCAGTCCTTAGCGAAATGCCCTTTCTTTCCACAGACCCAGCACGGTCCCCTGCATTGCTTCTGTTGCGGATTAGATGTTGGTGGCTGGTTCACTAGTTGGGGACAGTTTGCCACCACATGGCCCGCTTGGCCACACTTATAACATGCCATCACATCAGCTATTGCAGTGCGGACAGCTACCTGAATCGGGGCTAGATGCTCTTCATTCATGACACGTTTAATCATGTCACCGATACTTGCCCCTGCTGGCAGTGATCGAAGGATTTCTTTGGTTTTTGAATTACACTGCTGAAGTATGCAGTCTATAAGTACTGGGTTTTTTACATCCGCAGGCAGGGACGAAGAGTCCATGGCCGCCTGCAGACGGTCCACAAACTGTGTAAAACTCTCACTTTCATTCTGTTTTATTGTGGTCCATGGTGATGACTTGTCTACAATCCTACTGGTAGTACAAATGGCCTCTCTAGCTGCACGGGTGGTTGTCATAATTTCATGGGGTCGCATACCTTGGGCTTGTGCTTGGGGGGTAATAATTGATGGGTCTCTGCCCATCAGTCGCTGCAGGTTGGAGCCATGCAGTGGGTGATATGCCCCGACTGCTCGGGCTAGTTGCTTTGCACAGTTATCTTCCCATTCTTCTTTGAAAACAAACATGCCTGCCCCATCAAAAATTGGTCTGCTAGCTTGTTTTATATCAAATGGGATCATATCGTCTCCCCCAAAAAGCCCATCTATAAGGGTGTTAACCATGGCAGAATTAAGTCCCTTTTCCGCAATTGCTTTAACAATTGCCTGTACATCCTTATAATTTACAGGGGTGTACATTGTTCGTGTCTCATCACCTTCTCTTGTTACCCTGACCGGGAATGCTAATGCTGCCGAAGGGGCCCAATCTGCGCACGCGTTGTTTATTTTCCTCCAGTCTGTAACGGGAATATCCTCCTGCGATCCCCCTTTGCTACATCCGCGGGTGTGTCGGGTTCTGATCCCTACCTTACTATCATTTGAGTCTGAGTCTGCCCGGGGCCACTCGTCCTCGGAACTGTCCGACTCGGAATTGGAACTCGACTGACTGGCTACTTTCGGGTTCCGATGTTTTTTCTTCCGGCTCCGGTCCCGCCCACTTTCCTTTTTGGGGCTCCGACCCCTCCCACCTCCTTTGTGGGCGGGCAGTTCCCTCCCCTTCGGCTCGCCCCAAGGCCTGCCTGGGGAGGAGTTTGCCCTGCAGTGACAGATCTGTGGGCGGACCCAACCGCCCTTTTCCTCCTTACTCTCCTTATAAGGGCATAGAACCGGATAGATGCTCTGATTGGTTCCTGCTGCCCGGTTTGCGTTTCCCGCTGCCTGGCTCGCGGTTCCACCCCCTTCTTGATTACCCGCACCACCCCCCTTCTCCTTTTCGCTCGGCGCGCTCGGCGCGGCGCAGGGAGCGGAGCAGAACGGGCTGAGGCTGAGCGGGTCCGGGCCACCTCCCGCCTCCTTTTCGCTCTCCCCGCCTTCCCGTCCGCACACGCCCATCAGTCCTGGTGCTCCCCCCTCGTTTCCGGCAGGGGCGTTTTCGCCCCGCCCTCCCTCTGTTGGATCGGCGCCATCTTGAGCAGCATAGGGAGGCGGTCTCGACCAAACGTCATCGGGTTTTGATTTTTCCGCGGCAGCCCTGGCTTCCTCAGCTAGCTCACCCCAGATGGTTTCTGTTTGTTTTTGCTCTTCCGCGAGCGGAATAGGGCTTGGGGGCTGGAGGGGGGTGTCCCCCTCGTGCCGGTCCGCCTGGGGACCGTCATCGGTTGGGGGTGCGGTCTGCGTGGCTGCACCGACCCCGATTTTCAGGACGATTAGTAAACAGTCCCTTGCCTTTCTCCATGTCTCCTGCTCCTCTAGGGCTTTTTTCAAGGCGCCCCTGACCTTCCCCCATGCCTTGAGGGATTTTCCCGTGCCTGAGGATATGGTCTCCTCGGCTAATGCATTAGTGCATTTATTCCACACCTCTGGGTGGAGGATATCCACCGCCTGGTCAATGACCCCAGTCTCTAACAGCCTCGAAACTGCGAGGGTAAAATCTTTGGGCCTACACTCAATTCCCCACTGTCTATGCACCTCAGATACGACCTTTACAAGGGCTTCCATCCTCCTTGTCGGTCCGGGAGCGTCCTCCCCGCCGGGCTGGATCCTGCCGCTCCGGCCGCCGTTCACCCAAATCCAGGCGAATTCCCCGAACCCGAATCCGATTCCGACCTCGATTTTCTCTGATTCCCGGGTTTCGGCACCAATTTGTTGCCTCCGACGAGGCGTGGTGACCTGGTTCAAGAACGACTCAGCAACCAACCCCAGGTTATCCGGGCCATCAGCTCACAGACATCAATATGATGGATGGCAAATGGCGTTTATTGTTTATGTTACACCGCATTTTATAGCCTAGGTTTACACCGTCATTTCCGTCTGCTTGCGTTAGGGACCTGTACCTATTGGTTGTCAGGAAGGAAGCCTTATCTTAACTTTCCGTACAGCACGATATCTTCCGGCCGCCAAACCTTAACTGTCACATTTCAGACCTAAACTTCCACACTGCAAACCTTAACTACCACACGCGTGGCACCCTACTGTGTCATACACATTGGGAGCCATCAGCTAAACAAAGGAATAGGAGAGGGCAACAACTTGGCTGATCAATTAGTTGAAGTAGCCGATGTATTAACACCCGTGAATCAGTTTGAAATGGCGAGGATTGCACATGCTCAATTTAATCAGAATGCAAAAGGATTAACGCAACAGTTTATGGTGTCTTTTAATGATGCACAGGGAATAGTAAAAGCCTGTCCACAGTGTAGCCATCACGGGCCAGGGATTGAAATAGGAGTCAATCCTAGAGGGCAAAAGGCACTAGAAATGTGGCAAATGGATGTTACACACATATGTGAGTTTGGCACACTAAAATATGTACATGTAACAGTTGATAGTTTTCCAAAGTTTGTGTGGGCAAATTCACAAACAGGAGAGAAAGTGTTGCATATAAAGCGCCATCTCACTCAGTGCTTTGCAGTAATGGGGATACCTGAGGTGATGAAAACTGATAATGGCCCTGCATATGCCAGTGAGAGGATACTAAAGTTCATGCAACAATGGAATGTGAAGCACATTAGGGGAGTTTGAAATTCACCAACAGGGCAGGCAATAGTGGAGCGTACAAACCATACCTTAAAAGAGTATCTTTGAAAATTTATAGAGGTGTCAGACATTGTGGAACGGTTGAATAAGGTGTTGTTTGTGTTAAATTATCTGTGTGTTTTTGGAAACGAAGAAGTGCCTCCGGTTATGTTGCATAACAATGCATTGTCTTCACAAGAAGTAGTAAAAACAGAAATGTGGGTACATTATAGAGACCCAAAAGATGGTTTATGGAAAGGTCCTGCACAAATTCAATTTAATGGCAGAGGATATATGTGTTTATCTACCCCTACAGGGCCACTGTGGGTTCCTAGCAGGTGTATCAAAGCTGCCACAGCACCGTCGACCAACACCAGCCATGAACCGGTAGGCCCTGATTTGGAAACAAATATGGCTTATGATGGTGTGGCTGGACCTTAGCCGGGCCCATCCAGCTGCCAACCTTTTAGAGCAACAGATTATATGGGTAACTATAGCTAATGAAACAGGACAGCAGGACCTTTTGGTCGGGTCTTGTGATGGCGGCAGAATTGCTGCGGAGAGTGAGAACTGCTCCTGGTACAGAGAGCACCCCCACTCCTGCCTCTGCAGCCGCTTCTCAACCCCCTTCCCCGCCCCTTCCCCCCGCCCCTTCTCATGCAAGGGCATAACTCAGATAAGGCCAGTAAGCATTGTCAGTGTATCTGCTACAGCTGCAGCTGCTGTCTCTACCCCCACAGACACTGCTGCTGCTCAGAAAATGAGCCCTACTGCAGACACCAAAGCAGAGAAAAAAAAAAAAAAAGAAAAAGAAAAAGAAAAAAAGAAAAAGAAAAAAAAAAAAAAAAGAAAAAAGAAAAGAAAAAGAAAAAGAAAAAGAAAAAGAAAAAGAAAAGAAAAAGAAAAAGAAAAAGAAAAAGAAAAAGAAAAAGAAAAAGAAAAAGAAAAAGAAAAAGAAAAAGAAAAAGAAAAAGAAAAAGAAAAAGGGGGGAGGTGAGCGCCTTTGCTATTTAAAGGCTTGGAATTCTGTCTCTGAACAATTTTATTAGGCCTTTTTGGGCCTCAATTTGGCAACCATGGAGGAAACCAGGACTCCACCGTGCCGTGACCCGGGAGGAGTCTGGAGATGCTTTTGGGGCCCCCCGACAAATTTTTGTCGGATAAGCCTCCTCTACCCCCTTGGCTCTACACGCCAGTTGACACCTGACCTTCCTCATACCAAAAAGGTATTTAAGTCCTTCCACTGCAGTGTGAAATGTGCTTTTAGTATTGTATTGTATTGATAACAGGATTTTGTTAATGTTGTAATTCATGTGATCGTTTATATGTTGATTATGGGATCCCTCGTCTATATGTTGATTGTGCTGTTCTGTTGCAATGCTAAGCAGATGAACTTAACTTCTGGTATTTTAACATAGATGCTAAAAGATGTTGATAGTGTCAGATGCAGTTTTACAATATCGTGCTGTCACTGACTTTTTATTGTTAACTGATGCATATACTGGGTTAAATGAATGGTTGAATCGCTTAAGGATACGGGGATAGCTTAGAGATTTAATTAGACAAGGTTTATCAATTATATTTGTTATTATTGGTTTTGATTATTAGTATATTATTATTGCTTTTGTATTATTAGTATGTTGTTTATGGCAATGTATCATTAGCATGTTATCTCGTGCGATGAAGCAAGTCTGGATTGCTCAAAATAACAAAAAGGGGGAATTGTTGGGAGCTTTTTGGAAGAAAACGGACATGTGAACAATCCTGACTAATTAGCTGTAGCCAGAGTGAGCTAAGGGCCTTGAGGCCCAGCTGCAAGGTTATTAAAAGATCAGCTATGTGCAAAAGATAAGGGAGTTGGCAGCAGCAAAGAAGAATAACAGGATGGGAAAGCATCGCATAGACAGCACATAAACAGTTGTATTTAACCAGTTCTGAGCCCCTGAGAAGAAGAAAGTTACAGCAGATAAAAAGTTGCAAACAGGATGCCTGCGATCAACAAAGCAGGACAAGGACGATAAGCAGTACCTTATTGCAACGCGACAACAGGTGTGTGAACAGCAACACGCAGACAATCAACATAAGCCACGAAGACGCCAAGACCATATAAATGTAACACTTTGCTTAATAAAATAGAGCTTAGTTGCTAAGTCATATTGAGTCGTCTCTTTGCTCCGCAAGCCGGCCTCCACAGAAGGGATCTCTAGAGATCATATTGTCCAACCCCTCTGCCAAAGCAGGATCACCTAGGGAAGGCCACACAGGAACACACCCAGGTTGTGTTGAAAGTCTCCAGAAAAGGAGACTCCACAGCCTCTCTGGGCAGCCTGTTCCAGTGCTCCCACAACCTCACAGTCAAGATGTTTCTCCTCATGTTGAGGTGGAACTTTCTATGTTGTAGCTTAAACCAATTATTCCACTGAATAGAGATTAGCCCCTTGCTTTAAATTCACCCCTCTGATATTTATAGACATTCAAAAGATTCCCTCCTCAGCCTTCTTTTCACAAAGCTAAAAATCTCCAACTCTCTCAGTCATTCTTCATATGAGAGATGTTCAAGTCTCTTAATAATCCAAGCTCTCCCTGGGACTGTCCCCAGTAGATCCCTCTCTGTCTTGAACAACTGGATCGAGTATTCGAGCTGTGGTCTCACTAGGTCAGAGTAGAGTGGAAGGAAAACCTTCCTAGATCTTCTGGACACACTTTTCCTTATACACCTGACTCTGTTCATGGGCTGTGCTGGTCAAGCTGGGAGGCAGACCCAGCTGATGGTGCTCACTGCCACTGATCACCACCCACATAAGCTCTTGGGTGCCCATGGAGGGTGCTCAGAGGTGCACGTCCTGATTCCAGTGCCATGGGCTGTCTTTATTGTAGAACATTCACCATCCCTGAGGGCTTTGGACACCAAAGAAGTGACAAAAGAACCAGCCGTGAGTCCCCAAACCCCCGCCCCTGGGACCATGATGGCATCACAGGGAGCCCACAGAGAAAGCAGCACAGCAACAATCTCTGCCGAGTTGACTCCTTGGGCAGCTTCCTGAGAGCAAGTGTGGAAGAAGAGTTGAGCTGAGGAGATCCCCTGTGATGATGGAAGGGCTGTTCTGGAGGCCAGCTCTGTCACAGCAGTGCCCATGCCCTGTCCCTGCCTGCGGGCACAAGACTGTCACACCACAGGGCTGTGACCAATCTGCCAAAGCACTCAGGCCTTACCCAAGGGTGCAGAAAGAGACTGTGGAGGTGGAAAGTGGACAGCTTGGAAAAGATCAAGTGCTGGTGCTCCCAGGCAGTGCCCTTGTGCCAGGACTCTTTCCCCTCCAGTTCTGAACACAGGCACTGCCCTGCAGCTCCAGAGAGGGTCTCAAAGGAAGGGCCTCAGGCAAACAATCACTGGAAGGTTCTTTATTCTGCTTAAATACACACAGAGAGGACACAGTTCTTCACTGACACACCTCTCTAGGTAAAAAAAAATTAAATACAGAGACACATAAAAGAAAGGGCACATTGCTCTTTGGGCAATAATCTGAAAGGGAAAAGAGTAAAATCTAAAAAAATACTCCACATCTACAACCAAACAAAAAAAACCCTGAAGACTATTTGGGTTTGTAATGAGCTATGTGAAGAGAGAATTGTAGATTAAATTAATCATTTTAATCCTTTTGAAAAATCACCAGACATCAGTTTTTCAGGGCATTCTAACCAACCCTTGAGCTCCTGGTTCCTCATGCTGTAGATGAGGGGGGTTCACTGCTGGAGGAACCACCAAGTACAGAACTGCACCTACCAGGTCCAGGGATGGGGAACAGATGGAGGGGGGCTTCAGGTAGGCAAAGATGGCTGTGCTGATGAACAGGGAGACCACTGCCAGGTGAGGGAGGCACGTGGAAAAGTCTTTGTGCCTTCCCTGCTCAGAGGGGATCCTTAGCACAGCCCTGAAGATCTCCACATATGAGCACACTGCAAATAGAAAACATGCTAAAAAGAAAAAAGAACTCACTACAAGAATCCCCAGTTCCCTGAGGAAGGAGTGTGAGCAGGAGAGCTTGAGGATCTGGGGGATTTTACAGAAGAACTGGTCCAGGGCATTGCCCTGGCAGAGGGGCAGGGAAAATGCATTGGCTGTGTGCAGAAGAGCAGTGAGAAACCCATTGCCCCAGGCACTCTAAAAAAGGGGCTTTATGTGAATGGTGAGTAAAGGGAGCAATCCTAGAGGGGACATTTTTCATATTACATAATTGGTGATGCAAAGCCTTCTCAGCTACACTTCTCCCTGCGTAAAGGAAATCTCACAACTTAAAAGGTGCTTGGTTTGTGTTTTTGTTTTTTTTTTTAAAGCTCTTTCCATCTTCTCTGGGAAGTGTTCTTTTGTATCAGAAACCCTCAGCATTGCTGCAGCACTCAGGCAGAACAGAGTGAGCAAAGAGCATTACCTGCAGCTGCATGCAGAGAAGGGGAGCTGGGCTGTGTCTCTGTCTCTCCCTGCTGAGAGCAGAGGGACCCAGCTCAGAGCACTCAGTGTCTGACCCTTTCTCAAGGTCTCAGCATCCCGCTTTCAGCCCAGGACACACGAGGCTCATTTTGTCCCCTGGAAGGCAGCTCACAGCTTGGACAGACAGCCCAAGGAGACACCCCAGGGATGGAATGAGGGCATCTGATGAAGGGAGGTCAGCTCCCTGCCCAGCCTCACTCAGACTGCACTGCCCAGAGCTTCCCAGGGCAGAGCACAGCTGGACACCTCCTTGCCTGAAAACATCTGCATGGAAGGAGCCACAAGAGCTGTGCCTGCAGCTGAAACTCCCGGTCTCAGCCTGACATCAACAGCAAGAGCAGCTGAGGGGGGCATGGAGAGAGGCAGAGGGGCACTCAGGAAAGCCTTTCCCTCTCTCAGCCCTGCACAACCCCTCCCAGATGTTGATAATGTCTGGCAGGCACCTCCAGCCCCTGGGCAGGGGGAGGTGGGAACATGGCAGCACAGATGCACTTCACCTCTTGTGTGAGCAGATGGAGGAGGAGGTGCCCAACACCCCAGCCCCCACGGGCTGGCTGAGGGCTGTGCTGTCACACAGACCCTGATGGACCTTGTAAGGTGATGCTGGATGTATCTGTAGGGTAAAGGAGGCTGAAAGCACTAGATGAGGCTCCTAGCACACAGGAGGGTGATGTAGGGAATCACAGCCCCTGATCTTACCTCCCCTGATGAGGTTTCCTCCCACCCTAACAAGAAAGAGAAAAGTGGAAGTGTAGCCTGAGGAAAGCAAAGTTCCAGGCAGGACTATATTCCCTCATTATGATTATTATTATCCCCTCAGAAATACTATGGGTATGATCTGGATCCAAGAGCAGTTCTGTCCCACAGAACCCTGTCAAAAGCAGGACCCTGCCCTGTGCTCCCTGTCTCCTGCCAGCCACAGCTTCTGCCAGCACCAGGGAGCTCCCCGGGCAGGCTGAAAACTGCCCCTGGCAGGCAGGCAGGCAGCAGAGTCCCTGCCCCAGCACACAGCCCCTGGGCTGCAGGACCCTGCTTGGAAGGACAGCCCTGGGCAGCCCTGCCTGCACACACCCCCTCAGCCCCCCCAGCCATCCCCACCAGAAGGCAGCCCCATGCCCTCTCCCTCTGACGCTGCTCCAGGAAAGCCCTGCTCTGCCAAACCTTTTCCTCCTGCCCACCAAAATCCTTCGGAAGGATCCCATCAGCTGTGGCACAAGCTGCCAGCTGGAGAAGACACCCTCCAGGAAGCCCAGCTTCACTGCCCTGCAGCCAGAGACTCACCATGGCAGAGGCTGGGAAGATTTCTCTCTCCCCCAGCCCAGGCAGCTCTCAGCTCTCCTCCCAGCCCAGGCTGCCTTTCTCCTCTCTCTCCCTTCTCTGCCCTGCCCTGCTGCCTGCAGGCAGTGCCCTCAGCCCTTCTGTCCTCTGCAGAGGAGCTTCTCCTGCCCAGATCTGTCTCTCTGCAGCACTCTCTGCTTGCCAGCAGCTCTCAGTCTCCAGAGCGGGGCCCAGCAGCACAGGACCAGCGCCAGACTTTGCCACTTGCTCAACTCTCTCGGGGCTCCCTCCAGCTCTCCCTGGGTCTCCCCAGGAACCCAATATGACACACTGAAGTCTTCGCTCATGTCCCCTCCCTCCTTTCCAGCACATCCAGTTCCCCTCTAGAGACAGAACCTCTGCTTCTCCCACTCTCCCACGGGACACCCAGGCAGTGCCAGGGGGAATCTCCTTTCCCTCCTCTTCCCATGCAAGCCGCGCGTGACACTGGAGGTGCCTGGACTTCATGTACCTTTGAATTTAGTTCTCCAAAAGCATTTCTATTTCAACTGTTCAAGAGGTGCACTTTAAAAATTGATGTCTTTTCGGACACTAAAAGGACAATCCAAAATCAGACACTTTATGAAGGCATTACATGCATTGACATTATTTATTATTTATACAATGATCACAAACTTCACAACAGTAGAGCATAACAAAACCAAATAGGAATGGAAAATTCACACAAAAGCAGCAAAATTATAAATACAAAAAGAACACCTAATTATTTTTGTCTCAGCTTTTATCCTTCTGTAGACTTCGGAAACCTTCATATATCCCATAATATGCTCTCATGGATAAGTTTTCCATACTGCTTTCCATTATCACATACACCCTTGCCATACACACACACCTACCTATATTAGTCAGCAAGTAAATTTCCATGAGACTCCCTTAAACTATTGCTTATACATTTCTACTACTTCTAGGCTTCTTCTTCTGCAAAATTATTGCATACATGTTTCTTGAAACTAGAGGTTGAGAGGAGAGCTTCTTGCTCTCTACAACTCCCTGACAGGAGGTTGTGTTGAGGTGGGTGCTGGCCTCTTCTCTCAAGTGAACAATGAGAGGACAAAAGGACATGGCCTGAAGTTTCACCAGGGGAGGTTTAGCTCATATCTGAGGAAGAATTTTTACTGAGAGAGTAGTTAGGTGTTGAAATGGTCTGCCCAGGAAGGTGGTAGAATCACTATCCCTGGAAGTATTTAACAAGCATGTAGTAGAGATGATCCTGCTCTGTTGCTGTCAGCATTGTCCTGCAGTCTGCTGCCTCCCTCTTCTACTGCTCTCTCAGCTGCACATCCAGCCTGCTGTGCAGGAAAAGTGTCCAGGATCCCATCCTGCCACATCCCTTTAGGAGGGTGTCATAATTGTAAATACTTTTATGTTTTTTCTTTAATTAGTAAAAGAAAACCTTCATGATGCTGAAACAAATATTAAATCTGAAATTTTGAGTGGGACATGAAGCGGTTTCTGATCTGAGTCCATTTTGTTCTCCACAAGAAGTTGAAGAAAGGATCATTGGTGTGATGGAGCTTGGAAAATGAGGTCACCTTGACCCTTCATCCTTGGTGATGGCTGTGATGGGTCGAGTAATTCTAGATGAAATCTATTTTCCAGTAAAATCTCATCATCTTGCACTGGGTGTAGCTTTAATGTTTTTCACTGGTATGGAGGCGTTGATGGTTCTTCAAATGGGAGCGTTGATGGAAGCTCTTCCCACAGTCGGGACACTTGTAGGGACGTTCACCCGTATGGATCCGTAGATGTTGGGTGAGATTCCAGCTGGCTGTGAAGCCCTTCCCACACTGGGGACACGTGTAGGGTTTTTCCTCAGTGTGGACATGTTGGTGATCTATCCAAGAGGTGCTATTGTTGAAGGCTTTCCCTCAGTGAGTGCACGGATACAACTTTTCTCCCGTTTGGATGCAGTGATGTTTTGATAAATTGGAGCTCTGGGTAAACTCCTTCCCACACTCCAGACACTTTTAGGGTTTCTCTCCTGTATGGATGCGGTGATGCTGTGATAAATTGGAACTCCGGGTAAACTCTTTCCCACACTGGGAACATTGAAAAGGTTTCTCATCTGTATGGATCCGTTGATGCTGGATGAAAGCTGATCTCTTCATAAAACCTTTCCCGCAGTCAGGGCAGGTATAGGACATGGTGCCTGTGTGAGGGTGTCACCATTGAACCAGATCCAAGCTGTTGCTAAACCATCTCCTGCAGTCAGGACATCTCTGGGGTCTGAAAACCCCAATGGATTTTCTGATGGTGGAGTTGGGCTGAGCAGATACTAAACCTTTTTCTACATTTCTCACTGATGTCAAACATTTCTCCTGGATTGATTCAGTGGTATTTCACCAATGTCACGCTTTGACCAAATGCTGTCTTACCTTTGGCTCACCCAGAGATGGTTTTGCCCAGATGGAGTCACCCCTTGTCTGTGAAAAAAGCCATAGTGCAGTGTCAAAGTAGGGGTGGGCTTTTGCTGTGGTGATGGCAGACAAAAACCTAAATTAAACCTACTGTGAGTGAAAATGGAGTGTGAGGTGGAACAGGTAGGTTACCCATAGAGTTGGACACCCACTGATCATGCTTTACTACATCTTTAGGAGCTACACTGGCACCTAAAACCCAAAGAGGACATTGGGTGGGGAAGGGTTGCTGGGGTTTTGAGCCACTCCTTGCTTGAGTTAGGATCACCCTATTGCAGTTACACTCCAAGAGATGATTTAGGGCTCTCCTATTTCTGTCAACAATCCCTAGCATGATTAAGGGGTCGCTGCATCCCACCCAAGTATTAGACTGAGATTTTGAGTCCCTCATAATGGTATCAAATTCACACCATGACCTGGGGGTTCCCCCATCACACCCACATGCAGGATGAGCTGCCATCCACTGGGATGAGTTGGGGTCTCCTGAGATGTTTTGTGAGTCCCCAATTGTGGCTCCTAAGTCCAGGGGTTATCAAGTCCCCTGGAAGTATTCCGCACTTGCCATTCTTACCCCTGGCTCCAGGGTGATTTGAGGGTCCCCAGTTGCAACCTCCAAACCCTTGGGATGACTTTGGGGTCCCCTATCACAGCCCTGCCCACCAGAATTTATTGGGTTCTTTCCAAATTTTTTTGAGGGATATAAAATCACAGCTCCTCCACCATCCAGATGAGTTGGAGGGTTGCCAATCCCACCACCCTCACCCGAGGGAAAAGTTTAGTTCCCCTCTCTCACCTCTTCCCCTCCCTCCCCCATCTTGTGCTGCTCACCCCCAGTTTGGGCAGTACTGGGATAACCACCCCCCTCCCATCACCTCCTATCTCCTCCCAGTACCTGCAGTGGGGGCACAGCCCGGGCCAGTGAGGAGGGGGGGGCGATGCTCTAGCAGTCAGCAGTTTGGGGATCCCAGCTGCGGGGCGGGGGGTGTGGGTGCAGCCCTGGTGTGGCAGAGCGAAACCTCCCGGGAGCTGCAGTGTGATCGCGGGAAGCAGTAGGGGGGGGGGGCGAAGAAAAGGTGCGGAGGGGACCTGGTTGGTGAGGTTGGAAGTTGGTAGAGGGGGACATCAGGGTTGTGTCCTGAGGGGGGTGGGTACATCAGGCTTGTGGCATGAGCAGAGGGAGGGGACACATCACAGCTGGGTGGTGCTGACCCAACCTTAACACAAAGCCCCCAGGCCCTGGAGATAAGAGTCTGTTAATTCACTGCTTTCAGGTGTAAACTCAGGGGGACAATGACCAGTCCAGTGGTTACTACCCTGAACGTTCTTTCTTATCCTTCACTTCCATTTAAGGCTAAGATTGTTTCTAATCCTGGGCAGATTTCATTCTAAAATATATTTTTTCTGTTCAGAGCACCTCGAGTTTTGGGAGGCTGCAGACTCAACTAAACAAGAGCAAGGGAGATCAGAAGTGTTGTGCTGGGTTCTCTCCTGCTCCAGAATGAGCGATACATGTGACCATGGGCTAAAATCCAGGGCAGATGCTCTGACCTGGCCAACCCCAGTGTTCCACAGTATGATCACCAACAGTCTCCCTATATGGCATAAATGACTTTCAAGGTCCCTTCAAAACCAAATCATTCTATGGTTGAAGTTTGGGGGCATAGCTTGTCTTCTTCCATGGCTGTCTTTCCCAGTGGGTTTCATCCTACTGTTAAAAATGACCGAGACTCAATATTCTGTTAATGGTTTAATTTAATTAATAAAACTGAAAATGCAATGAGCAAAACAGCACTGGGTGCGTGGGGAGTCTCTGCTGCACTCACAAGCACAAATCTAAAACTGTAGGATTACCTTTTTTTGATTACAATTCTATAAATATTCAAAAGGAGGTGGGTTTATGTACATATTCATAGGGATTACAACATGTCATTATAATATTCATGATAGGTGGAGTCTGGGCAGAGTGTAGGCGGAGTCCTCTTTTGGGGAGATATCTGGGGGTCGTCAGGGGGTCTTTGGATGAAGTAAGAAGTCATCCTCAAGCTTGAATTTTTTTACCTTTCTTGATTTTGCTGACTTCATTATCTTGTTACAGGGCGATATCAGACCCTAGCTAAAACTTCCCCCTTATCTGTTGGCTGTGACATCTTTATGTTCTCCTTTTGCAGATATTCACATTCTCTTGATGCCTAGTTGGCCTTGGCAGTGCCTTGTTTTAAGAACAAGACATATTCCTAATTATCTTCAAGACAGAAGTTAGTCTCGTTAGGGCCTTGTTTTGTTCACACTGAAACAGTGGAAAATTACATGTCTCAACTGCTTTGTCTAGCCCCATATTCACTTCTTTCTCAGTTTAACTCTGAATTTCACTGGTTAGGAATGCAAATTCATTAATTTATATTATAACCATTTGTTATAGTACCATGGCTCCAGTGGGAAGGCGATGGTCATGTTATGCAGAGGAGGAGGCACTAGGTATGGGAACATTGCCTGGTAGGATGGGACCCACTGGGGAAGGCAGCCATGGAAGAAGCCAAGCGGTATCCATACACTTCATTCATAGAATGGTTTGGGTCAGAAGGGACCTCTAAAGGTCATCTAGTCCAACTTCTTGCTCTACTGGGAGACTGTTGGTGGTCATACTGTGGAACACTGGGGGTGGCCAGGTCGGAGCAGCTGCCCTGGACTTTATATCATAGTGTCATGGATCCCTCATTCCAGAGCTGTGGAGAACCCAACACAGCACTTCGACTCTCCCTTGCTCTTGTTTAGTTGGAGTCTGCAGCCTCCCAAAACTCGAGGTTCTGTGAAGAGAAAAAATATTTTAGAATGAATTCTCTTCAAAGAACAGAAACAATATGAGTTTGAAATGGAAATGAAGGAAGAACCTTCAGGGCAGTACCCACTGGGTTGGTCATTGTCCCCCTGAGTTTACACCTGAAAGCAGTGAATTAACAGCCTCTTATCTCCAGGGCCACAAGCTTTGTGTCCAAAGTAGCTAATTGTGTAAATTCTCTCCCCTTAATGGTGGCATTATTGTTTCTTTTTCCCTAAAATAAATCCTTGTAACTTGTTTAAATCATAAAGCTTGTTATTTTTTTAAATTCATGCTTCATCTATGAGTAGTGGCTAAATTTTCCTCAAAATCAAAATATAAAATAATAACTCGGATCGTAACACCCCCTTGCCAACTTCCAACCTCACACCCCCACCTCCCCCGAGGCCCCTCCCCATCTTTTCTTCCTCCCCTGCTGCTTCCCCGCCGCTTCCCAAGATCGCGCTGCAGTTCCGGAGAGGTTCCATTCCGCTGCCCCGGGGCTGCACCCACACCCTCTGCCCCACAGCCGGGACCCCTCAACTGGTGACCGCCAGAGCATCGCCCCCCTCTCCCCACTGGCCTTGGCTGTGCCCCCCCTGCAGGTACTGGGAGGTGATGGGAGGGGGGTGGTTTTCCCAATACTGCCCAAACTGGGGGAGAACAGCAAAAGATGGGAGGGGAGGATGGGTGAGAGGGGGGAACTAAACTTATCCCTGGAGTGAGGGTGGTGGGATTGGCCACACCCCAACATATCTGGAGGGTGGAGGAGCTGTGATTGGATCTCCCTCCACCTCATCTGGGGAATCCCAATTCATCTTGGGTTGGGGGCTATAATAGGGAACCCCCAAGTCATCCCAAGTGTTTGAGGGCTGCAACTGGGGACCCTCAAATAACCCTCAAGCCAGGGATAATGATGAGACCCCCCAGAATCCTTCTGGGGAACTTAATAATACCAGAGCTCAGGAGCCACAACTGGAGATTGTGAAAATATCTCAGGAGACCCCCAACTCATCCCAGTGGATGACAGCTCATCCTGCATGTAGCAGTGAACTAAAGTATCTCATAAAGTGCAAAGGAGTGATCCAAGGTCACACCAGGACTGGCTCACAGCTCCAGAACCCTGGGTCACAAGTGTGTCACTTTGTGTTTTAGGTGCCAATATAGCTCCTAAAGATGAAGTAAAGGATGATCAGTGGGTGTCCAACTCCATGGGTAACCTCCTCGTTCCACCTCACACTCCATTTTCACCCACAGTAGGACTGATGTAGGTTTTGGCTTCCCTCACCCAACAAAAATCTCTCCTCTACTTTGTCATTGCACTATGGTTTCTTTCACAGACACAGGGTGACTCCATCTGGGCAAAAACCTCCCTGGGTACCTCAGGGATCAGAAAGCTTTTTGTCAAAGTGGGAGACTGGTGAAACCTCATCACACAGGCACCATGTCCTACACCTGCCCTGACTGCGGCAAAGGTTTTATGCGGAGACAGAATTTTATCTATCATCAACGGATCCATAGGGGTGAGAAACTGTAGTGAAATGAGGCAACCAGGTGCCACTAATTGCCAGGGAGTGAGCATGAGCTTGTGTCAAGCCCACCTGTGCCTAATTAGGGTGGGCCCCCACTGCGCATGAGCAGGACCAGGGGGCCATTAAAAGTTAAGACCTAAGACACAGGCTCAGCTCACCCTGGAACTCACAATCTCAGCATGCTTGGCTTTAAGTGCTGCTTTCAGCACTGCACTACCTTTATTGCTCCACTAGAGCTCATCGCCGTCGGGGTGAGGCTTTGAGGAGTCTCGAACCCGCGGCCTCCAGCATTGCTCGGGGTATGTAGTTACGTGCTTAGCTGGCTGCGCCACTCAAGCCTCACCCTGCTGGCGATGAGCTCTAGTGGAGCAATAAAGGTAGTGCAGTGCTGAAAGCAGCACTTAAAGCCAAGCATGCCGAGATTGTGAGTTCCAGGGTGAGCTGAGCCTGTGTCTTAGTGTCACGGTTTAACACTGGCCCGTCAGTTAAACCGAAACAGACGCTCTCTATTAATCTCTCTCTCTCCTCCTTGATGAAGAAGGGAGAGAGAATAAGGGAGAGAGACTTATCGGTTGGAGACTAAACTACAGGATTTTAATGGAACAGCCATGATAGAATAAATTAGTGAACACATACAGATATACAGGAAAAATGAGAACCACCCTCCTCCCCCTTCTCCCCCAACAACTCTCACATCAACCGAGGCTGCAGGGCAGCCCTGGGAAAATCCAGGCTGGACTCCTGGAGTTGGTAGCAGTCAGGAGCTGGAGGCAGGAAGAGAAGCAGGAAGAGAGGCAAGAAGAGAAGCAGCTAGCTGAAGCAGGAAGAGGCACCACAAGAGAAGAGAAATCCAGAAAATCCCTCAAATTTATACTGAGTGTGACGTATATGGGATGGAATACTCCGTTTGGTCAATTCTAGCATCTGTCTTGTCTGTTCCTCCCCAAAGGAGGGCTCCTGTATGGTAAAATTCTTTCCTCAGAGCTGAGCAGTGTCTTTGGCTCTGCATACCAGTCCCTGGCAGTAACTATAAACATCAAGCGTTATCAGCCCTAAAAGCAGACACTGTCTGAGGGACTTGCTGCCAATTTCAGCAACTACTTAAAGAGGCTCAGCTGAAAGCAAAAGTACAAGACAGAGAATCACCTTTATCCTGGCCCAAACCAGGACACTTAGGTCTTAACTTTTATTGGCCCCCTGGTCCTGCTCATGTGCAATGGATGTGTCACCAACATGTCCACACTGGGAAAAAACCCTACACGTCTCCCCAGTGTGGGATGAGCTTCACAGCCAGCTGGAGTCTCACCCAACACCTACGTATCCATATGGGTGAATGTCCCTACAAGTGTCCTGAGTGTGGGAAGAGCTTCCGTCAATGCTCCCACTTGATGAATCATCAGCAACTCCATAGAGGTGAACGACCCTAAAGCTGCTCCCAGTGTGAGATAAGTTTTTTCCAGAGCTAGGATCTCATCTCTCATCACCAGACCCACCTCAGCCATCATCAGAAATGAAGAGGCGTAGTCAAGGTCATCACATTTTCCAAGTTTTAGAGTTTCCAAACTTCCACATCTTTAGATTCTTTGAAACCAACAACGAAGTGATTATGACGATGACACACTCATCATGGGAGGTATCTTAATAGGATCAGGTCTATTCTTTCTTCTTAGTTAAGAAACACCCATATGGAGCGTTTTAGTGTGACTTTGCAGCAGGACTTGGAAAGAAAACTGGACTGAAAATTTTGGATTGTGTAATTTTGAAGTGAAAAGAAACCTTTTCCATACAAAGCCCTTTTTAGGAGATTTAGACCCAAAATTCTGGCTCTTGTGGTTTTCCAGCATTGAACCACCTCCTCTACAGCACGAAGAACCAGGAGCTCAAAGTTTCTCTGAGGAAGTTGATTTTTCAACAGCCATAGAAAACCTGCCTTCATCTGCAATTGGTTGCAGCTCTATGCCTTGAAATGTAAAGACTTTTTTTTCCTATTTTTTTTCTTTTTTCCACTTGGATGCCTTTTTGAAGACATGTCAGTATTCATCCCCTCTTCATTATCCACCCAACTTATGTGATACAGACACTTTATGTCAAATGCAAGTCTATTGTATTTAAGTGAAAAAAATGAACCTGCAGCAAATTTTGGTCTGAGATTCCTCCTCAATGTAGCAGGAATGATGGGGAAAGGAAAGTAATTTCATTATTCATCCCTCAAACTTTAATATTCACACACCTTTTGGTACCAAGAAACATTGTGTAATTGGAGTGCCTCCATTGCATTTAAGATTAATAAATTAAACGGTAGCATTTTTTTTTGTCTGCTGTATCTGCTCTGTGTACTATGAATGAATGGGAAGTGAACCCCCCCCTCCCTGGCTACAGCAGCCCTGGGAAGGCTGCTCTGTGCCTGGAGCAGTCAGAGCTCTTGAGGAGCACAAGGGCCAGGGCTGTTGTGCTGGGCTGGGTAGAGGGGATGGCCCCGAGAGGCTGCAGAGCTCTGCGGATCTCCTGGAGAGGAGAGCAGGGGACACAAGGTGCCTCCTGCTCCTTTTGCCATGCATGGTCACCCATCATTGGCTCTGAGCTCTCTGCCCCCCATGAGCTGCTGTGGCCTTCAGAGGGGGTGGGGCTGTATTGGGACTGCCCAGAGAAGCCTGGGGTGGGAACTGGTGTAGGGCCAGCAGCAACTGGGCTGTGCTTGAGAGAGGGGAGGGGAGGTGGGAGAGCCTGGAGGGAGCTGTTCTGGTCTGGCAAGTGAAACCCTGGCAGAGAAAGCCATGGGTGTCCTCAGTTGAGGCTGAGTCTTTCTGCCAGAGCATCTCCATCCTCCTGCCAGACTCATTGCCTGCATGGGGGGAACTCTCATCCCTGCCTGGTCTCTCTCCTGTCCCAGAGCCCAGCAGAGCCTGGGGCTAAGCTGTCACTGAAGCCCCACAGCTGACATGGTTTCTCCAGGAGCTGGAGATGCTGCCCAAGAGGACAGCCATGGGGTGACACAGCACCAGGGACTGCTGAGGCCATCCCATCAGATAGAGCTGTCTCCAGCAAGAGTGCACCTTGTCCTGGGCTGCGCCAGCATGAAATGCATCAAGACACTGTCCTGGTTTGGGCCAGGATAAAGGTGATTTTCTGTCTTGAACTTTTGCTTTTAGCTAAGCCTCTTGTAAGTAGTTGCACTTGCTGAAATTAACAGCAAGTTTCTCAGACAGTGCGTGCTTCTAGGGCTGATAACACTTGATGTTTATAGTTACTGCTAGAGACTGGTATGCAGAGCCAAGGACACTGCTCAGCTCTGATGACAACATTTTACCGTCCAGGAGGATAAAGAGGTCCCACCTGCAGCCCTCCTTTGGGAAGGAACAGACAAGATAGATGCCAGAATTGACCAGAGTATTCCATCCCATATACGTCATACTCAGTATAAATTTGAGGCATCACGAGGGACAAGCCATGATTTCCTGTTTCAAGTTTCCAGCTGCCTGCCCTTCCTGCCTTTCCTGCTTCCCTTCCTTCACCTGGCATCCTGGAAGGATTCTGTCCGTTCGTCTGCCTGTGGTCCTGATCCGTGCCAGCCCATATCTGTGTGTTCCTGCCTCCAGTTCCCGACTGCTGCTGACTCCAGGAGTCCAGCCTGGACTTTCCCAGGGCTTCCCTGCAGCCTCGGTGATGACGTGAGAGTTATTGGGGGAAAAGGGGGGAGGAATGTGGTTTCCATTTTCCTGTATATTTGTATATATTTAGTAATTTTTCCTATTCATCATTACTGTTTCCTTAAAGTTGTGTAGTTTAGTTTCCAACCCATAAGTCTCTCTCCCTTATTCTCTCTCCTTTCTTTATCAAGGAGGAGCGAGAGAGATTAATAGAGAGCATCTGTTACTCGGTTTAATTGCCGGGCCAGTGTTAAACCGTGACAGAGCAGCATAGCTCATCTGGAGAGAAATCTCAGAAGGACAAGTGCCAGTGTCTGCCCCTGCAGGGGACTCACCCAGGCCATGGCACAGGCTGGGGCTGCCTGGCTGGGAGCAGCCCCGTGGGAAAGGTCTTGGTGGGCACTTGTCACGACCCAGGGAGGGCACCCAGGGAGACACAGCTCACACCCCCTTGCTTTCTAAACTCCTTCTCAGAGAGGAGACCAGGTCCTGCTGGATCCAACCTTAGTGCCAGACCTGGCCCTTCTGGGGAGAGGGACTGAAACCATATGGTCCCAGAAAATGTTCGACAGATCCTCTGACACCACTGACTGATACAGAGTGAAAGGACTGAGGGTCACATTATCACTTAGAGGAGCAATTCTTTCCCTAGGAAAGAAACAAAACAGGCCTAATAAAATCAGACAAAGAAACAACGATAAGAGGAATGTTCTTGGGCATTCCTAAATCCTCAGCCTAGAGCAAGACTCAGTAGAGGGATAGGATCAGAAGCATCCATCCAAGACTCTGAGTCACACACTCTTCTCAGACCACATCACCCTTAAGTCAGTCCTTGTCTTTTTACCCATCCCAGCAAAAATTCAGACTGTACGTTGGGGAAGTTGCCACAAAGGTGGTATGGGCAGTCCTTTTGGAGTGATCATCAGAAATACAAGTCTGTTTTGTTTTCTGTTTTTATTTTCAAGGCAAAGCCACTGAGAGCAGAGAGACACCAGACAAGATCTGGAAATGCTGAGATTTAGGTGAGAAATGAGGAAGGGTGACAACAGCCTGAAGTGAAATTATGAACAGTGTAGGACAGCCTGCAGGAGAGGTGGCCAAGGGCTCTGTCAAGTCTGAAAGGCTCAAGAGGACCGAGGGCTTTGTCACCTTGGCCATCGGAGTTGCCTTGACCATCAAGGTCTACCCGGAACAATTTTATTTTGACTATGTGCATTGCCCCTGCAATAGTAAGCCATGAGTGTTCAGAGAACCTTCCTACACTTGTCCTTGGTCACCCTTACACCCCAGTGCCACAGGAAGAGACCTGAGCCCTGTGTGAGGGACAGGATCTGCCTTCCCAGGGCCTGGGGTCAGGGCTTGACCTTTCTGCTGCATCCAACAAACCAAAGGGATTTCTCAGCATTACAGCCACCAGCACAGGGCCTTTGCCTCCTGCAGTCATGGCTTCTGTCAAGGAGTCCTTGATAATAGCAGAGTCCTTGGCAACCAAGGCTGGTGAGAGGAAACTTCATATTGAGTCTCTCAGGATCTGCCTTCCCAGAACGAAAAGATGGACACAAACCCAAGGACAGAGTTGGCTAAGGAGGCAATCAGAGTGCTGAAATGTTTGTGAGCTTTGACTGCCTGAAGCTGAGAGCAGCAGCATAGGTGAGAAGAATGGGAATAAGAAAAGGGAGGTATTAAAAATTTTAATCTTTTTTACATATATTAATATGTAATTCTATTTTACATCAGTCATTAAACTTTTTTTGTCTCAATCCCTTTTTCCACCCTACTGCTGGAGGAAAGCTGAGTGAGTGGCTGTGTGGTGCTCAGTGTCTGGCTGTGATTCAACCACAACAGTCTTTATTTGGGCCCAACATGGGGCACAAAGGGCTGAGATAATGAGAGATCTGATATGAGCGTGTTAAAACAAATTAGTTCTAATTATTCTCTGTATGGGTTTAACAGTAACTGGTCACCATGTTGGTTGTTTTCCTGTCAGAGATGTTCCTAGAGCTGTGGGATATCACACCTTCCTTGCTCCTTGTGGTGTCTTTCAGCTCTGGAGCCTGCTCAAGGGCATCATTGGGCTGTGCTGTGTGACACTGATGGTGACACTGACCTGGGACCTGCAGCCAGCATGACCATCTCCTCTGTACTACGAGTGCCATCTCCTGCAGACTGCTAGTAATTACAGTTCTCACCATTTCTAGTATGAAAAACCAGTGCAGGAGACATCCACATACTTCCTGTTCATTCTCCTGGACATTATTTAAAATTACAGTTTTCCTTTTTTCTTCTTTGTGGAGGGGACATCATTCCTCATCTTCTCATTGTCCCTATTGTTAATTACAATAGTTGACGTTTTGAAAATGTTTCTATCATTGGGATGCCAAAATGTTTATGGTCCCACTAGCAGGAACCAAGATGGCCCTGGGTGTGGTTGAGGTCTTTTTCAGGGTTAAACAACTTCTAATGTGTAGTACCTAGAGATCAAGTTAGCTTGCTTGATTGCAGCAGATGTTTCACATTCATGGATCAGCTGTACGATAACATCCATGCTCAGTCGACCCCTCCCTCATGACCCCATCCATGTGTTTCATCTATTCCTTGGTGGATTTGGTGGAAGCTATAAAATAATTCACCTTTATGTTGCCATTCGAGACTCACCTGAGCCACACTGATCTTAGCAGCCTGACCCACCTGCTTGTTCTTTGGATATTCTTCTGGGGCCCAACTCTCAGGTACATGATGGACTTTTTCAAACAGGTTCTGTGGATGGAACAGAGCACCTTACCAGGATGAAGCAGCTCAGATCTGTCAATTGCTCTGCTCCCATTGCTGTACCCATCCCCACGGAGCACTAGAAACTCTTATAACTAAAATTAAACAGTCTTTTGCACATTGTTATCATCCAAAATAAGTTCTCAGAGGTTTTGTGATAAACAACACTTTCCAGACGTTGGGTATATTAGGGCAACAGGAGGGCAAAAAAATTCTGGATGCTAGAGTGGCAATTTTTTTCACATCATTCCACCGAAGCAATATGGTCTAGATTTGAAATGTTATCTGAGGTGATTGCAAAACTATGAGTATGTGCTAGAGGTATTTTTGCATTAGATGTTGCTGTAATGCATATCCTTATAACCAAACAGGATTTTCATACAGCTATTCAAATGTCACTGTCTTTTCAAATTGCCTTAGCAGATTACCTTGGAGAGATACAGTCCAACTTGCTGACTCACAAATTGTTACAGTCCTTGCAAGAGTTAACAATCCAGTGTTCTTCTATTTTATCAACAGTACCACCAGAGAGAGCTCCTACTGTATTCCTGGTTGGATCTGCTCGCTCACACAAAGCAGTGGTAGCTTGGCATGATTCTGCTTCAGACCAATGGCCAACACATGTCATGCTACAGGAAGGATCAGCACAGGTCGTAGAATTGTGTGCAGCGATAGAAGCCTTCTGATTATTTTCAGTGACAGATATTAATATTGTAGTGGATTCTCAGTATGTTTATGGAGTGTTAGTTAGAATAGATGCTTGCTAACATTCTGCCTTTCCAGACATGATCAGCATTTTTTTCCCCTTGAACTATCATTGTTTTATTAGTACTTTTTAAATGAAAAACCCCATCTGAATGTTTTAGCAAGCTGCTGACACTCATTCGGAGTATAAATAATATTGTACCACCACTCACCAAAGGAAAGTTCCTAGCAGTTGTTCAAATGCAGAAACATTGATCAGAGGAGCTGAGGTATTTTGGGGGGCTCTACTTCTGCCTCTCTCTCTTTTCTTCCCCTCTCTGTTTCAGTCTTCAAAGAGCTCTTGGAGTGAAAGATTCCCTGAGTCACAGAATACCTCAGTCAGGAGGAGACCCCTGAATATATGGAATATGGTGGCTACAAGCTTAGCATCTTCACTCCAGCTTCTTCAGTTCAAGCAGTGGTGATATGTATGATGTGCAGAGTCCTTGTTCTTCAAGCAGTGTCACCTCCAAAGCTAAGGGTTCTGTAGCAACATCTTTAGGACTTTCTGTGCCTGTGAATTCAGTTCTCCAAAAGCATTTCTATTGTTCTAGCATTTCAATTGTTCAAAAGGTGCACTTTACAAACTGATGTCTCTTAGGGTAGGGCACACTCCAAATGAGAGAAGTATTGGTGGCATTATGTGCAATAACATTATTCACTACGTACAATGATCACAAACTTCATAACAGCAGAGTATAAGAAAACTGAATAAAAATGGAAAATTTACACAAAGCAGCACAATTATAAATAAAAAATTGCCCATTTTGAGAATATTTTTCTGTATCTTCTAACTGAAATGGTGGCCACCAGGAATTAAAATACGCTTTATTAATATATTTCATTCTGGGGAGGGGGATCCCATATTAAATTTGTCCCAGTGTGTTAGGATGCATCCTAAAGAGTACAAAAGGTATACCATTTCTCTTCCTTGAATCTCCGCAATATCTCAATCCAAGCATTGCACCTGGTGTCCCTTACTGCCCGACAAGGGAGAGGAGCTGAGGGAGTCCCTGATCAAACAGGTGGATGCACACTGGAGTCCACTCCAGTCCCTCCTCCCTGTCACATACAGCAAGACAAACTGGGCAATGGGCAGTGCAGTGCAGTCCCATTCAAGTCACCTAAACTTTTGCCCCAAATCTGGTTTTCATACCCAATATCCATTAAGCCAATCAAACACACAGAGCTTCTGGTCATTCATGTCTAGCAGAAATGTCCTTAACCAAGGTGCTGCCTTCTTAGGATAGACCTTCCAGTCCATGAATCTTACAGGGAAGGTGACAGCAAGCCCAGCACTGGACACAAGATGTGGCCACCAGCAGGAAACATTCAAAGGTGCCAAAGGTTCATAAAATAGCTCTGAGGCCACTGTGGACAGAGATGGTGTCCAGCAGCTGGGACAGGCTGGTGGACGTTGGCTGAAGGAAGCAGATCCCAGTGCTGCATTCAGGTGGCTTCCCAGGGGACATTAGTGTCCAGGTGAAGTGACCTGAGGACACGGTCTGTGCCACTGACCTTGATGGCACCCCTGGGAAGAGCTGGTGGTGTTTGTGCTCCCACAGAGCCTTCTCCCTGCTGAGCACCTCTGGGCTGGCCTGGCCACCCATCCCTGCACCCTGTCCCCAGGCTTGTGGCCACCAGCAGGAAACACTCAAAGGTGTCAAAAAACCATAAAATAGTACTAAGCCACCCATACCTACACCCCCGAGCTGGGTGTGCTTCTTTCATTAGACCTAGAGTTATGTCAGGGGAGATTTAGTTTGGATATTAGGAAAAATTATTCACCACAAGAGTGTCAGACCCTGGAAGGCATTGCCCAGGGTAGTGGTGGAATCACTTTCCCTGGAGCTGTTTAAAAGACGTGGTGCTGAGGGACTTGGTTTAGTGGTGGACTTGGAAAAGTAAAATTATTTGTTGAACTTGATAATCTTACTGATCTTTTCCTATCAAAGTTATTTTATGATTCTGTGATTCTACTATTAAGCTAAGCCCAGACTGAATTGACTGAATTTCTGCTTCCTTTGTTTTTGTTTTTTTTCCCACTTGAACAAGTTACGAACTTTCGCTTTGAGCAGCTCAATCTCATGACTCAGTTTCTCCACTTCTTAAAGGCCTACAGTTAAACTGTTGTTGATAACCAGGCTGACGCCCATGATTCTGACGTCTTTCTGAAATTGTTCCTGGTGCTGTGGGTGCCCAGGGAGGAGAAATGGCAGCACTAGCATTCCCACCTTCTCTCCTGAGGCTGCTTTGTTACCTGTCTTATAAACAGGTGAGAGAGACAAAGAGCCCAGAGAACCACATCCAGGTTGTTTCCAGGGGAATGACGGTGAGGAAAAGAGGTCACTGCTGCCTCCTGCAGCATCACGGACTGAGGAGTGTGCTCCTGCCTGCCTGCTGGATCCTGACAGTGGTAAAACATTCTGGCACACCTGGAATTGCTGAGACACGGCCAGAAGCAGCTGCAGGCATCTGAGCAGCTTGGCTGGGCTGCCTGGCATGGGCTGCCTTCAGCTTGGAGAGCTGCTGACTGTCAGAGAGTCACCATGTGAGAAGGGCTCTGGAAGTTTCCCCGTCAGCAAAGAGACCCTGAGCTGTGCTCTGCCTCAGATTCTGTCAAGCACCGAGATGTCTGAGAGTTGAAAAGAAGAGGCTGAATATTTGAGGACATTTTGAAGCATGCAGGAAATGTTGGTGTGTGGATAACCTGTTAGGCCGTGGTTGCTTTGAGGTAAAGCCTTAATTTAAAATAAATATGCTTATCTCAGCGTTTTTAGAATATAGAGGTATTTAATTTCTCTGTACCTTTGTTGGAATAAGTGGGTAGATTAGGAGACAATCATGGAGATCTTTCCTTGAGAAAACCCCAATTTTATGCTGGAAATGTTGCACAGCTCCTCTGTGAGATAGAGCAAACTCACAGGCAAAAAGCATCAGCACCCTGGAAAAAGACTCCAACTATGAGGACCACAACTTCCTGTGAATTCAGATATTTGTCTGGAGAAAACCACCCTGTGTTTTTCACTTGGCCGATCTCAATGCTTTTATTGCATGTTTTCTGACCTGCTGTTCTCACCATTTATACACCAGAGTTCATGAATACATCTCAGTGGGTGTTAGTGGAAGTGGGAGAGACACAGCCAGCAACTTCAGTCCTGTGGGAAGGGGATGTTCCTTCCCCATGTCAGACAGATCCTTAAACATCTGAGTTTCTTCTTCATGAGATATCTGCTACTGTGGTGCTGCTTGCTTGGAGCTCCCATCCTCCAAGTGTGCCCAGCAAGGAGTTGTTACTCTTTGGGAAGGTGGGAAATGCACGGGGAAGGCTCTGCTCCTCAGGCAGCAAGAGCATTGCTGTGCTTCTGCAAGGGCTGCAGGGGACTGGGAAGCATGACAGGGTTGGGATCAGAGCAAATGGGCCCTCAGATGGATTTATAAGCCATCAGGAATCCATGGGAGAGAGCAGGAAGTTTGGGAATGTTGAATTATTTTGGACTCACGCAGAAGTTATAGAAGACTGACCTGATCAGGAAAATCATGTGTTGGGTGGGGAGGGATAACCCACCTTTAATCCTTTTCTTTACTATAGGACTGGAAACTCCAGGAAGCAGTTTGCTTGCATAAAAATGTGTTTTAGCACACTGAAAACTGCTGATTTACGCATAACCTGTGACTTATTGCTCTTGTCAGAATGCCCCCTGGAGCATCATTGTCACCAGGTTCATTGGCAGATAGAATCCTCTTTTTCTTTTGATGGGATTCACCCTTCATTACCTAAAAATGAATGATTCAGATCTAAGATAGTCCCCAAGATCTTTGTATGTGGACACAGCATCAGAGGATGAGCCCTTACATGGCAGGAGATCTGGGATTAATCTCTCGCCAAGGTCCAAGAATCACATTGCCCCTTACCTTGATGTATTTTGGTTGCAAAATCACAGCCTAGTCTCTCATTGCTGTGTCTTTCCCTTTTTTATCAATATCCTCCTTTTCACCCTGTTTCTTAATGTTCTCACATGAAATGCAGCTCGTATAAGATCTGCACAAGGAACATGAGCACAACTGTTGGTAAAAGGGCTTGGATGTATCCATTTGCTTTCTCTTTTGTTACCAAGCATTCTACTCCATAAAATCACTTCTGAAGAAGAAAATCAAGACTCTTTCATCCATATGACCAAACCCAGTCACCCAGGCACAAGGATTCTTTTCTTTCCTCTCCTTACACACCTCCTTGCACAAAGCAACCCATGTTAGATGTCCAGACATGCACAAATCCCTTGGTCAAGCTCCCCTAATCCTGCAGTCACACCTATGATGATGTTTGTTGGATCTTTCTCTAGGCTTGCCATGGGATGGTGGACAGGACATCAGAACTCTCAAAGAGCCTGCTGTTGGGATTGATCTCTGGAGGGAAAATGCCCCAAAGAAAAGGCTTGGAGAATCACACTGCTGGACCTGCATTCATTCTCCTGGGATTTTCTGACCACTCCAGCCTGCAGGGCCTGCGCTTCACAGTCTTCCTGCTCATCTACCTGGTGGTCCTCACAGGGAACAGCCTGATTGCACTCATCACAGTGGTGGACTCAAGCCTCCACAGCCCCATGGATTTCTTCCTGAGGAACTTGTCCTTCCTGGAGATCTGCTACACATCAGTCACTCTGCCAAAAATGCTGGTGGGTTTCCTGATGGGAGATGGCAGGATCTCCTTCCTTGGCTGTGCTGCCCAGCTCTACTTCCTGGATTCGCTGGGCAGCATCGAATGCCTTCTGCTGGCTGCCATGGCCTATGACCGCTACACAGCCATCTGTGACCCTCTGCACTACAGCCTCATCATGAGCAGGGGGCTCTGTGTCACACTGCTGGTGGGATCATGGATGGTTGTTGTACCAGTGCAAGTAGTTCAGACATACCAGGTGTTCACTTTGCCCTTCTGTGCATCCCACGACCTTCATCACTTCTTCTGTGATGTTCCTCCTCTGCTGGAACTGGCCTGTGCAGACGCTTTCTGGAACCAAGTGACTCTGTACACCATCATCCTGGTTTTCGCAGTCCTTCCCTTTTCCTTGATAGTTCTTTCTTACACTAAAATTATCAGGGCAGTTCTGAAAATGCCTTCAGTTGTTGGCAGACACAAAGCCTGTTCCACCTGCTCCTCACACCTTGGGGTGGTCACTCTCTTCTATGGCTCAGCCGCAGTGTTCTACGTCAAGCGATGCTCAAGGGACTCTGTAGACACTGACAAATACCATGCCCTGTTTTACACAGTTGTGACCTCTGTGTTTCACCCTTTCATCTTTAGCCTGAGGAACAAGGAGGTGAGAATTGCCTTGAAGAGACTCCTATGGACAAAGTGATACTGCAGGGTGGTGAATATAGTCCCAAATAGTAACAGATATCCTGGTGTAGTACATGGTTGCTTGATCACAGATTCTTCCTATTTGGTCAGACAAAATCAGATTTTCTGCTTGGCTTTGATCCTGCTCAAGGTGGAAAGTGGTCTCATGATGCATTTCTGTTATGTCATGCTCCACTGTGGTATCTTTGTACTCCAGAGCACCTTCAGTGACCCTGAAGAGTTTAATGCAAATACCTGCTGCCGCAGCAAGGACGGGGACCACAGTTTGATGCAAACTAAATCCGTTTATTTGTATCCTTACATGCAGTTATATACCTTTTCTTATCCCACTATTTCACAATGGTGATTTACCCAAGGAAAGAAATCCCACCTTATCTATATCACTAATCCCTTCCAGACAATCTCACAATCAGGGGGCTGCATATACAGGAAATTCCATACTTATCTAGCATAGCTCGGGACTATGTTTATCCCACGGTTTGTATGACAAACAGCTTGTCTCCATCGGTTGTTTTGCACTGTCTGTGCATACCACCTTTGTATCTACATCTCCCCCCTTCTGTTGCACTAAAAAAACCTTAGAAACAGTTCTATTAAGCATTCCCTGGATACATTGAAAAAGACAAGGCAATAACAAAAGCAAAATCACAATAACAATCCCAGCATAACAAAGAGTTTTAACTAAAGATAAAAGCCATCCTTTAAGTCCCATATCATGAAGCCAGGTTGTGAAAGCATCGCCGAGAGGGTTTATTTGTTGCTGAATCTTCTGTGTGTGTTGCTTCAACTGCGTGATGCTGGCGTGGATGCTCTCACTATGATCAGAAAGATTCATACAGCACATGCCTTCAAATTCCTGACAGCCATGACCCTGGGCTAGCAATAAAAAATCTATAGCAGCGCGATTTTGTAATAAAGCGTGTCGCAAACTATTTTGATCCATTAAAAGGTTATCTAAAATCTCAGTAGTAATATTTGCTTGCTTTTCAGCCCAACATGCTAATCTAGCTAGGTTAGTAAGCGCATTTCCTGCGGCAGCACCAGGAATAAAAAGAGCTAAAGCAGTTCTAGCAGCTACACTTAAAAGCCTAACATTATCATCACACTGCGGTGTGAGGCCAATACTTCTTGCGTTACGAGCACGATACATAGTATTTACAAGCTGCCTTAATTCAGCAAAGCGAGGAGCAAAAAGGGTTAACGAGCCTAAATAGTAAGGTCCGCCTACAACATTACGGGGGACGCCTTGCCAGGCCCTATCACCGCAGATCAGAAATACCCCGGGGGGTAAAGCCTTAGCAGTGTCATTTACCCAAATAAGTTTAATGTTAGCTTTGGGGTTATGTGTTGTCCCTATTACCGGCATTCGCTCCGACCCATTGTACCCACAATATCCTGATCCCAGTCTATAATCTCCAGATGTAGGACTGATGTCCGGCCAGGTATCAGGGTATGCCCTAGCAGCATACTTAGGACCAAAAACTATGCAAGTAGGTGTCCAGTTTCCTGATACGTTGCCAACTGCCTGGGATCCCAATAGATTTAATTCCTGTGGATCCCAGGGGAGGGATTTTTTCAGCCCCAAAATCAGTTCTGCTGAACAATTTCCAAGTGAAGGGCTTGCTTTGCAGGATCCAATTGAAAAGTCAGCAAACAGAGAAACATTAAAACCTGGGATACCTATAAGGCAGGTACGGAAAGGGTCTGTAGCGGAAGCCATTGCAATGCAAAAATCAGTGGTGCCAGTTGCATTTGCCCATGTTACCCACATGTTTCGCCTTGGAGAGATTTCTAATACAGCATAACAACATACAAACAATTGCAACATACAAAGCCATTTGTATAGCATTTTGCGTGTGCTGAGAGATCTGTGCTACGTCTGTTCCTTCAGTTGTCCTTCTCGATATGGGCGGACGTTCCTTGCCGGATACCACTTAGGTCCTGCTTCTGTGGAAATACAAGCGTAGCCCCTGCCCCAGGTGATTAAAGGAAATGGGCCTTCAACTTTCCCGGACTCCAAATCCCGTACTAACACAGGGGGTCTTTCCTGAAATTTAAAAAGATGGTTACTTGCAAAATGCTTTGTAATTGGTGGGGCATTGTCTGAAAAGCAATTCAAGAAATTAAAAGTAAATATAGCTTTTTGCAATCTTTCTTCTGGTGTATTTATCAGTCCACCAGTTCCCCCTTTTTGTTTTAGTAACAGTGCCTTAAGGGACTGATGGGAGCGTTCAATAATTGATTGACCTGTCGGAGAATGGGGGATACCTGTCACATGTTTAATTCCCCATTCTGCAAAAAAGGTCTTCAAAAGCTGAGAAGAATAGGCAGGACCATTATCTGTTTTAACTGTTTGAGGAACTCCTAGAGAGGCAAATGCTTTTAAAAAGTGTTTTTTGGCGTCTCTGGCCTTCTCTCCTGTATGGCATGATGCATAAATAGCTCCGGAGAAGGTATCAATGGAAGAGTGTATGTACTTAAGACGACCAAATTCGGAAAAATGAGTAATATCAGTTTGCCAGAGTTCAAGGCTTTGAAGTCCCCTAGGGTTAACTCCTCCTGCTAAAGGCTGAAAAGTAAATTTTTGACAATCAGGGCAAGCAGATAAGATATCAGCTGCCTGTTGTGAAGTCAGACCAAATTGTCTGCGGAGCCCTTTGGCATTTGTATGAAAAAATCTGTGACTTAGGCGAGCCTGTTCAAAGTGATTGGGAAGAGGAGACACTGACATTGTTAACAGGTCAGCCGCCCTGTTTCCTTCGGCTACAAAGCCTGGGAGGCACGTGTGAGACCTGATATGCATAATAAAGAAGGCGTGTTGCCGTTTGTTGATAAGATCAATCAATGCTCTGAGCAGAGTATACAGTTGTAAGTTGGAAATGTCTCTTGGGACTGAAGATTCTGCTCGAAGCACGATACCTGCTACATAAGCTGAGTCTGTAATAATATTTAAAGGTTGGTTACTGAAAAGAAAAAAGGCTCTAGTCACGGCTGCTAATTCAACAAGCTGAGGAGAACCTGGGTGAAAGGTGATATCAGATTGCCAGTCCTTGGTTTCAGGGTCTCTCCATACAATTGCAGCTTTATGAGAGATACCTGAACCGTCTGTAAACACAGTAATTGCCTGTAAAGGAATTTCACTTCTCTTTGGAACTTCTGCAAGGGAAAAGGACAATCGAAAGAGTTTATGTGGAGGAAAATGATTTGAAAATTGTCCCGTGAAGTCCTGGACGGCAATCTGAAAAGGAAGTGAATTCTGTAGAAGAAAAGAAAGATACAATTCAGTAACAGGCATATAAATTGTAGAGAAAGATCTGCCAGAGAGGGTTAACAGTCGCTCTCTGGCTTTCATAATGATTTGAGAAAACATCTCTGGTCGCTGTAAAATAGTTTTAGAGGATTGATTCGGCAGGAAAATCCACTCTAAAATTAACAATGGATCTGTAAGCGTGGTGTCCCACTGAAAAATCATGCCACAATATTTTACACCGTTTTCTAAAATTATTAATTGAAAGAATAAATCAGGGTCCCACCGAGAGGCTTGCCTCTGTTCGATGGCCCTGCAAACTCTTTGTAATGCTAATTCCGCAGAGGGTGTGAGGTGTTTGGGAGCCATTAAGTCCGCGTCTCCTTTAAGAAGATCGAATAGAGGAGCCAATTCAGAATTTGAAATACCCAGAAGGGGTCTCAACCAATTAATAGATCCCAAAAGTTTTTGAGCATCATGCAGTGTGGCTATCTGAGTATTAATAGATAGCTTTTGCGGAATTATGGAATGATTGGTAATTTTCCACCCTAGATAATTCCAGGGGGTTTGTTTTTGAATTTTTTCTGGTGAGACTTTCAAGCCTGCCTGATCGATGGCAGTTAACACAGACTGTATTGCTTTTTGTAAATCACCCTCAGTAGCAGCAGCAATTAACAGGTCATCCATATAATGATACAATATTACAGTTGGAAATTCAAGACGTACTGGGGCCAATATTTTGGCAACATACCACTGGCAGATTGTGGGGCTATTTTTCATGCCCTGAGGTAAAACCGTCCAATGGTAGCGTTTAAGAGGTGCTCCCATATTAAGGCTAGGCACAGAAAAGGCAAACTTAGGTGCATCATCAGGATGTAAAGGAATATCAAAAAAGCAATCTTTTAAATCAATAACAATCAGATTCCATTCCCGCGGGATCATTGTTGGTGAAGGGAGACCTGGTTGTAACGCTCCCATTGGCTCCATAACAGCATTAATTTTTCGTAAATCTTGCAATAATCTCCAACCACCTGATTTTTTCTTAATTACAAAAACAGGAGTATTCCACGGACTGAAAGTTGGAACTACATGTCCCTTTTTTAATTGAATTTGTACCAATTGTTCTAGGGCGGTGAGTTTTTCTTCTGATAAGGGCCACTGATTCACCCACACTGGCTCCTGTGTTTTCCAGGTTAATTGTGGAATTTCACGCCCTTCATCAGTGACCCTCGTTAAAAAACCGTTTCTAAATGCAATCCCCATTGTGATAGAACATCCCTTCCCCACAGATTCAATGGTACTGGCAATACAAAGGGTCGAGTACTAGCTACCCTGTTCTCAGGACCAATGATTTGAATAACATCTTCACTCTGGTAACTGTTACCAATTCCCCCTATTCCTGCTAATGGCTGTGCAGTGCGAGTTAGATTCCACTGGCATGGCCACTTAGCTTGGGAGATTACGGTAACATCGGCACCTGTGTCAATAAGACCTGTTAACACAACTTGTTGACACCCATTTTTAAGTTTACATTGTTTCAATGGTCTGTCCTTTGAGATCGCATGTGTCCAGTATATTTGCGGGCAGCCTGTAGATCCGAAGGCGCCCTGCCGCGTGACATCTGAGGGGAAAAAATCAATGTTTAAAGGTAACAACACCAATTGTGCTATTTTGCTTTTAGCGGGTATTGTGCAGGGAGGGGTAGGCGTCCAAGCCATTATTTTTATTTCTAATGCATCGTTGTCGATGACTCCTGGTAAAACAAAAAGACCACTAAAAGTACTTGATGAGCGTCCCACAATAAGACCCATAGTCCCGGACGGAAGAGGCCCTTGAAACAAAGTTTCTATCATATGCACCGAGGTGTCGGGAAGAATCACTGTGAACCGGGTCGGTAAATCCAGTCCGGCGCTCCGTGCTGTTGCTCTTGTAAGAGCGAGGTCGCTTGCTGTGGCGCATTGAGAACTGGATATTGCTGCATCGGGTATGTTTGAAATGACTGCTGAGCCGATGGGGTTTGATACGACAGAGGAACTTGTGTCTGCGCGCGGTGTCGTGCCGCGCTGCGATAATAGTTTCCCTGCGGCTGGAGCGGTTTCCCTTGATTATTGAATTTGGAATGGCAGTGGCTTATCAAGTGCCGACCCTTTTTGCATTTGCTGCACACGGGGATATTTTGCGGATTTTTTGTTTTATGACAGTTCTTTTTCAAATGACCGACTTGGCCACACCCATAACATACGGGGGCATTTTTAAATATTTGTCCCGGCCCCTGCATTGAGGCAAAGGCAGCTGCCATTGTCTCATATTTATAATCGGGGGTGCCGAAGCGGTTGCAAGCTTCCATCATTTCCACCAGGGTAGGGTCGGATTTTGGCAGAGACTTAAGGAGCCGTTTGCAATCGGCATTGGCATTTTCTACAGCCAATTTAAGTAGCAGAATATTTCTGGCGTCAACATTATCAATCTGCTTTTCCAGTGCTTGCTGCAATTTGGATATAAATTCCATATAGGGCTCTTTCGGTCCTTGTATTATGCTTGTAAAAGCTTTCTGAGGTTTGCTAGCATCTGGAATTTTCAAAAAAGCTCTTTTAGCTTCCTGGGTGGTATCTAGCAGGGAATTTCTTGGAATGTCTCTTGCCTGGGCTGCAGGATCGGTAAACTGCCCAGCCCCCATGAGGTGATCGACCGTTAAAGCCTGCAGTGCTGGGTTATCCCCTGCTGCATACCGCTGAGTCAGTTTTTCCACCCCATGTCTCCAGTTAGACTCCCAGAGTACATATTGTGAGGGATTTAGCAGCAAGCGGGCTAAGGTTTTTAAATCATATGGCGTAAGGACATGACCTTCACAGACCGATTCCAGCAACCCCGCGAAATAATGAGATCCGAGTCCGTTTTCCACAGCTACCCTGCGTAGCTCTTTAGTGATGGAAAAACTGAGAGCCGACCACTGGGGTTGTCCCCTCGCTGGATATATTACGGGAGCGACAAAGGGATTACCTCTTTTGTGCCGTCGCTGCGCAGGACGTGGAGGCACACTGATAGCTATAGCCATGTCAATTTCTCCCGCATCTAAAGCCTGCTCTTTAATAGCAGCCCATACCGCGTATGGATCGTAATAATCGGGAGTTAGGTCTGATCCTGGATCGAAAGGATCAGGCTCGAACGGATCGTCGCTCGGCGAATCCGATCTGGTTACCTTGGCTACAGTTCTGGCAGGGGGAGCGTCTTCCCGTGCTCTTCCCTCTGGTAGCGGGGGGGCGCTGGGAACGGCAGAAGCGGCAGAAGTGTCTGCTCGCTCCGATTCCCGCGCCTTAATCCCTTCAAATACTGTCCGCCAGGGAAATAGGAGTTTAAGTGCTTCATGATCCCCTCGCGTACTCAGGTCCCATAAACGAACTCCCGCTTTATCCCACAGTTCAGATTCAAAAATAGTAACAGCAGAAGTACCTGGGAATTTATCGCGGACCCATTTTAAAATGAGCTTAAGTGCATGATCCGAGATTTCTTTCTGTTGCTTTAGCAACAGTTCTCTCATAAGTCTATACACGTCCTGTTCTTCATGGGAACTTTGATTACCCATGACTTCGTTTCTCCGAGCTCACCTGCCAAACGCGAGGAGGTGCAGACGGGCGGCCGCCCTCGTCCAGGCTTCTTTCAGCCTCAAATTCAACGTTCTCGGAGACCTGCTGGCCGGCTGCCTCTTCAGCAGAGTTCTTCCCGAATCACGTCCGGGGTCACCAATTGCCGCAGCAAGGACGGGGACCACAGTTTGATGCAAACTAAATCCGTTTATTTGTATCCTTACATGCAGTTATATACCTTTTCTTATCCCACTATTTCACAATGGTGATTTACCCAAGGAAAGAAATCCCACCTTATCTATATCACTAATCCCTTCCAGACAATCTCACAATCAGGGGGCTGCATATACAGGAAATTCCATACTTATCTAGCATAGCTCGGGACTATGTTTATCCCACGGTTTGTATGACAAACAGCTTGTCTCCATCGGTTGCTTTGCACTGTCTGTGCATACCACCTTTGTATCTACAACCTGCTTCAGGCTGTGTCTGAACAAGGTCATCAGTCAAGGGAAACAGTCAAAGCACAGACAGCAGTCAAAGGGATCTAGTGACACATCCAGTGAAGAGATGACCAACCTCAGGTATGAGGGATCACCTGAGGGACCCCACAGATCATCTGCAGTGTCTCTAAGAGTCAGCTAAGAAAAGTTCAAAAGCATGGAGGTGATTCTCCTCCACTGTGTTATCATGCGTTGACTTGTGTCACTCTTGATCAACTTGATGGGAAAGGAAGGGGAAAAGGTAGTCAATAAAAGACCAGGAAGACAATGTAGCAGTGGCACAGGAGTAGGGTCCAAGAGAGACTGTGGAGTTTCTGCTCTTGTAGACTTTTGCCACCCAGATCGATACCACCCAGCTGGCCAAAGCTGTGAGTAGCCTGGCCTGAATTCAGTGGGAAATCTACCTTCAGAAAGAGATTGGGCTGGAGACTGCCCAAGGTCTGTTCCTGTCTGAGTGGTGTCCGAAATCAAGGACAAAATCTTTTTCAAACAGACTTGCTGATCTCTGGCTGAAAAGAGGTCGAGACTGATTTTCTCTGGGCTTTTTTCAGTGTCACACATAGAAAGAGGTGAATCATCTTCCAGGTCTTCCCTTTCTGTAGTGAAATGAGGCAACCAGGTGCCACTAATTACCAGGTAGTGGGCATGAGCTTGTGTTAAGCCCACCTCTGCCTGATTAGGGTGGGCCCCAACTGCGCATGAGCAGGACTGGGGGGGCAATAAAAGGTGAGGTCTGAGGCACAGGCTCTGCTCACTCCTGATCTCACAACTTTGGCATTGCTTGGCTTTGTACTGCTTCTATGAGCACTGCGCTAACCTGATTTTGCCACTGGAGCTTTGTCTCAGCACCACACTAACCTGGTTGCGCCACTAGAGCTCACTTAAGAGTGAGGCTCGAGTGGCACAGCTGGTTGGCGTGTGGTACTTATACAGCAAACCCAACCAATGCTGAGGCTGTGATTTCAACCAGGTGGCACAGGTGGGCTTAACACATGCTCATGCCCACTACCTGGTAATTAGTGGCACCTGGTTGCCTCATTTCACTACACCTTTCTATGTCTCTGATAATGGCAAAGTGAGCCTGTACTTTAATGTGAGCCACCTGCTGGGTGGTGAGATGTGACATTGAATCATCTCTCTGGAGGACCATTATATTTTCATGATGGCAGGACACTGCAGACGATCTGAAACAACATTCAGATGACCAAAAGCATCTAGAGTCCTTAGGTTTCCTTCAAGTGGATGCCATGAGCATTTTCTATGTGTTCTTAAAACACAATGTAACACTGCTGCTTTTCTGTGCTGCTATTGTTTAAAATTTGAAAATTTGTACTGTTGTCCTGGCCTGATTTTCTGTCACTTCAACCCCTTTTGCATGTTTGATCTTGAATGTGTGATGCATTCCTTGCTAGGGAAAAACAGAAACACAAGCAGACAGGGCTAGAAAGGACTTAAAGGGACATCAAAACAGGTAAACAGATGTTAAGCTCCTTCTGGTGCCTTGTGGGTTTACCCTGGTAGGAAGCTCAGCATCACACAAATATTCACTCACTTCACCCAGGTGGGATGGTGTCCTGGCTTGGGCCAGGATAAAGGTGATTTTCTGTCTTGTGCTTTTGCTTTAGGCTAAGTCTCTTGGAAGTAGTTGCACTTGCTGAAATTAACAGCAAGTTTCTCAGACAGTGTGTGCTTCTAGGACTGATAACACTCGATGTTTGTGGTTACTGCTAGAGACTGGTATGCAGAGCCAAGGACACTGCTCAGCTCTGATGAGAACATTTTACCATCCAGAAGGAATAAAGAGGTCCCACCTGCAGCCCTCCTTTGGGGAGGAACGGACAAGATAGATGCCAGAATTAACCAGAGTATTCCATCCCATACACATCATAGTATAAATTTGAGGGATCACAAGGTTTTAACCCCTTCCTGCCCTTCCTGCTTCCCTTCCTTCACCTGTTCCCTTTTTGTTTCAGCATCCTGGGAGGATTCCATCCGTTTGTCTGCCTGTGGTCCTGATCCATGCCAGCCTGAATCTGTGTGTTCCTGCCTCCAGCTCCCGACTGCTGCTGACTCCAGGAGTCCAGCCTGGACTTTCCCAGGGCTGCCCTGCAGCCTCGGTGATGACGTGAGAGTTATTGGGGGAAAAGGGGGGAGGAATGTGGTTTCCATTTTCCTGTACATTTATATATTTGTATATATTTAGTAATTTTTCCTATTTATCATTACTGTCCCATAAAATCCATGTAGTTTAGTTCCCAACCCATAAGTCTCTCTCCCTTATTCTCTCTCCTTTCTTTATCAGGGAGGAGAGGGGGTTTAATGGAGAGCATCTGTTACTCGGTTTAATTGCCGGGCTGGGGTTCAACTGTGACAGATTTATTGGCGCCCAACGTGGGGCCCGAGCTAATTGGCTCGAGTCCAGTTCAAATGTTTACTAATTTGCCTGAATAGTTTGAATTCCAACTCCAGTGGAAGAATGGCTTTGCTGAGCTGGAATCAGACCTTGTTCTTTGGAAATTTCACAGGGTTGGAGGTTAAACCAATCATGCCGTACCTTTGGTATTTAGGGTATGTGATATGTATTTTTGCAGCTGGAATTAGTGTTACTACGTGGTTTATTATTTGTAAGAGCTGCTTAAGAACCATTGTTGAAATATGGTTCTCAATGTATATCATGGTGCATGGTGCAGTAGTGTTTCATACAGAGATAAAAAACTTGGTTGGTAATTACACTCCCAGTTTTAATTTGGTAAATTATACCACTCCATCTTATTTTGGGCTGACTCCACCAGATTTTAGTAGCAATAGCATTTCATTTCTCAGTCTTCTGGTGGGTGTTGATAATTTTTCTCATATATTGATGAGTAAGACAAAAACCACACTGGTGAGAAGGAGCCCTCCTCTTGGGAGATGGACAGCTGCCCCTGGTACAGAGAGCACCCCCAGTTCTGCCTCTGCAGCCACTACTCACCCCCCACACACAAGGGCACAACTCTGATACGGCCAGCGAGCATTGCCAGCGTATCTGCTACAGCTGTAGCTGCTGCCTCCCCCCCCACAGACACTGCTGGTGTTAAGAAAGCCAGCACTGCTGCTGCTACTGCTGCAGGCACCACAGCCTCTCTCCCTCAACCCACACAGATACTCATCGAGCCTGGGATATGGAGAAAAGGAAAACAATGGAAATCAGAAATTAGCCTGTTCCAGGCTGGTGAAGGACCAAGAGGGGATTGCTGAAGCAGAGTGGGCAGGGGAAAAAAAGGCATGGGGTGCACCCGGCCTTTAGCAAGCCCTTTGACATGCTCTACCATTGTCCTGTTGTAGCCAGACTGGTGATGTCTGGATTGAAGAGGTGGGTGATGTGGTGGGTGGGAAGTTCACAAGATGATGAGGATCACAGTGCCATCAGTGATCCATGATCCAAAGTCATCCTGGCAAGCAGTGACAGTGCCTCAGTGTCCAGAACTTGTGCCAACAGTGTTTGGTGTCTTTATAATCCCCCTGTGGGGTGGGACAAAAGGCACTTTCACCCCCTTTGTGGATGAAGGCACGCTGGGGACCACACTCTGAAACTTTGCTGGTCCTTCTATCCCCTTGATGATACTATCATAGAAAGACATCAGCTCTGTCAAACAGGACCTGCACTTCATCACCCCATGCCAGTTGAGCCTGATCACCTTTTTCTCCTGACTTTACCCCATAATGCTACTCGGAATGATCTACTCCATCAACTTCCCAGGGACTGGAGTCAAACTGACAGGTTGCATTTTCCCAGATTGTCCTTCCTTCCCTTCTTACACCCAGGTGTTACATTGGCTGACTTCCAGTCTGTTGTTAACTCTCCTGTCAGCCAAGACTGCTGATACATAACAAACCCCATTGCTCCCATAAGGATTTCATAAAGGCAAGAGGGTCCACTCTGAACCTCAAGGTGTTGAGCATCATTGCACCACAGAGGGGGAGAAAGAGAAGGAGTTTTAGGGAGGGGGTCCCAATGTCAAAGCATCCAAAAGCATTCTCCAACCCTTTGCACCCCAACAGCCATAAGGGATTGCTTCATTGCACATTTGTATATTTTTATTGAGTATCTAAGTAATAAAACCAAGAACCAAATGGTATTGAACCACAGGCTAGTGTACTTCCTCCCAGTTTTGCAGCCACAACTATCTGGACATGGAAGTGTAAAGACAAATTTTTGGGTTTCTTTTCATCTCAAAATGACACAATCCCTGATTTTCAGTCCCATTTTCTTTTCAAGTCCTGCTGCAAAGTCACACTAAAATGCTCTATATGAGTACTCCCTAACTAAAATGGAAATAGACCTGGTCCTACTCAAACACCTCCCCTGACAAGTGTGTCATAGTAATGATCACTTCCTTGTTTTAACTGTTATGGTTTCAAAGAATCTAAAGATGTGGTAGCTTGGAAACTCTAAAGCTTGGAAAATGTGGTGACCTTGACCAGGCCCCTTCATTTCTAGTGGTGGCTGAGGTGGGTCTGGTGCTGAGAGATGAGATCGTAGATCTGGAAAAAACTCTTCTCGCACTGGGAGCAGCTTTAGGGTTGTTCACCCCTATGGAGGTGCTGACGATTCAGCAAATAGGAGCTTCGCCTGAAGCTCTTCCCACAGTCGGGGCACTTATAGGGACGTTCACCCGCATGGATCCATAGGTGTCTGGTGCGCTTTTATCTGTCTGTGAAGTTTTACCCACAGTTGGGACACTCATATGGACGTTCACCTGTATGGATCCACAGGTGTTGGGTGAGACTCGAGCTGACTGTGAAGCTCTTCTCACATAGGGGACACATGTAGGGTTTTTCCTCAGTGTGGACATGTTGGTGATTAATCCAAGAGGTGCTCCTGTTGAAGGCTTTCCCACAGTGAGTGCAGGGATACTTATAGAATCATAGAATCATAGAATTGGCTGGGTTGGAAGGGACCTCAGAGATCATAGAGTCCAACCCTTGATGCACTACAGCTGCAGTTACTAGACTATGGCACTGAGTGCCACATCCAGTCTCTTCTTAAATAACTCCAGGGATGGAGAATCCACTACTTCCCGGGGCAGCCCATTCCAATGTCTGATCACCCTCCCCGTAAAGAAATTCTTTCTCATATCCAACCTAAACCTCCCCCAGCTCAACTTGAGACTGTGCCCTCTTGTCTTGCTGAGAGTTGCCTGGGAAAAGAAACCAACCCCCACTTGGCTACAACCTCCTTTCAGGTAGTTGTAGAGAGTGATGAGGTCTCCTCTGAGCCTCCTCACACACTGAGGTCTCCTCCTGAGCCACCCACAGCCCCAGTTCCTTCAGCCTCTCCTCATAGGATCTCTGCTTGAGTCCCTTCACCAGCCTAGTTGCCCTCCTTTGGACCTGCTCCAGGACTTCGATATCCTTCCTAAACTGAGGAGTCTCGAACCCAGGGCCTTGGCATTGCAGTACTGCGGCTTAGCCGGCTACGCCACCAGAGCCTCACCCTGATGGCGATGAGCGCTAGTGGCGCAATGAAGGTAATACAGTGCTCCAAGAGCGACTGACCTCTCTGCAAAGCGTGCTCAGGACTGACCTGAGATTCTCTCTCAGGACTCACCTTTTATTGGCCCCCTGGTCCTGCTCATGCGCAGTGGGGGCCCACCCTAATTAGGAACAGGTGGGCTTGACACAAGCTCATGCTCACTCCCTGGCAATTAGTGGCACCTGGTTGCCTCGTTACACTACACCAGACACTTATAGGGTCTCTCTCCCTTGTGGATGTGGTGATGCTTTGATAAATTGGAACTCTGGGTAAACTCCTTCCCACACTCACAACATTTAAAGGGTTTCTCACCCTTATGGACCTGTTGATGATGGATAACAGCTGATCTCATAAAACCTTTCCTGAAGTCAGGACAGGTATAGGACATGGTGCCTGTGTGAAGGTGTCACTGTTGGAACAGATCTGAGCTTTCGCTAAACTGTCTCCTGCAGTCAGGACATCTCTGGGGTCTTGCACCCTGATGGATTTTTTGATGGTGAAGATGGGCTGAGCAGATCCTTAACCTTTTCCCACATTCCTGGCTGATGTCAAATTCTTCCTGGATGGATTCAATGATTTCTCAGTAATGTCGTGCTTTGACCAAAAGCTGTCTGATTTTTGGTACACCCAGAGAGGTTTTTGCCGAGATGGAGTCACCCTGACTTTGAGAAAGAAGCCCTAGTGTGCTAACAAAGTAGACTTTGGGCTTTTTGTGGGGTGAGGGCAGCCAAAACCTACATCAAGCCATCAGTGGGTGAAAATGGAGTGTGAGCTGGAATAGGAAGGTTGCACATAGAGATGGACACCCAGTGATCATCCTTTATTTCCTCTTTAGGATCTACACTGGCACCAAAAACCGAAAGGGGCCATTGTGTGGGGCAGGGGGTGCTGGGGTTTTTGAGCCACTCCTGGCTTGAGCTGTGATGACACAATTGTACTGACACTGCAAGAGGTAATTTAGGACTCCCCCATTGCTGTCTTAAATCCCTGGGGTGATTCAGGGTCTTATATCTCAATCAACCACTTTGGCATGAGTTTGGATTCCCTGTCATGGTTCCAAATCCCACCAATACCTTGGGATTCCCTAACTGCACTCACATGCAAGATGAGCTGCCATCCACTGGGATGAGTTGGGGTCTCCTGAGATATTTTTGGAGCCCGTGATTGTGCCTCCTGAGCCCTGGGGTTATCAAGTCCCCTGGAAGGATTCCAGACTTGCCATCATTACCCCTGGTTCCAGGGTGATTTGAGGGTCCCCAGTTGCATCCCCTAAACCCTTGGGATGACTTTGGGATCCCCTATCACAGCCCTGCAAATGAGAAGGAGTTGGGAATCCCTGGATGAGGTGTGAAGAGACCCAATCACAGCTCCTCCACCATCCTGAAAAAGTTGGGGGGTCACCAATTGCACCACCCTCACCCAAGGGATAAGTTTAGTTCCCCCCGGTCACCTCTTCCCCCTCCCTCCCCATCTTGTGCTGCTCACCCCCAGTTTGGGCAGTATTAGGAAAACCACCCCCCTCTCATCACCTCCCATCACTTCTTGGTATGTGCAGGGGGGGCACAGCCCAGGCTGGTGGGGAGGGGGGGGAGAAGCTCTGGCAGTCACCAGTTGGGGGGTCCTGGCTGTGGGGAGGGGGGTATGGGTGCAGCCCCCGGGTGGCGGAGCAAAACCTCCCGGGAGATGCAGCACAATTGCAGGAAGTGGCAGGGGGAAGAAGAAAAGGTGGGGAGGGGCCTCGGAGTGGAGGGACCCGCCCCGGAGTTATGGTTGGAAGTTGAGGGGTTGGGGGGACGGGATATCAGGGTTGTATCCTTGGTGGGGTTGGGGACATCAGGCTTCTGTCATGGGCAGAGGGAGGGGAAACATCACAGCTGGGTGGTGCTGACCCAACCTCAACACAAAGCCCACGGGCCCTGGAAATAAGAGGCTGTTAATTCACTGTTTTCAGGTGTAAACTCAGGGGGACAATGGAATCCCAAAAAGGCCAAGCAAAACTGTTTAGAGACAGAGTTTTAAGCCTTTTAACAGCAAAGGTATTTATTTTTGGATCCAGGGGAACTCCCATCTCGCGCTGGACAAAGAGTTCCACCCCCTGAGTGAAAGGGTTAGGGTATTTATAGGGGAGGTTACATAAATATTCATAAGTTTGCAACATATAATTATAATATTCATGACAGGCGGAGTCTAGGCAGAGTCTGGGCACAGTCAGGCAGAGTCAGGCGGAGTCCAGGTGGAGTCCAGGCGGAGCCCGGGCGGAGCCTGCACGGAGATGTCGGGGGGGTCTTTGGATGAAGTAAGAAATCTTTATCTCTCCTGTTTTTGACGACTTCATCCTCTTGTTACAGAGCGAAATTGGACCCTTGTGATATTTTTTCCCTTATCTGCTGGTTGTGGCATCCTCATCCTGTCTCTGTGCAGGCGTTCGCACTCCTCCAGTGCCTAGCTAGCCTTGGCAGTGCTTTGTTTTGAGAACAAGACCTACACTTTTACAGAAGTTAATCCCCTCGCTGCCTAGTTGGCCTTTGCAGTGCCTTGTTTTTAAAAGCAAGATCTGTACTTACAAGACAGAAGATGTTCACACTACTTTAGTGGAAAGTTACAGGAATTTATCCCGCCAGGAGTTAACCCTGTCAGGGTCTTTTCTTTGTTTCATTTCCCCCCTTTCCATAGAACTTACGAATTCTTTCGTCAAGTTCCAAGGAGAGGTTTCGGTAGGTTTGAATCATTGCCCACATTATTTGGATCCTTTTGACTGTATTATTCAATTTGTAATGCAGCCACAAATTTAAAAGCGACAACAAGAGTATTGCCCCTATTATGCCTAATATAGGGTGTATTAGGTAATGGAATACTCGTGTAGCTGAAGGGGAGTATCCTCTGAAGACATCCCACCAATGATGCTTTCCTACTTGTTCTACCTTTGTCAATACCTCTTTTATACCTGATGAATCGTGTGTTACTTGCCAAAGCATACGCCGAGTGGTTCTATTCACTTCATGAACTAATTGTTCTATATCTGGGTGCATAAGCATCGCTCTAAAAAATTAATATTCATGCCTATCTGCAGATTTGGTTGTCCTGGTTTGGGCCAGGATAAAGGTGGTTTTCTGTTTCTGTACTTTTGCTTTTAGCTAAGTCCCTTGTAAGTAGTTGCATTTGCTGAAATTAACAGCAAGTTTCTCATGCAGTGTATGTGCTTCTGGGACTGATAACACTTGATGTTTATAGTTACTGCTAGAGACTGGTATGCAGAGCCAAGGACACTGCTCAGCTCTGAGGAAAACATTTTACCGTCCAGGAGGACACAGAGGCCCCACCTGAGCCCTCCTTTGGGGAGGAACAGACAAGATAGATGCCAGAATTGACCAAACAGAGTATTCCATCCCATATACGTCACACTCAGTATAAATTTGAGGCATCACGAGGGACAAGCCAGATCTTTTCCTGATTTCCTGCTTCCCTTCCTTCTCGGCATCCTGGAAGGATCCTGTCTGTTCATCTGCCTGTGGTCCTGATCCGTGCCAGCCCATATCTGTGTGTTCCTGCCTCCGGTTCCCGACTGCTGCCGACTCCAGGAGTCCAGCCTGGACTTTCCCAGGGCTGCCCTACAGCCTCGGTGGTGACGTGAGAGTTATTGGGGAGAGGGGGAGGAATGTGGTTTCCATTTTCCTGTATATTTGTATATATTTAGTAATTTTACCTATTTATCACTACTGTTTCATTAAAGTTGTATAGTTTAGTTTCCAACCCATAAGTCTCTCTCCCTTATTCTCTCTCCTTTCTCTATCAAGGAGAGAGAGAGATTAATAGAGAGCGTCTGTTATTCAGTTTAATCGCCGGGCCAGTGTTAAACCGTGACAGATTTATTGGCGCCCAACGTGGGGCCCGAGCTAATTGGCTCGAGTCCAGTTTAAATTTTGACTAAATTGCCTGAACAGTTTGAATTCCAACTACAGTGAAAGAATGGCTTTCCTGAGCTGGAATCAGACCTTGTTCTTTGGAAATTTCACAGGGTTGGAGATTAAACCAATCGTGCCGTACCTTTGGTATTTAGGGTATGCAATCTGTCTTTTCGCAGCTGGAATTGCTGCTGCTATGTGGGTTTTCGTTCGTAAGAGTTGCTTAAGAACCATCATTGCAATATTGTCCTCAATACTGGTGTATATCATGGTGCATGGTGCAGTAGTGTTTCATACAGAGATAAAAAACTTGGTTGGTAATTACACTCCCAGTTTTAATTTGGAAAATTATACCATTCCATCGTATTTTGGGCTGACTCCACCTGATTTTAGTAACAGTAGCATTTCATCTCTCAATCTTTTAGTGGGTGTTGTTAATTTCTCTCATATATTGGTGAGGAGTAACACAAAAACCACAGTAATGAGATTGAGTATGCCTTTTCGGAGGCCGAGAGTTGCTGTTCGGAGAGTGAGAGCTGCTCCTCGTACAGAGAGCACCCCCACTCCTGCCTCCATAGCCGCTTTTCGCCCCCCCTCACGCAAGGGCACAACTCAGATAAGGCCGGCCAGCATCGCCAGTGTTTCTGCTACAGCTCCAGTTGCTGTGTCTACTCCCACAGACACTGCTGCTGCTCAGAAAGCAAGCCCTGCTGCTGCCACTGCTGCAGATGCCTCAGCCTCTCCCCCTCAGCCCACACAATTACTTGTTAACCCTGTAACTAGGAGAAAAGGAAAACAAGGGAAATCAGAAACGAGCCGTAACCCTTCCAAGTCTGAACAAGATGACCAGGTGATAGAGGAAATAGAGGATACTGCCTCTCCTCGTAGAGCAGCTAGTGCAGAGTCAGATGAGGACTCAGACTCAGAATCTGCTCAGCCCTATTCCATGAGAGACTTGCGTACTCTGAGAAAAGACTACAGCCGTTTTTCAGGTGAACCACTTCTCTCTTGGTTACTCCGATGCTGGAATGAGGGGGCTGCTACCATAACATTAACTCAGAAGGAAGCCAGGCAGTTGGGATCCCTAGCCAAAGATGCAGGTATTGATCGGGCATTTGGGGAAAAGGCTGGAACTACCAGCCTGTGGAAACGACTCTTGTCAGCTGTAAGGGAGAGATATCCCTATAAAGAGGAAATAGACTGCCCACAGATCAAAGCAGCCAGACTTGGAAAAGCTATAAGTATCTCGAAGAATTGGCTGTGCGAGACGTGATCTATAATAATGATGGCATTGAAGATCCCTATCACGTACCATGCCCTAAACCTATGATGCAAAGGTTTGTGCATGCTGCACCACAACCTTTTAATCATACACTATCAGTAATGCTATGGGTTCCTGCAGACGTAGATGCAACTGTGGGTGATGTGATTAAAACTGTACGAGAGTGTGAAGATGCTGTCATAGCCCCTTGTCGGGCCTGGGTCTCAGCTATTAAGAGAGCATCTGAGGAATGGCATTCACCCCCTTCTCCTCAGACAGACAGAGGACGCCGCATTGCAGCCATTAAGAGGAGACGCCCTCCTATGAGACAGAATCGAGAGAAACAGAAATCAGCAAGAGGGACCCTATGGGCACTCCTGTGTGAGTATGGAGAGAAAATGAAAAAGTGGGACAAGAAACCTACTGCTGCCCTACAGGACCGAGTGTTTGAGTTGATGAGTAAGCCAAAGGCAAAAGGAGGTCCTTCTAAAAAGATGGCTGCTCAAGTCTCCAGTGTAGAGTTACCCAATCCAAAAATGCTGGTGACTCAAGATCCCTGCACATCAGGTGTGAGTACTGGGGATGCAAGCTCCAGTAATGCACATACTGACAATGCTGTATGTGCTCAAGCTTAGAGGTGCCCTGCCTCCAGCCAGGTGGAGGAGAGGGACAACCGAATGTATTGGATTGTGTGGATTCGATGGCCTGGCACATTAGAGCCACAAAAGTATAAAGCCTTGGTGGACACTGGTGCACAGTGCACCCTAATGCCATCGAATCAGAAAGGCACAGACTCCGTCACTATTTCTGGAGTGACGGGGGGATCTAAAGAACTGACTATTGTGAAGGCTGATGTGAGCCTCACTGGAATAAAGTGGCATAAACACCCAATAGTGACTGGTCCAGATGCTCCGTGCATCCTTGGCATAGACTATCTCAAGGGAGGTGATTTCGAGGACCCAAAAGGGTACCGCTGGTCCTTTGGTACTGCAGCTATTAAGACTGAGAATGCAGAATGGCTGCATACTTTGTTTGGCCTTTCAGATAAATCTTTTGTAGTGGGGTGTCTGAGGACTACAAACCAGCGTCTGCCAACTGCTACTTCAGTAGTGCATCGTAGACAATATCGTGTCAACAGAGATGCTGTGATCCCCATTCACAAGCTGATCCGGCAACTAGAGAGCCAAGGAGTGATCAGCAAGACTCATTCACCCTTCAACAGTCCTGTATGGCCAGTGAAAAAGCCAAATGGAGAGTGGAGGCTGACAGTGGACTATCGTGCCCTGAATGAGGTTACGCCACCACTGAGTGCTGCTGTGCCGGACATATTAGAACTTCAGTATGAGCTGGAGTCAAAGGCAGCCAGGTGGTATGCTACTATTGACATTGCTAATGCATTTTTTGCTATTCCTATAGCACCAGAATGCAGGGCACAGTTTGCCTTCACCTGGAGAGGTGTCCAGTACACTTGGAATCGACTGCCCCAGGGGTGGAAACACAGTCCTACCATCTGCCATGGACTGATCCATGATACCTTGGAAAAGGGTGGAGCTCCAGAACATCTACAGTACATCGATGACATCATTGTGTGGGGTGACACAGCAAAGGAAGTCTACGAGAAAGGTAAGAAGATAATTGAAATCCTCCTAGAGGCTGGTTTTGCTATTAAAAGGAGCAAGGTCAAGGGACCTGCACAAGAGATACAGTTTCTGGGAGTTAAGTGGCAAGATGGACATCGCCACATCCCAATGGACGTGATTAACAAAATAACAGCTATGGCCCCACCAACTACCAAAAAGGAAACTCAGTCCTTCTTAGGAACTGTTGGTTTCTGGAGAATGCATATTCCTTTATATAATCAGATTGTGAAACCTCTCTATGAGGTTACCCGGAAGAAGAAAGACTTTAAATGGGGCTCAGAACAACAAGCTGCTTTTGAGAATATTAAACAGGAGATTGTGCAGGCAATGGCCCTTGGACCAATTCGAACAGGGCCAGACATCAAAAATATTCTTTACACCGGAGATGGAGGTGATGGTCCTTCATGGAGCCTCTGGCAAAAAGCTCCAGGAGAGACTCGAGGCCGACCTCTAGGATTTTGGGGTCGAACCTACAAAGGCTCCGAAGCCAACTACACAGCTGCTGAAAAAGAGATATTGGCCGCATACGAAGGAGTTAGAGCTGCTTCGGAAGTGATTGGTACTGAAGCACAGCTCCTCCTAGTGCCACGATTACCTGTACTAGGTTTTATGTACACAGGTAGAGAATCTTCCCATCATGCTACCGATGCTACCTGGAGTAAATGGATTGCTTTACTCTCACAGAGAGCTAGGATAGGAAGACTTAATCGTCCAGGAATTGTAGAAGCAATAACACATTGGCCAGAGGGCAAACACTTTGGAATGCCACCAGGAAAAGTGGTAAAACGGGCTGAAGAAGCCCCACCATACGACCAGCTACCAGAGAATGAAAAACAATATGCTCTTTTCACTGATGGATCCTGTCGTCTGGTAGGAGGCCATCGAAGGTGGAAAGCTGCTGTATGAAATCCTACACGACATGTTGCAAAAACAGATGAAGGAGATGGTGAATCAAGTCAATTTGCAGAGGTAAAAGCTATCCAATTGGCTTTGGACATTGCTGAACAAGAAAAGTGGCCGAGACTTTATCTCTATACTGACTCATGGATGGTAGCAAATGCCTTATGGGGTTGGTTAAAGCAGTGGAAGCAAAACAACTGGCAACGTAGAGATAAACCTATCTGGGCTGCTGAACTCTGGAAAGACATTGCTGCTAGGTTAGAGAAACTTGATGTAAAAGTGCGTCACATAGATGCCCACGTACCTTCATATCGAGCTACCGAGGAACATCGAAAAAACCAACGAGCAGATGAGGCTGCTCAAGTGTTCCAAATAGATCTGGACTGGGACCATAAAGGTGAACTGTTTTTGGCCAAATGGGCCCACAATGCTTCAGGTCATCAAGGCAGGGATGGAACATATCGATGGGCTCGTGACCGAGGGGTGGATTTATCTTTGGACTCAATTGAGCAGGTTATCCACGATTGTGACATATGTGCTGCAATTAAGCAAGCTTAAAGGTTGAAACCTCTGTGGTATGAAGGGAGATGGTCAAAATATAGGTATGGGGAGGCCTGGCAAGTCGACTACATCACATTGCCTCAAACTTGCCAGGGTAAGCGCTATGTGCTTACAATGGTGGAGGCAAGTACAGGATGGCTGGAAACATATCCTGTGCCTCATGCCACAGCTCGGAACACTATCCTGGGCCTAGAGAAACAAGTCTTGTGGAGACATGGTACACCAGAGAGAATTGAGTCAGATAATGGAACTCATTTCAAAAATAGTCTCATAAATAACTGGGCCAAAGAACATGGTATTGAGTGGATATACCATATTCCCTATCATGCACCAGCCTCAGGTAAAATTGAAAGGTACAATGGACTGTTAAAAACTACCTTAAAGGCAATGGGTGGTGGAACTTTCAAAAACTGGGACAAGCACTTGGCAAAAGCTACCTGGTTAGTTAATACCAGGGGTTCCATCAATCGAGCTGGTCCTGCTCAGTCAGATCTTCTACACACAGTAGATGGGGACAAAGTGCCTGTGGTGCATGAGAAGAATCTGCTAGGGAAAACAGTTTGGATTTATCCTGCCTCGGGCAAAGGCAAACCCATTCGTGGGGTTGTTTTCGCTCAAGGGCCTGGACACATTTGGTGGGTGATGATGAAAGATGGAGGAGTACAATGTGTACCACAAGGGAATCTAACACTAGGTGAGAATTCCTAATTTCTGCTTGTCTAGCTTAATCAGTAATGCATGGACTCTTTGGGAGTCATGAACTCGTATCCCACCATAACTACTGTTATGTGAACTGTTGCATAAACTAACAGTGTTCTATGAGTGTTTTTCAGGATGATTTTGTGGTGATGAAGCCAAACTAGGTTCATCGGCTGGCATCCAGTAACTTCCTTGAAATTACCATCTGCAACCTGCAACTTGTGGACCATGGACATGAACTGTAAAATTGCTCCTTGTTTTGAGAATCTGCTACAATAGATGGACATCTGCAATTGTAGACTGAATTACTTAGTGAATTTTAGCACTGAGAGATAGTAATAATTTTTGTATAGTATGTTTAAGAATAAGAGATAGTAATGATTGGAGTATGACGCAAATGGTATGGAATAAGGGGTGGAATGTCCTGGTTTGGGCCAGGATAAAGGTGGTTTTCTGTTTCTGTACTTTTGCTTTTAGCTAAGTCCCTTGTAAGTAGTTGCATTTGCTGAAATTAACAGCAAGTTTCTCATGCAGTGTATGTGCTTCTGGGACTGATAACACTTGATGTTTATAGTTACTGCTAGAGACTGGTATGCAGAGCCAAGGACACTGCTCAGCTCTGAGGAAAACATTTTACCGTCCAGGAGGACACAGAGGCCCCACCTGAGCCCTCCTTTGGGGAGGAACAGACAAGATAGATGCCAGAATTAACCAAACAGAGTATTCCATCCCATATACGTCACACTCAGTATAAATTTGAGGCATCACGAGGGACAAGCCAGATCTTTTCCTGATTTCCTGCTTCCCTTCCTTCTCGGCATCCTGGAAGGATCCTGTCTGTTCATCTGCCTGTGGTCCTGATCCGTGCCAGCCCATATCTGTGTGTTCCTGCCTCCGGTTCCCGACTGCTGCCGACTCCAGGAGTCCAGCCTGGACTTTCCCAGGGCTGCCCTACAGCCTCGGTGGTGACGTGAGAGTTATTGGGGGAGAGGGGGGAGGAATGTGGTTTCCATTTTCCTGTATATTTGTATATATTTAGTAATTTTACCTATTTATCACTACTGTTTCATTAAAGTTGTGTAGTTTAGTTTCCAACCCATAAGTCTCTCTCCCTTATTCTCTCTCCTTTCTCTATCAAGGAGAGAGAGAGATTAATAGAGAGCGTCTGTTATTCGGTTTAATCGCCGGGCCAGTGTTAAACCGTGACATTGGTATATCATGATATAAAGTATATTCAGCCTCGATCAATTGCATAGTGGTTATTGGGGCAGGATAATCAAAATCACATCCTAGAATTCTAGTAAAGTTGCACACAAAAAGATTAGCACTGTTTGCTATTTCGTTACAATGATCAACAAAAATACTAATACATAATGTTCTAATACATGCACAGCCATTCCCTACATAGTAAACTTGTGATTGGTTATTATTATGGGGAGACATTTCAAAGGTACATACACTATCCTCAGTATCTAAGCACAAATCTTCATTTTCTATAACTGCATTTTCACAAATATATCCTAGTTGTTCTTTAGGAATACAGGCCTCTGTACTGACTGATTGCCACTTCTTCCTGGAGTAAACAAAACTTGCCCAAACATTGTGGCCTATGGGTTGGATTATAACATTTTGGTGCACAGTTCCCAAGGCCAGGACAGGGAAAATGACTTTTTCTTTGGCGGCACTGATAGTGAGCAGGTAGGCTTCGATTTGCTCACTCTGTGAGTTATAGGTAAAATTTACAAGTTGCCACCACGCTTGGTGACTTTTCTCAAATTGGGTTGTAGAGCTGTTTCTTGCTATAATTTCTTTTATCTCCTGGGGTAGTATACCGGATGTTCCTTCCCTCAGAATCCCTGCAGCTACTGATTGTACCCACTGCTGTGTTTGAGTGCACTGAATGGCGAGTGCAATCTCTTTACTCACGTTACCTGTGTAATCTGCAAATTTTAGGAAGCCTTCAGTGGTGTGGTTAGCTACCAGGGTTAATAATTTAGTTGCTAGTGACTGTGTTTCTGCTAGGGTGAGCATGGATGAACTTAAAGGCACTTTGATCTCTCCCAAATGGGAAGTGACGGTACTTAATTTGTTTACTCTTACTTCTTGGTTTATTGTGTTTAGTACCCCCAGTCCAGTGCCAAACTATCCGGTTACATCTCATCGCGTACGCCTAGGTCGTGATCTGGCCGATAGCCATGCCTTCCAGCCCTTGAGGCTTTGTTGTATATACGGCCGAGAGTCTTTTTGTAATCGTGTAATATTCGTTTGGATATTCACTTGAATCTTTTTCCGTGAATGTGTAGGATTCAAGAGCAATTTTAATTCATTTGACTGTCTCACCACCTGGGGCCCCACATGAGTCAAATTATATGCCTTTTTGCAGCCTGGAAGAGGAGTTTCCGCAGTCGTATCGCTGAGTGCTTCAGTGGGTGCTTCAGTAGTAGTTCTTTGAGTGGGTTTAATTAGAAACTGGTCAGAAGCAGCTCCGTACTTGCTAACCCATAAGCATGTGACTGCAATCGGATGTTCTAATATTATTTTTACTTCACACTCAGCTTTTTCAGCTTTGTCTGTTCTCTTTTCTTTGTCCTCTTTCCAGGTGCAAAAAGCTGATCTTTTACTTTTGACCCACATTCCGGGTCCCAGGTTGTATGTAAGTGATATGGTTTTCAAAGGGGTTACGGTAAATCTGATCTGTTCATTTTCCTGCCCTTCTGCATTAATGCTTTTGCGCCCTATCTGGATTTCATCTCCTCCTTCTCCTGTTAAAGAGTCTAATAGGTTTTGGCCTTGACCCCAGTCCTTTTGCCTATATGGCTGGTTGTTACATAGGACGTAGATGTCAAGGCTAGGCACCGGGTCTAATATTTTGAGTGGTGTATCAACCCATGGTCTTGCTTTAATCATTCGTGTCCCCAACCATGGCCATTTCTGGGTAGGGTTTTGTGATAAGGTTATACTTATCCAAAGTCCGAGCATCCACACTGAGGGCCGCCTGTTCATAGTGTCGGGGTTCCTCAGGATTGTTCGTTGCAAAGCTCGGGGGCCTTCTTGACTCGGGAATAGTGGATCCAGGTGGGCCGTTCCTTAATTCGGATTGCAGTGAAGGTGACCAGTAATACTTGGAAGGGTCCTTCCCACTTCTCTTGCAGAGGTTTTCCTAGAAGGTTCTGAACATACACCCAGTCACCAGAATTAAAGGGATGCAATTTACAATCAGGTTGTTTAGATTGGTGATCCATCACCACTGTGGCATCAAAGTGCTTCCCCACAGCTATAACATAATCATCCACATATTGATTACCTATCTGATCTACAGCCTCGCTATTTACAATCTGCATTGCATAAGGTCTCCCATATAAGATTTCAAATGGACTCAATTTTTCTTTTGAACGAGGCTTTACTCTAAGTCTAATTAGAGCAATAGGTAAGGCTTGGTACCACTGCAGGTTGGTTTCCTGGCATATTTTAGCAATCTTGTTGTTTAATGAGATGATTCATCTTTTCTACTTGTCCACTAGCTTGAGGTCTATAAGCATGTGCAATTGCCATTTGATTTGCAGTGCCTTACTTATTGCTCGTACAATTTTAGCACAAAAGTGCGAGCCTCTGTCTGAGGAGATGCTCCTAGGCACTCCAAATCTCGGCATGATTTCATTAAACAAGATTTTAGTTAATTCTCTTTCTTTCTTTGTTCTGCATGGGAATGCTTCAGGCCACTCATTAAATGTATCTGTCAGAACCAAGAGGTATTTATACCCCCCTTTCCTTGGGAGTTCAGAAAAATCAATCTGCCATACTTCCCTCTGTCCATTACTCCCTGGCATACTTTAGTTCCCGTGTTTCGATTATCAGGATGTGACCTGTTTCATTGTATGAATAGCTTTGGCCCTGCTGTTCTAATTTTTAGATGTTGATAGAGAGGATGTAATCCCCAGTGGGCCTTGTTGTGTTCTGTTTTTACAAATTGCCATACTGGTTTTTGCTGGCAGTACTAGTTGCCCTGTTACTAGCTGACCTCATCTATTATCTAACATTTTACCTTTATTTCTTCATATCCACGTACGGTCTGATTCCTGGTACTCTGGTTGAAAATTAATATCTAGTTCTTCTGGTATCAGAGTCAATGCTACTAAATCCTTTGTTCTTGTAGCAGTTAATTTATCTTCTGCATCGGCTATTCTGTTACCTCTTTCTGGAACGGTGTTACCTCTCTGGTGCCGTTTGCAAAGCATTATGGCCACTTGGGTTGGGACCTGAACAGCCTCTAACAACTGTAGGATTTCTTCTGCATGTTTTATGGCTTTTCCTTGGGCAGTCAGCAGTCCTCACTCCTTCCAGATTGCCCCGTGGGCATGTACGACGGAGAAGGCATATTTCGAATCCGTCCATATGTTAATTCTTTTCCCTCTTGCTAACTCAAGGGCTTGGGTAAGAGCTATCAGTTCGGCCTTCTGCGCTGAGGTTCCTGCAGGCAAAGGATTCGATTCAATTACCTGTTCATCTGGTCAATTACTAGTCATCTGGTCCTTCGAATGGCGCTTCTTTGAGATCTGGGCGACTGGAGTACACTGCCTCGATGGTTTCTAGTCAGTCGTGCTCAATTGGTTCTGCTGGTATTCTTCCTTCTAATAATAAGGCTGGGTTGAAAACATTAGTCACTTGAATGGTTACATCATCTGATTCGGCTAAAATCGCCTTGTGTGGGAAAACAGTCTTCGGAGGCTTAAGGATTGATTCCATGTGCACATCAATATGATTGTATGAAATCGTTTATTAACAACTTGCACTCACTTATATAGAGAAGCCTTGTTTACACCATCATATCATGCAGGTGGCTTTGTATTCCAATTACACATTTCATTCTCATGGAACCCACTCTTCTCACATAATTATTTTCCTCTTCTGTTGCCAATTAAGTTATCTCTTTCCCATTAGCTCATTCTCAGAAAGCCTCTAACTAGGCCTCAATAGCCATTAACCCAATGTGGCCTAAATTGAAGTAAGTCAGGATTGCTCTCAACCTGTATATTTCTGAACTGTTTCCCCAACAGCCTTGTACTTCAGGAACCGATAGGGTGAAAGCCAATGGCCAGCTTTCTGTTCCAGTACTGGTGATACAGTGTGGGACACTAACACAGTCATTTTCTGGCCCATAGTAAGTTTTCTGGCTTCTTCTATGTTTGTTATTACTGCAGCTACCACCTTCAGGCATGTCAGCCATCCTTTACTTACGTCATCTAGTTTCTTAGAGAAGTAAGCCACGGCTCTTTTGTACGGTCCCAATTGTTAGGCTAAGACTCCCAGGGCCATTTCCTGGCACTCGTGTGAGAACAGCCAAAATGTTTTTGTTACATCGGGCAGGCCCAATGCTGGAGCTTTCATCAGCTCTTGTTTCAGTCTTCTAAAGGCTGCTTCTGCTTCAGGAGTTCAGACTAGAATAATTTTAGATTGTTTTAACAAATCATAGAGGGGTTTAGCAAGTATCCCGTACTGATATATCCACAGGCGACACCAACCTGTCATTCCTAAGAAGGCTTGCAGGTCTCTCACCATTTCAGGCCTGGGCATCTGGCAGATGGCTTTCCTCGAGGTTCCCAGGGATCTCTGTCCTCCAGAGATCTCGTATCTGAGGTAGACCACCTTTTCTTGCACCAGCTGTGCTTTCTGTTGAAAGACTCGATAACCGTTTAAACCCAAGAAATTTAACGAGATTGTCCACTCAACACATTGTTCCTCTGTTTCATTTGCTATCAGTAAGTCATCCACATATTGCAGAAGGATGCCCTCTCCCTGTGGTCACTCCCACTGTTCTAGTTCTTTAACCAACTGATTTCCAAATATTGTAGGGCTATTTTTGTAACCTTGAGGTAACACCGTCCAGGTAAGCTGTGTCTTCCTCCCTTTACTAACAGACTCCCATGCAAAGGCAAAAATCTTTTGGCTTTCTGGGGCTAGGGCAAGGCAGAAAAATGTATCTTTCAAATCTAACACTGTAAACCAAATCAGATTGTCTTTTAGTTTGGTCAGGAGTATATAAGGGTAAGTCACCACTGGAATCCCCATCTGTTTCCCAATTTTGTATTTAAGAGGTTTCAAAAAGAAAGCCTTTTCTGGTTGGCCTGCCGCCCCCACAACTTGTATAAATTCATCAGTTTTTGGTATTAATTCTTGATTTAAAACTGAATATGTGGCTCCAGTGTCGATTAAAAAATCCAATTCCATTTTACCTTCCCCTAGCTCTATTTCAACCAGTTGGTCTGCAAGGGAACGACTCACCGGTCCCCCTCAGTTACCATCATTATGAGCAACAGTAGCCCCCCCAAGTTCCTTGTTTCGCTTAGGGCAATTTCGTCGCAAGTGTCCTATTTGCCAACAGTAGGAACATCGATTCAGGCCTGCTCTGGCTCCTTGGAAATTTCCTCTTTCATCTCCCGATTCTAGGGAGCTACTGCTGCCTTTCTGTTGTGATACTGGCAGCGGTATTCTATATCCTGATGCAAAAGGCTGATATTCTTGGAGGCTAATGGCACTTTCCATTTCATTGTCTTTTCCTTTCAGCTTAAGGCATTGTTTTCCTATGCTACAAGCATCACAACAGCGTTTCTTTAACTTGCTGGGTTTCTTTTTTTCTTTTTTGATCCCGTTCTAGTGCTAAAACAAAGGATCTTGAGGTGATACATTTATTCCACAATCTTTGGCCATTGGGGCTTATCCCTTAAGGTAAAGAACATGTCTGCATACATTACTTCATCCCACTTTTCCATCCTACGGAGGAACAGCAGAAGTTGTAGGATGGTATTATAGTTTAATCTTCCGCCTGGTGGCCATTTTTTCCATCATCTAGTTTATACAGAGGCCACCAATCTTGGCAATATTTCACAAGTGTCTTTTTCCTCATAATTCCCCCCGGAATTCCACCGAGTTCTTTCCAATGCTTTAAAATGCATCCCAAGGGGGTTTTGGTATTAATTTCCTCACTTTATTCAGCCCCCATTATGTCCACTTGAGATGTTACAACTGAAGGGAGGGCTCTCTCTAGGTTACCAAATTCTTTCCAGATTTCAACACTTTACTTAGCTTATTCATACCAACAACCCACACCAATCGCTTCGTCCGTCTCTGGCTGGCCCCCTCGTGGGTGACATGGAAACGCAAATCAGGACTCCGCACTCACTGTGCAATTATATTGGGTCTCAGTCACTCACTTTCATTCACAGACACATACTTTGCACAGGTAAAATTTACACAGAATTTTACATGTTGCTCTACCGCCTAGGGTCACAAGATGTCATTATAGACCACGAACACCTGCCGGTGTCACAGCAGCCCCCGCGACCCCCCTCAAAGATGAAGCTATAAAACTTTTCATCAGTAGGGATGCGTAATCACTCCAAACACTTAATTCTCTTAAAAGCGGCGCAACAAGATAGCACAATCAACAACCAACATATAAGCGAGGGATCCCAGAATCAACGATCACAGCATTAAAAGAAGCCCGTTATCAATACCATAAAGTTCTCCTGGGGACTCAAACCCCGAAAGGGACTCCAACCCTTCTCCTTGAGAATCAGAGTTAACCGGACTCGAACCGCTTAACCCTGAAAAGGGACTCAGATCTGGCCTGGACTCAAACCTGCTAGTCTGGGGGCATCCCCCGCGTCCCTATAAATCTTGGGGGACTCGAACACCCCACAAATTCTAGAGGCCTCGAAACCCAAACAAATATATAAATAAATACCTTTTCAGTATGAGGAAGGTCTGGTGTCCATCGGTGCGTAGAGCCAAGGGAGTAGGGGAGGCTTATCCAACAGAATTCGTCGGGGGGCCCCAAAAATCATCCCCGGCCCCCCCTGGATCACGGCACGATGGAGTCCAATCCCATCTGGGTCACCAAAATTAAGCCCAAAAAGGCCAAGCAAAACTGTTTAGAGACAGAGTTTTTGTCGTAGAATGCACTCAAATATTCACAAAAGGTCAGGGGTGTGACCCCTTTGCCATGCCCAACCCCATGTTTGAGGGGCCAATTAGATCGGCCCATAATCCTGTGCTACCTGCACCAGGGATTCGCTGTGCTACAGGAAAACACACCATGTGTCCAATAAAACGTTATGTTGATGTGTTGTGGCGGGGGTGTGGTCACAGAAACACTATATAAGTAAAAGTTACTGCGCAATAAAGTTTAAGCTTGTTTACCAGCCATATTGGTTGCATGAGTTTTCCCTCACCGTTTTCCAACAAGTTTTGAGCCTTTTAACAGCAAAGGCATTTATTTTTGGATCCGGGGGAACTCCCAGCTCGCGCTGGACAAAGAGTTCCACCCCCTGAGTGAAAGGGTTAGGGTATTTATAGGGGAGGTTACATACATATTCATAAGTTTGCAACATATAATTATAATATTCATGACAGGCGGAGTCTAGGCAGAGTCTGGGCACAGTCAGGCAGAGTCAGGCAGAGTCCAGGTGGAGTCCAGGCGGAGCCCGGGCAGAGCCTGCACGGAGATGTCGGGGGAGTCTTTGGATGAAGTAAGAAATCTTTATCTCTCCTGTTTTTGACGACTTCATCCTCTTGTTACAGAGCGAAATTGGACCCTTGTGATAATTTTACCCTTATCTGCTGGTTGTGGCATCCTCATCCTGTCTCTGTGCAGGCGTTCGCACTCCCCCAGTGCCTAGCTAGCCTTGGCAGTGCTTTGTTTTGAGAACAAGACCTACACTTTTACAGAAGTTAATCCCCTCGCTGCCTAGTTGGCCTTGGCAGTGCCTTGTTTTTAAAAGCAAGATCTGTACTTACAAGACAGAAGATGTTCACACTGCTTTAGTGGAAAGTTACAGGAATTTATTCCTCCAGGATATGTCAGGACCTGTCAGGGTCTTTTCTTTGTTTCACAATGACCAACCCAGATCACGGTTACTGCCCTGAAGGTTCTTATTTCTCCTTCATTAGAATTTCACACTCAGCTTCTTTCTGATCCTGGGACAGAAATCACTCTAAAATAATTTTTTTTCTGTTCAAAGCACTTCAGTTTTTGGGATGCTGCAGACTCCAACTCTGCAAGAGCAAGGGAGATCAGAAACGTTATTTTGGGTTCTCCACAGCTCTGGAATGTGGGTTCCACAGGGACCATGGGCTAAAGTCCAGGGCAGCTGCTCTGAACTGGCCAAGCCCAGTGTTCCACAGTATGACCACCAGCAGTCTCCCTGTAGAGCAGAAAGTTGGTCCAGATGACTTTCAAGGTCCCTTCCAACCCAAATCATTCTATGACTGACGTGTGTGGAGACAGCTTGGCTTCTTCCATGGCTCCCTTCCCCAGTGGGTATCATCCTACCAGGCCATGTTCCCACACCTGGGACCTCCTCCTCCACTTCCCATGACCCTCACCTTCCCAGAGGAGCAATTTTAATCATCAACCAACAAACAAACAAACAAACTGTCCTTGTAGCTTAACATCAAAGCATAGCACTGAAGATGCTAAGACAAAACCCAACAAAATGTCCAAGGACAAAAGACTTAGTCCTAACCTTGCCATTGATTATTGCTAATCATATACATGCAAGTATCCATACACTAGTATAAATGCCCTCAGCTGTCTTATCAAAACAAGAGGAGCAGCTATCAGGCACACTGCAGGAAAACTGCAGCCCAAGACACCTGGCTTAGCCACACCCCCACTGGTGTTCAGCAGTAATTAACTTGCCCAGGGGGGAAAGGTTGGAAGTTGGAAGGGGGGGACAGCAAGGGTGTGTCCTGAGGGGGGTGGGGAGGGACATCAGGCTTGTGGCATGGGCAGGGGACACATCACAGCTGGGTGGTGCTGACCCAACCTCAACACAAAGCCCCCAGGACCTGGAGATAAGAGGCTGTTAATTCACTGCTTTCAGGTGTAAACTCAGGGGGACAATGACCAACCCAGTGGTTACTGCCCTGAGGGTTCTTTCTTATCCTTCACTTCCACTTCAGGCAAATCTTGTTTCTAATCCTGGGCAGAATTCATTCTAAAATATATTTTTTCTGCAGACTCCAACTAAACCAAAGCAAGGGAGATCAGAAATGTTGTGTTGGGTTCTCTTCTGGTCCGTAATGAGGGATACATGTGACCATGGGCTAAAATCCAGGGCAGATGGTCTGACCTGGCCAACCCCAGTGTTCCACAGTATGATCACAAACTGTCTCTTTTCATTGCAACCCTCGGGGCTCCATTCCTTCTCCCCTTTCCCCTCCAAGGGGTTTTCCAGGGATTAAAAACTTTCTAAACTGCAAGGCTTGTTCAAAGTGGTGCGAGCTTTGGGGATGATCACCTGGTACCCCCTTCATCACTTCCAAATGTTACACGTTTTATCACAAAATAATCAAATGAGGAGGGATGAGGAGGGACTTTTGACAAAGGCTTGGAGTGACCAGAAAATGGGGAAATGGTTTCAGATTTGAAGAGGGGTGATTGACTTGATATATGAGGAAGGAATTCTTTTCTGTGAGGGAGACGAGACACTGGATGAGGTTGCCCAGAGAATCTCTGGCTGCCCCATCCCTGGAACTGTTCAAGACCAGGTTGGATGGGGCTTAGAGCATCCTGGGGATTCGTGGTTCTACATGAACACAACAAGTGAAGGTTATGGGCTGTGTAAAATACCCCCATGAGTCTCAAAGGGGGGATTTGTTGTTGAAAAAAGGGTTAACAGCCACAAAGGTTATTCCAAGCTTAAAAACCTGAAGGGCTGGTGTAAAGTGGGTGGGGAGGAGGGAATGGGAGGACACACTTCCTGACCTGATAACAAAAAATAGAGGTGGGAGACTGGAGATAAGCTGTTGAATCAGTGTTTTCAGGTGTAGATCAGGAGGACAATAACCAAGGCAGCCTTTACTGCCCTGAAGGTTCTTCTTTGTCTTTGGTCTGCATAGCAAACCCTAATGTCTTCTCCAAATGGCTTCAGGCTTTGGGGAAATGTTTTCTGGCACCTTTTCTGGGCAGAACTTAATAAACCAAATATCTCTGCTCTGGGTGGGGATTGGTTTTTGAACAGAGGGTAAAGAACCCGGATTTTGGGATCCCGAGGAATATTGAGTAAATATTTCATCTGAATCTTCAGGGACTGAGTTTGAATTTGATCTGGATATAAAAGGTGATTAATTTAACACCTTTTAAGGTGTTAAATTTGTGAAGCACAACCAATTAAGGTGAAGCACAACCCCCCTGTAATATATGCTAATGAATTTGTATTCCTAACCAGTAAAATTCAGGAAACGAATTAAACTGAGTAAGAAGTGAATATGGGGCTAGACAAAGCAGTTGAGACATGGAATTTACCACTGAAACAGTGTGAACAATACAAGGCCCTAACGAGACTAACATCTATCTCAAAGATAATTAAAAGTGTAGGTCCTGGTTTTAAAACAAGACACTGCCAAGGCTAACTGGGCACCAAAGGAATGTGAACATCTGCACAAAAGGAACATAAAGATGTCACAACCAGCAGATAAGAGGAAAGTTATGGCTTGGGTCTGATATCTCCTTGTAACAAGATAATGAAGTAAGCGAAAGGAAGAAAGGTAAAAAGTTCAAGCTTGAGGAAGACCTGTTACTTCATCCAAAGACCCCCTGACGACCCCCGGATATCTCCCCAAAAGAAGACTCCGCCCAGACTCGACCTATCATGAATATTATAATGGCATAATGTAATTCTATGAATATATATGTACACCCACCTTCTTTTGAATATGCATAGAATTGTAATCAATAAAAGGTAATTCCAGAGTTTTAGGTGTGTGCGTGTGAGTGGAGCAAAGACTCCCCACGAACCCAGCGCTGTTTTGCTTGTTGCAATTTTATTAATTAAATTAAATCATTAACAGAATATTGTTTCTCGGTCATTTTTAACACCCCAATACTGGTGACAGGGCAGCAGGAACCAGTGGACAGGGGAGCAAAGATCATACAATACTTATGTCATTTATTAACTGAAAGAAGTAAAAGTTATGCAAAAAATCACATTTGATGAAAAATCACACAAAAGTGAAGAAGGGAGAGATACAGAATAAAAATAGAGCTCACATAACAATGAAACAGTAAGAATTAGAGAAAACCAAATTGCACTAATTTCATTTTCGTTTTTCCTTTTCTTTTTTCTCTTACTATCCCAATATTTCGTCATAAGACCTTAAAGACTCTCCAGAGGAATATCTGGTACCTGCCCTAATTTCCTAATACTAGAACTCTTTGAACTTTTCTGTCCCATAATATGAGGATTTTACTAGTGGCAATCCTCTCGCCCTTGGCTGCTTTAATAAGAGTGTCTTGCAGGTGGCTTAAATACCTCATCGCCCACCCACGAATCCTTTAGGAATGGCTTCGGTCCTTCACCGGACAAGTCCCTCGCGGGAGATTGGAACCGCGGTTAGAAGACCTCCACAATCGCTCTGGAACCCGGTTCCATCTCAGTCACACTCTTATACACACAAGCAACTGAATCCCACACAACCGAATGGAATACATATTTAATACTTACAACCCTGTCGTCTTCATTTGGATCTTCGCGCGCAGAATTAAAGGCAAAACACACTACTGCAGTCCACAAAAGAGCTCATCATAAAAAAAAAAATTAAATTTTTGCTTATTGCAATTTCGGATTCAGGATCCCGTCAGTGAAGCCAGGGGCCTGGAAAGGAGGCACCAAAGATCGGTGGGGCGCCCCTCCAATCCGGACCTCAGTGCAAGCACTGAAAGGGATCCCGGACGATCCCCCAAATTGTTATAAATGACCGAGACTTAATATTCTGTAACGGTTTAATTTAATTAATAAAATTGAAATTGCAATGAGCAAAACAGTGCTGGGTGCATGGGGAGTCTCTGCTCCACTCACACGCACACCTCTAAAACTCTAGAATTACCTTATATTGATTTTAATTCTATGAATATTTTTTTAAAAGTGTGGGTTTACATACATATTCATAGGGATTACGTCATGCTATTACAATATTCATGATAGGTGGAGCCTGGGAGGAGTCCTCCCTTGGGGAGATAACCTGGGGGCTGTCAGGGGGTCTTTGGATGAAGTAAGAAATCTTCCTCAAACTTGAACTTTCTTGCTTTTGCTGACTTCATTATCTTGTTACAGGGCAATATCAGACTCTAACCATAACTTTCCCTTTATCTGCTCGTTGTGACATTTTTATGTTCTCTTTGTGCAGATGTTCACATTCTTTTGGTGCCTATTTATGTGGTGGAACAAAGCAATCAGATGCCTCTGATTACCAAGAAGTGGGTGTGAGCCGGTATCAAATCCACCTGTGCCCAATTAGGGCAGGCCCCCTATTGAGCATGTGCAAGACCAGGGGGCCAATAAAAGGTGAAACTCACAGCCGCAGACTAGCTCACTCTCAAGCGCTGTATTACCTTTATTGCGCCACCAGCGCTCATCGCCTCCAAGGTAAGGCTCTCTGTGGAGTCTCGAACCCAGGGCTTTCAGCATTGCAGTACTGGGTCTTAACCAGCTGCGCCACGAGAGCCTCACCTTGGAGGGGATGAGCGCTGGTGGCGCAATAAAGGTAATACAGCGCTTGAGAGTGAGCTAGTCTGCGGCTGTGAGTTTCACCTTTTATTGGCCCCCTGGTCTTGCACATGCTCAATAGGGGGCCTGCCCTAATTGGGCACAGGTGGATTTGATACCGGCTCACACCCACTTCTTGGTAATCAGAGGCATCTGATTGCTTTGTTCCACTACATATTTAGCCTTGGCAGTGCCTTGTTTTAAGAACAAGACCTACACTTCAATTATCTTTGAGACAGAAGTTAGTCTCGTAAAGGCCTTGTATTGCTTACATTGTTTTAGTGGAAAATTACGTCTTAACTGCTTTGTCTAGCCCCATAATCATTTTCTTCATTTAATTTTTAACTTATTGGTTAGGAATACAAATTCATTAACATATATTATGTGGGAAAATAGTCTGCGGAGGCTTAAGAATTCCATGTGCACATCAATATGATTGTATGAAATCGTTTATTAACAACTTGCACTCACTTTATATAGAGAAGTCTTGTTTACACCATCTTATCATGCAGGTGGCTTTGTATTCCAATTACACATTCCATTCTCATGGAAAGATTCTTCTCACATAATTATTTTCCTCTTCTGTTGCCAATTAAGTTATCTCTTTCCCATTAGCTCATTCTCAGAAAGCCTCTAACTAGGCCTCAATAACCATTAACCCAATGTGGCCTAAATTGAAGTAAGTCAGGATTGCTCACAACCTGTATATTTCTGAACTGTTTCCCCAGAAATATTACAAACATATATCACAGTTTTGAGTATCCCCAGAGAAGGTGACTCCACGACCTCCCTGAGAAGCCTGTGACAGTGCTCTGTCACCCTCACAGCAAAAATAATTCTCCTTGTGTCTTTATGAAGCCTCCTATGCTCAAGCTTCTTTCTGTTGCCTCTTGTCCTATCATTGGGCATACCTTAGAAGGGCCTGATACCATCCTCCTGGATCTCTTCCTTTGTGTATTTCTTAACATTAATGATGTCTCCTCTCATTCCCCCCTTCTCCAAGCTGAAGAGTCCCAACTTTCTCATCCTTCCCTCATAAGGGAGATTTTCCACTTTTCTATCCATTTCCTTCAGGTGCAGGCATTTTTAGGAGACCCTCTGGATCATTATCACTTGGAGAATGCTGCTAGATCCTCTCTTCTCACTTTGGAAACTTCCTCCTTAACTCCACCAAGAATAATTAACAATGAGCTCTTCAGGTCTTGAAGATGTAAAGGAAATTACAAAAAGATAAACAGCTCTTTAGGACTTTTGAGGCTCATTGCATGGACCTCAGATACTGAGAGAAAAATGAAGACATTTCTCCAGAAGTCAAAGTCAGGATACCTCAATATATCAATGGGCCCCACTGAGCCTTTCAGAGCTCGTTAATTAGGGCAGGTGATAAACAGACCCTGGGGGTCAGAGAGGTGGGGGGACAAGTCTGAGCCCTCAAAGTGACCAACAGAACTGGTGCTATGAGGAGCTGCCATGTGCACCTCCAGGACCTGGGTTAAAACCAAAGGTGGGACCTGGGCCTACCTGAACCAGATACTGGGCAGGAGGATTCCATGGAATGGGTTGGAGGAACCTTGAAGATCATCAAGTCCCATGGGCAGGGACATCTCCCACTAGCCCAAGTGCTGTGAGTGGTAGGTCCAAGACCAACCTAACCTACCATTTGACATTTCCAGCATCCACAAGGAGGATTTGCAGCAGGAATTTGAAGAGCCCTTCCCATCAAGTGGGAAAATTGTATGCGGTGCATCCACCCATAGGGGAGGCATCTAAAGTCCCTGCAAGGGGGTCCAGCCCTATATACCAAACACCCTGCAAGTCAGGAGGACTTTGCATATTGCACTATGTGGAAACATCTGGGTCATCTCCTGACCAACCATGACTTGGACTGGGCCAGAGTCCAGGGCGTAGTTGGGAGGGTTTCTTTAACATCCTCTCCTTCAAAGCATTAAGTCAATTATTTTTGATAAATAATTTTTTTAGTGATGAATACAAGGATACAATGTCTATTATATTTGACATACAAGGATTCAATCTCAATTATTTTTGGTATTTCCCTACAAGGTGGTGTCCCCAGGGCCCCAGAGAGGGGCAATGACGTTGCTCCTCCGATAGCCACAGCAGATCTTCAGTCAGCAGAAGCACCGTCAGCTGAAGCAGATGAAGACCATGGACAGCACCAAGGTGGGGGCCTTGGGGCTGAAGGCCTCCACCTGCAGAAGGGCAGGAGCCACACTGTGGCACTGTCTGAGCTGTGCCCCTGAGGGAGCGGCTGAAGGACATCAAGGAGCACTCCTTCAGCAGCTCCCAGGGGAAGAGTGGTGAGCAACCTTGCAGAGCCCTGGCAGGCACAGCCGGTCCCTGCACACCCTGGCACACATCGGGCCTTTGCCTGCGGCTGCGTGCCTCTTGCACGCCTAGTCTCTGGCACACGTGGCCCTGGTGCGCAGCCATGAACACCTGAGCTGTGCGCTGCCCCTTGGCTTTGCACACAGGGCCTCTGCGCACCCCTCTGCACAGGCAAAGCCTTGCACACCCCTGCCCTGCTGCAGACGTGGCCTTTGCAGGGGGCTATGTGTGCACACTCTTGCACGACCCTTGGGCTTTGCACACCCCTTCGCCCTTGCATACCCTTTCCCATTTCTGCACACAGTCCCCACACCCCCCATGGCAGGTGCTGCTGTGGCACTTTTGCACATGGGAATGTTGAAAGGATCTGAGATGCAAGGGGAAGCCCAAGAAGAGCCCTGAGGGGACCCTGGAGGATGATGGAGGTCCTGGGAGGGGTGGGGGGTTTGGAACGTTGGGAACCCTGACCCCCAGCAAGCACTGTGCATCAGAACAGGCAGGGGGAAGCAGGGCCAGCCCTGGCTCCCTGGCTCCTCTCCACTGCCCTGCCCTGTGTCTGGCCCTCAGGGTGTCCCTGTGTCCCTGCCTGGGTGCAGATGGCCATGGAGGCCTGGGAAGGTGGCAGGGCTGGTGGCACAGAAGGCCAGCATTCGGACTTCAGCCACCAGAAGCTGGACTAAAGCCCCTGGCACCACGCTGAGCTGAACCCTGGCAGGGAGCTCTGGTACCGGCAGCAGGCGGCCGTGCTGCTTCAACACATGGGGCAGCGGCTCAGCCTGTATCGGGTCACCCTTGGGCTTGGGCTTGGCCTGGCCAAGGAGCCAGGAGAGGTGGTTTCTTTGTGGAGCAGGAAGAGCTGCAGTGGGGTGCAGGGAGGCCTGGAGCCGAGGCAGGAGCAGGAAGATCTGAGCCCGTGTTGGGAGGGAGGAGAGCTCTGCCAGCATGCAGGGGAGAGCCAAGCCCAGCCTGGCAGCCAGGAGAGCCCAGCTCAGGGACAGGAAAGCCAGGCACCTCTGGGCAGCAGGCAGAGCCAGGCCAGCCCAGTGCCAGGGGGACGTAGGGGAGACAAGGATCCTCCTCATACAAGTGACAGGGCAGCAGGAGCCAGTGGAGAGGGGAGCACAGACCACACAGCCCTGATGGCATTTAGTAATGAAAAGAAGTAAAGATTTTGGGGAAAAGACACAGAAGAATAATAAGGGCTCACATAGCAGTGAACAAGTGAGAAGTAGACAAAACCAAGTTCTAATTCTTGGGAAAAAGCATCCCAAGTAGGCAAAAGCCTGGCCTTGAGACAGGCCTGCAAGATACCTGCAAGAGAGATGGCAGTGATGGGAAGGAGCACTCCCCACAGCTCCCCACAACTTATCTTGGTCACAGCTTTGAATGCTGTGAGTAGAAAAACACTGAGTAATTATATTCATTGTAATAACATACTAGTGAGCTACCACTGTACTGAAATACACACCCAAGGCTAGAGAGACCCCTGCTAACAAAAATCCCCTGACTCTTTAAGCAGGGGAAGTGACATTTTTGAGCATTGCCACTCCAAATGGAACAGAGAAACCAGTTAAACAATAATAGAATAACAGCATGGCTTGAAGGGACCTTAAAGATCATCTCATTGCATGGGCAGGAACACCTCCCACTAGATCAGATTGATCCAGGCCCCCTCCAACCTGGCCCTGATCACTTCCAGGGAGAGGGCATCCGCAGCTCCTGTGGACAACCTGTTCCTGTGCCTTACAAACCTCAGAGTAAGGAATTACCTCCCAATATCTAATTTAAAAATCCACTTTTCAAGTTTTAAACTGTCTTGGTTTAATGCAGTGGTGTTTTGAAAGCGGGGGAGGCTCCTGTGAGAAGCTGCTTAAAGCTGGCACAGTTCCAGTCCTGGCACCACAACCCAATGCCTCTGATCTCTCTTTTTCTATCATAGTTGGACTCTGCAGCCACCCAAAACTCAAGAAAAAATTATTTTTAGAATGAACTATGACCCAAGAGCTGAAACAAGCCAAGCCTGAAATGAGAATGAAGGAGAAGGAAGAACCTTCAGGGCAGTAACCCTGACCTGGGTTGGTCATTGTCCCCCTGAGTTTACACCTGAAAGCAGTGAATTAACTGCCTCTTTTCTCCAGGGCCCACGGGCTTGGTATTGAGGTTTGGTCAGCACCACCCAGCTGTGATGTGTCCCCTCCCCCTGCCCATGCCACAAGCCTGATGTCCCCAGACCCCCCAGGACACAACCCTGGTGTCCTCCCCCTGCCAACTTCCAACCTCACCCCCAGGTCAGGTCACTGCCCTCTAAGTCCCCTCCCCACCTTTTCTTCCTCCCTGCGGACGCTTCCCACGATCGCACTGCAGCTCACAGGAGGTTTTGCTCTGCTGCCCTGGGGCTGCACCCACACTCCCTACCCTGCAGCCAGGACCCTCTAACTGGTGACCGCTGGAGCATCGCACCATTTAAGCCATTTAAATGTTCTGAGTGTGGGAAGGAGTTTACCCAAAGTTCCACATTATCACAGCATTACCGCATCTACACAGGAGAGAGACCTTATGTCTGGAGAGTGGGAAGGAGTTTACCACGAGGTCTATTTTATCACACCATCACCACATCCATACAGGAGAGAGACCCTCTCCGGTAGTGTGGAGTGTCTGGAGTGGGGGAAGGAGTTTACCCAGAGTTCTGCATTATCACACTGTCACGGTTTAACACTGGCCCGGCAATTAAACCGAGTAACAGACGCTCCCTATTAATCTCTCTCTCTCCTCCCTGATAAAGAGAGGAGAGAGAATAAGGGAGAGAGACTTATGGGTTGGAAACTAAACTACACAACTTTAAGGAAACAGTAATGATAAATAGGAAAAAATTACTAAATATATACAAACATACAGGAAAATGGATACCACATTCCTCCCCCCTCTCCCCCCAATAACTCTCACGTCACCACCAAGGCTGCAGGGCAGCCCTAGGAAAGTCCAGGCTGGACTCCTGGAGTTGGCAGCAGTCAGAAACTGGAGGCAGGAACACACAGATATGGGCTGGCACGGATCAGGACCACAGGCAGACGAACGGACGGAATCCTTCCAGGATGCCGGGTGAAGGAAGAGAAGCAGGACAGGCAGGCAGCTGGAAGCTGGAAGTGTGGCTTGGCCCTCGTGATGCCTCAAAGTTATACTGAGTATGACGTATATGGGATGGAATACTCTGTTTGGTCAATTCTGGCATCTATCTTGTCCGTTCCTCCCCAAAGGAGGGCTGCAGGTGGGACCTCTTTCTTCCTTCTGGAGGGTAAAAGTTTTCCTCAGAGCTGAGCAGTGTCCTTGGCTCTGCATACCAGTCTCTAGCAGTAACCACAAACATCAAGTGTTATCAGTCCTAGAAGCAGACACTGTCTGAGAAACTTGCTGTTAATTTCAGCAAGTGCAACTACTTCCAAGAGACTTAGGTAAAAGCAAAAATACAAGACAGAAAATCACCTTTATCCTGGCCCAAACCAGGGCACATACCATCACCTCATCCATACAGGAGCGAAGTTGTATCCCTGCAATCACTGTGGAAAGCCTTCAGCAAAAGCACCTCTTGGATTAATCACCATTATGTTCACACTGGGGAAAAACCCTACATGTGTCCCCTGTGTGGGAAGGGCTTCACAGCCACCTCAAATCTCACCCAACACCTACGGATCCATATGGGTGAATGTCCCTACAAGTGTCCCGACTGTAGACATGGTCAAGGTCACCACATTTTCAAGCTTTAGAGTTTCCATGCTTCGACATCTTTAAGATGTTGGGTTTTTTTACCATATAAGGCAAAGCAAGGAAGCGATTATCACTATGACACACTCCTCAGGGGACTTGGCAGGATGGGGCCATATGTGTTTCTATTTTTTGGTAGGGAACACCCATATGGAGCGTTTTATTATGACCTTGCAGCAGGACTTTGAAAGAAAACAGGAACAATAATTTGGGATTGTGTCATTTTGAGGTGAAAAGAAACCTTTTCAACTAGGACGGCTTTTTGAGAACATTTATAGCCACAGATTACACTTCATTGTCCAGATGGTTGTGCCTGCAAATCTGGGTGGGGGCACACTAGCCTGAGGTTTGATATCACTTGGTTGGTTTTATTAATAAGATACTCAATAAAATTTTACAAATGTACAATGGAGCAATCCCTCGTGGCTGTTGGGGTGCAAAGGGCTAGAGAATGCTTTGGGTTCTTTGAGGTTGGGACCCCCTCCCCCAAACCCCCTCTCTTTGTCCCACCCTGTGGTGGGCATAAAGCAGCTTCCAGCACAGTGACTGGAGAGGTAGGAGATAGAGCTGATGCAGAAGAGAGAGACTGAGTTGTCCTGATGGCCATGACTCCAGCTGTTCAGCTGAAACCCTTGGCTCTGCAGACCATTCTCCAGCTCTAACTATAAACATTGAGTGTTATCAGTCCTAGAAGCAGATACTGACTGAGAAACTTGCTGTTCATTTCAGCAAGTGCAGCTACTTAGGAGAGACTTAGCTGAAAGCAAAAGTACAAGACAGAAAATTACCTTTATCCTGGCCCAAACCAGGACTTTCCACCCCTTATTTGTGTCATGTTCTACTCATTACCATCTCTTATCCCTAAATACACCTATACACAAATTATTACTCTCTATACTAAAACCCACTAAGTTAATTTAGTTTATGATTGCAGATGTTCATCTATTGTAGCAGACTCTTAAAGCAAGAAATGATTGCAGCAGTTCATGTCCATGGTCCACAAATTTCAGGTTGCAGATGTTAACTTCGAGGAAGTTAGCGGATGCCAATCGATGAACCTTGTTCTGGTCTCATCACCACAACATTATCCTGAAAAACACTCACAGAACACTGTTAATTTATGCAACAATTCACATAACAGCAATTAATATGGGGCATGAATTCACGACCCCCAAAATGCCATGCTTTACTGATTGAGCTAGCCAAAGAAAAATTAGGTATTCTCATCCAGTGTTAGATTCCCTTGTGGTACATGTGAGAGTCTGACCTCACTGATTTGCAATTGTCTCAAAAGAGCAATTTTAAAGTGAATAGCCCTGTCTAGGGTGGAGGCCTGGCCAGAACTGAGCAGGGGGGGTGACACTGGGAAAGACATAAGAATTAAGAACTAACAGCTGGGTGGAGACTACTCCCCTTTTTTGAGGGCCAGCTTTCAATGCTGAGTTGTCCCTCCAGGGTGGAGGAAGCCACCTTGATTGTACTTGCAAAGTACCTGGCTAAGGTGGCTGGAACAGAGCAGGGACTGGCAGCTGGAAGAAGATAAGAACTGATGACTGGGTGAGGCACTACACCCTGCTCCCCTCCAGGCAGGCTGTCTTCAATGACTCTTATGCTAAGGAGCCTGGCTTCTTTGTCAGCTGACTGACAGCTGCCCCTTCAGAACAAAAGGGACTCAGGGGTATATCTGGGTGTCCATGCTGTGGCTGTTTTGTCATCTCTTGATCCACTGCCATTTTGCATTGGACCCTGTCCAGAATCAGCGTCATCTTGAAGAAACAGCTGGACAGCTGGGCCCGTGGTGGTGACTCTCTCTTTCTCTCATTCCTTCTTCCCACTTTTACCTTTTTCTCCCACTTTTCTCTCTCATTCTTTCTTATTCTTTCTTCCCACCTTCTTACCACTTTTCTCTTTCTCTTATATCTTTTCCTCTCTCCCTCTTGCCTGGCTCTATATTTTTGCCTGTGTCAATTGTCAAATAAAGTCTGCTTGCACACGACCCTTCTATGGTTGGACTTTGTTTCGCGGACCCAGAACAAAAATAAATGGTAATGTTACCTCTGACCGTAACAGTACACATTGTACTTCTCCATCTTCCATCATTACCCACCAAGTGTGCCCAGGCCCTTGAGGAAAAGCAACCCCACAAACGGTTTTGCTTTTGCCTGAGGCAGGAAAATCCCAAATAGTTTTCCTCAGCAGATTCTTTTCATGCACCACAGGCACTTTGTCCCCATCTACTGTGTGTAGAAGGTCTGGCTGAGCAGGACCAGCTGGACTGATAATGGAACCCCTGGTGTTAACTAACCAGGTGGCTTTTGCCAAGTGCTTGTTCCAGTTTTTAAAGGTTCCACCACCCATTGCCTTTAAGGTAGTTTTTAACATTGTACTTTCCATTTCCCCTGAGGCTGATGCATGATAGGGGATATGGTATCCCCACTCAATATCATGTTCTTTTCTCACTTACATAAAGACTGTTTTGAAATGAGTTCCATTATCTGACTCAATTCTTTCAGGTGTAACGTCTTCACTTTCTCTAGGCCCAGGATGGTGGTCTGGGCTTTAGCATGAGGCACAGGATATGTTTCCAGCCATCCTGTACTTGCCTCCACCATTGTCAGCACATAGCTCTCACCCTGGTGGGTTTGAGGCAGTGTGATATAGTCGATTTGCCAGGCCTCCCCATACCTATATTTTGACCATCTCCCTTCATACCACAAAGGTTTCAGTCTTTTAGCTTGCTTAATTGCACCACATATGTCACAATCGTGGATAACCTGCGCAATAGCGTCCAAAGTTAAATCCACCCCTTGGTCATAAGCCCATCGATATGTTCTATCCCTGCCTTGATGACCTGAAGCATCATGGGCCCATCTAGCTAAAACCAGTTCACCTTTATGGTCCCAGTCCAGATATATTTGGAACACTTGAGCAGCCTCATCTGCTTGTTGGTTGTTTTGATGTTCTTCAGTAGCTCGATATGAAGGTACGTGGGCATCTCCATGACGCACTTTTACAACAGATTTCTCTAACTCACCAGCAGTGTCTTTCCACAGTTCAGCAGCCCAGATAGGTTTATCTCTACGTTGCCAGTTGTTTTTTTTCCATTGCTTTACCAGCGCCATAAGGCATTTGCTATCATCCATGAGTCAATATAGAGATCAAGTCTAGGCCACTTTTCTTGTTCAGCAATGTCCAAAGCCAATTGGATGGCTTTCACCTCTGCAAATTCACTTGATTCACCATCTCCTTCATCTGTTTTTGCAACATGTCGTGTAGGATTCCATACGGCAGCTTTCCACCTTTGATGGCTTCCTACCAGACGACAGGATCCATCAGTGAAAAGAGCATTTTGTTTCTCATTCTCTGGTAGTTGGTCGTATGGTGGGGCTTCTTCAGCCCGTTTTACCACTTTTCCTGGTGGCATTCCAAAGTGTGTGCCTTCTGGCCAGTCTTTTATCACTTCTACAATTCCTGGATGATTGAGTCTTTCTTTCTATCCTAGCTCTCTGTGAGAGCAAAGCAATCCATTTACTCCAGGTAGCATGGGTAGCACGATGGGAAGATTCTCTACCTGTGTACATAAAACCCAGTACAGGTAATTGTGGCACCAGGAGGAGCTGTGCTTCAGTAACAATCACTTCTGAAGCAGCTCTAACTCTTTTGTATGTGGTCAATATCTCTTTTTCAGTGGCTGTGTGATTGGCCTCAGAGCCTTTGTAGTTTTGACCCCAAAATCCTAGAGGTCAGCCTCGAGTCTCTCCTGGAGCTTTCTGCCAGAGGCCCCATGTAGGACCATCACCTCCATCTCCGGTGTAAAGCACATTTTTGATGTCTGGCCCTGTTCGAATTGGTCCAAGGGCCATTGCCTGCACAATCTCCTGTTTCAGGAAGCTCTCTTCCACAAACTCCAGGAACCTCCAGGACTGTTCCTTCTCTGCTGGGCTGTGTTTCCAGCAGACGTCTGGGAAGGTGAAGTCCACCATGAAAACAAGGTCTCAGCTATTGTAGTAATATTTTATCTGCCTCTTGATCCTGGTTTGGTGCTCTAGAGCCGACTCCCACCATGGTATCTACCTTGTTGTTGCCCTTCTCCCTGATCCTCTCCCATTCTCACTCCACCCAATCCTCACCATGGTTCATCTCTGGGCAATCAAAATTCTCCCTAACACACAGAGCCACCCCACAGCCTCTCCTGCCTGGCCTATTGCTGCACAACAAGTGGCTTTGAGGAGTCTCGAACCTGCGGCCTCAGGCATTGCTCGGGTTGTCTGTGTAACAGCGTTTTAGCCGGCTGCGCCACTCAAGCCTCAGCTTGACGGCATTGAGCTCTAGTGGAGCAATGAAGGTAGTGCAGTGCTGAAAGAAACAGTTAAAGCCAAGCAATCCGAGATTGTGAATTCCAGTGTGAGCTGAGTATGTGAGTTTGAGCCTTACCTTTTATTGGCCCCCTGGGCCTATCTCATGCGCAGTGGGGGCCCGCCCTAATCAGGCACAGGTGGGCTTAACACAAGCTCATGCCCACTACCTGGCAATTAGTGGCACCTGGTTGCCTCATTTCACTACAGATTTTTTTAGGCCTGTTTTGTTTCTTTCCTAGAAACAGAATTGCTCCTCTAAGTGATAATGTGACCCTCAGTCCTTCCACTCTGTACCAGTCAGTGGTGTCAGAGGATCTGTTGAGCGTTTTCTGGGACCATATGGTTTCAGTCCCTCTCCCTGCTCTGGGCAGTCCCAACACAGCCCCAGCCCCTCTGAAGGCCACAGCAGCTCATGGGGGGAAGAGAGAGCTCAGAGCCCATGATGGGTGACCATGCATAACAAAAAGAGCAGGAGGCACCCTGTGTCCCCTGCTCTCCTCTTCAGGAGGTCCGCAGATGTCTGCAGCCCCTTGGGGCCATCCCCTCTGCCCAGCCCAGCACAACAGCCCTGACCCTTGTGCTCCTCAAGAGCTCTGATTGCTCCAGGCACAGAGCAGCCTTCCCACGGCTGCCGCAGCCAGGGAGGCGCTTTCATTTCCCATTCATTCTTGATACACTGAGCAGGGACAGCAGACAAAAAAAACGTTGCAGGTACATTTATTTTAGTTAAACTCAGCAGAGTCTCTCAATATACGCAATGTTTCTTAGTCAAATAGGTGGGTGGATAATAAGGTAGGAAGGAATAGTAATGACATTAATTTAAAATGAAATGAAAATCACACTTGAAGAAAAAGGAAAAAAATGTAAAGAAAGACAGACTAGGAATGTCGTGCATTGTGAGTTATTTGCAGAAGACAGGAGGCAGCCTATGGCTGCTGAAAATCCCTTACTGTTTCCTCAGAGAACCCCTAAGCTCCGTGTTCCTCATGCTGTAGATGAGGAGGTTCACTGCTGGAGGAACCACCGAGTACAGAAATGACAGCACCAGGTCCAGGGATGGGAAGGAGATGGAGGGGGGCTTCAGGTAGGCAAAGATGGCTGTGCTGATGAACAAGGAGACCACGGCCAGGTGAGAAAGGAGAGTGAAAAAGGCTTTGTCCCTTCCCTGCTCAGAGGGGATCCTCAGCACAGCCCTGAAGATCTCCACATATGACACCACTATGAAAACAAAACAGACAAATAATAAAAAGGAACCAATAAGAATAACCCAAATTTCCCTGAGGTAGGAGTGTGAGCAGGAGAGCTTGAGGATCGGAGGGGTTTCACAGAAGAACTGGTTCAGGGCATTGCCCTGGCAGAGGGGCAGGGAAAATGTATTGGCTGTGTACAGCAGAGCACTGAGAAACCCAGTGCCCTAGGCAGCTGCTGCCATGTGGACACAAGCTCTGCTTCCCAGGAGGGTCCCTTAGTGAAGGGGTTTGCAGATGGCCACGTAGTGGTCGTAGGACATGATGGCCAGGAGACTCTGCTGAAATGAAGAATAAAAGCAAGATCTGTGCAGCACATCCCTTGTAGGAGATGTCCCTGTTATCCCAGAGGGAATTGGCCATGGCTTTGGGCAGAGTGGTGGAGAGTGATCCCAGTTCAAGGAGGGAGAGGTGGAGGAGGAAGAAGTACATGGGGGTGTGGAGGTGGTGGTCACAGGTGATGGTGGTGATGATGAGGCCGTTTCCCAGGAGGGCAGACAGGTAGATGCCCAGGAAGAGCCAGAGGGCAAGAGCTGCAGCTCCCGCCTGTCTGCAAATGCCAGGAGGAGGAACTGGCTGATGGAGCTGCTATTTGCCTCACAGAGGGCATTGCCCAGAGCTCCAGAGGGAAGAGGGAAGATAGACACCTCCTTACCATGGACACATCTGCTCCCTGGAGCTGCTTCAGCCAGGAGCTGGTTCCTTGGCCCCATCTCCCTTCCTGCCCCCGCTCACAGAGCCCAGCCAAACCCCTGGGTGCCCAGCTATGCCCTTCAACAACTCAGGGGGTGCAGGGGCTAAAGAAAAGGGCACACACCCCCTGAGGACAATGGAAAGGAGAGCCTGAGCTGAGCTGCTGGGGGGTGGTGGGTGGAGGCACTTCCCCAGGTTCCCAGTCCCCCTCCAGGTGATGCTTGAGGAGTTTCAGCCTCTGCTCTCCCCTGCACAGCTGAGTTTCCATCCCACCAAGCTGAGCCAGAGACAAGTGGAAGCAGAGCCTGAGGAGAGACCAGACTGGAGCAGGAAAGCCCTGCCCTGAAGGGAGTCCTGAAAAGTCCCCTCAGAAATATTCTGGGCATCATCTGGAGATGTGAGCAGCCCTGATTCCCTTTCTCAACAGCACCAGGACCTGCCCTGTGCTCCCTGTCTCCTGACAGCCACAGCTTCTGCCAGCACCAGGGAGCTCCCCAGGCAGGCTGAGAGCTGCCCCTGGCAGGCAGTCAGCAGAGTCCCTGCCCCAGCACACAGCTCCTGGGCTGCAGGACCCTGCTCTGAAGGACAGCCCTGGTCACCCCTGCCTGCACACACACCCTCACTCCTCTTCACAACTACCCTTCCACCTCCAGCCCCTTCCCCCCTTACAGCTCCAATAAGCTCTGGCTCTGCAGCTTTAGGAGATGCCTCCAGGAACTGCACCAGCTTCACTGCCCTGCACCAGACACTCAGCATGTCAGAAGCTGGGAAGGTTCTCCTCCACTCAGCTGGCACTCATCCCCTCCATCTTCACCCCCTTGAAGCTCTCTCTGCCTTGCTTTTTGTCAGGACTGCAAAAGGCCCAGCTCTGAGCCCATTCCCAAAGCTGCCCAAAGCTCCCTCAGGGCTCTCCTGGCAGCACTGGGATGTGGAGATGGGCAATGCCAAGGGCAGGACTATGGCATGGCACCTCACAGCCTCCTGCACATGGACAAGGACGCCCTGAGTCCCAGTGCTGCTGGAAGCTTCACTTTTCTCCCCATGGCCATCAGGGAGAGACAAGAGCCATCAGCAAAGTCATGGAGAGCTTGGCTCTTCCAAGTGTGCCTCCAGCTTTTCCACAGCTTTTCCCTCTCATCTCCACCACAATCTGTCCTGGGGTTTCCCATCCCCTGTGCCTCTTGCCCTGCAGGCTCTGCTCTTTCACCCGCCTGCCCCACCTTGCTGTCCCCTTCCTCTCCTGACATCTCTGTGTCCTCCCTGCCTCTTCCTTGGCACACAGAGCCTTGGGATGATCCAGGCTCCTTCTGGGGGATGTGGTGTTCCCCAGCATGGCCCTTGCAGTGACATTTCTTTCTTCTGCTCTCCACTTCAGGCCTCCCCCGCTGCACTTTGGGCTATTCTTTCTTGCCCAAGCTGTTTCCCACTGTGAAGAAAATCTCCACCATGCCCAAACCCACCCTTCAGGCATCCCAGGATCCTGCTCTACTGCCCACAGTCGTCACATTTGCAGATATCACACAGTCAACATCTGCAGACTGGCCCTGGGTTTGGGGCCTCAAAACCCCATCTTGGAAGATCTCTGGCCACTCTCCATGGTAACTGAGGTGGCCAAAGGTCTAATAATCATTGAATCACAAAATTTTTTTGGCTTTGAAGTAACCTCTAAAGGTCATACATTCCAACACCCCCTGCACTAACCGGGGACACCCTCAAGTAGATCAGGTTTTTCAGAGCCTCCTCAAGCCTGACCATGATCATCTCCAGGGTTGAGGCCTCAAACACCTCCGTGGGCAACCTGTTCCACTTTTTCTATTGCCCTCATGGTAAAGAACCGTTACCTAACATTCAATCCAAATAAACTCCTTTCCTACTAAAACCCATTGCTCCTCATCCTGTCATTCCAGGCCTTTGGAAACAGTCCCTCTTCAGGATTCCACTTGGATCCCATCAGGTACTGGAAGGTCCACTGTGCTACAGTCAGTACCACACAGGAGGATGAAAGAGGGGAAGGAGAAAACTTCTGTGGAAACTGAGGGGATTCTACATCTCTTCAATGGAAGATGTAGCTCTCAATACTGATTTGGAAAAGAGAAGTCTGCCTTACAGAATATCCAGTGCTCTGAATGTGCAAACACAAAGAAGGTTCTCAGAAGCAGTCAACATTGATTTACTAAGGAGAAATCTTGCTTGACTATCCTGATATCCTTCTGCAAAGGGATGACCAAATGGGTAGTCTAGAGGGCCAATAGTGTCCTGGGGTGCATCAGCAAAAGTGATCTAGGTTTGTTTTCCTACCCCTACTCTGCTCTGGTGAGATCACACGTGGAATACTGGATGCTATTTTGGGCTCCCCAATTCTAGTGGGACAGGGATCTACTGGAGAGAGTCCCAGGGACAGATAAGGATGAGTAAGAAACTTGAACATCTCTCCTATAAAGAAAGAGTGAGAGAATTTGGTCTCCTTAGCCTTGAGAAAAGAAGACTGAGGAGATTTTTTGAGAAAAGAAGGTTTAGACCAGATCTTATGAATGCCTATAAATATCTGAGGGATGGGTGTCAAAAGTAAGGGGCCAATCTCTTTTAAGTGGAATAATAGGTTTAAGCTACAACATAGGAAGTTCCACCTTAACATGAGGAGAATCTTCTTGACTGTGAGGTTGTGGGAGCACTGGAACAGACTGCCCAGAGAGGCTGTGGAGTCTCCTTTTCTGGAGACTTTCAACAGAAAGCTGGATGTGTTCCTGTGTGGCCTGCCCTAGGTGATCCTGCTTTGGCAGAGGGGTTGGACTGGATGATCTCTATAGGTCCCTTCCAACCCCTAACGTTCTATAATTCTATGATTCTGTGACCTCAGTCCCTGGGACAGTGATGGGGTGCAGCCTGCTCCAGGCAGGTGAAGGACAAAGAGGGAATTGCTGAAGCAGAGTAGGTGGGGGACAGGAAGGCATGGTGTGCACCTGGCCTTTAGCAAGCCCTTTGACATGCTCTACCGTTGTCCTGTTGTAGCCAGACTGGTGATGTCTGGATTGAAGAGGTGGGTGATGTTGTGGGTGGGAAGTTCACGAGATGATGAGGGTCACAGTGCCAGCAGTGATCCAAAGTCCTCCTGGAAGGATATGACAGTGCCTCAGTGTCCAGAACTTGTGCAAACACTATTTCCTGTCTTTATCCATGGGCACGATTAGTCCCCTACTCCTGCTGGCCATTCTATTACTGGTACAATCCAGGATGTTGGTGAACTTCTTGACCACCTGGCACACAGATGGATGATACTCAGCTGTCTGTCCACCAGCTCTGACTGAGGCTGATGCTGTGGATGGGATTAAGAAGTAAGTTCCATGGGGACAGGGGCAGGGTTGGCTTCAGTTGAGTGGGAGGTGTCCCTACCCATGCATGCAGGGGGTTGGAACAAGATGATCTTGAACCCTTCCAACCCAAACCATTCCATGATTCTATGACTCTGTGACATGGTCCCAGACAGTTCCAGGCCTGGGCTCTCGACAGCACCACCAGGGCTTTGTGATGCAGTAGGTGCAGTTTCTCAGCTGTTCCCTTTACAGGTGAGACCCAGGCCCAATGAGGAGCCATGACACCATCTTCATATGCTTGTGCTGTTTAGATCACATCACCCACAGTTGGTTCCATTTCTCCAGGAACCCATAACATTACTGATGGTGTATGGTTAAACAGGGATGGTGCAGCATGCAGAAACCTTTGCCTCATAGGCTTAGGGCATGGCATGTAATAAGGATCTACAGTCTCATCATTGGTATAGATCACATCTCAGACAGACAATTCTTTCAGACACCAGATAGCTTTTCCAAGTGTGGGTGCTTTGACCAGTGGGCTGTCTATTTCCTCTTTATAGGGTTATTTCCTATGTGCATGAAATGTGTATTCTCTGTGTATCTCCTAGCTGTGTGAAAAACAATGTACCATGTACTACACTGTTGAAGACCATATCACAGCTACGGTTTGTAAGCATCTCTTATGAAGAATGAACCACAGAGCAACACTAATCCCAGATAAAAAGCCACAGATCACATACCCTGAATACCAAAGGTACTGCATGATTGGTTTAATTTCCAATCCTTTGAAATTTCCAGAGAAAATAGTTTGATTCCCACTCAGTGGAGCCATCTGGGTATCCTTCCACTGAGGTCAAAATTCAAACTATTCATATAAATGAGTTGAATTTTTTACTGGGCTTGAGCTAATTAGCTTATGCCCCACATTGGGCACCAAAAAATCTGTCAGAGTTTAATGCTGGGCCGATAATTAACCAAATGACAGATGCTCTCTGTAAATGCCCTTCCTTTCCCTGATGAAGAAAGGAGAGAGAATATGGGAGAGAGACTTATGATCTGGAAAGCAAACTACACAGCTTTAATGAAACAGTAATAATAAAAAGGAAAAAATACTAAATATACACAAATATACAGAAAAATGGTACTATTTTCCTCCCCCCTCACCCCCAATAACTTTCACATCACCACAAAGGCTTCAGGGCAGTCCTGGGAAAGTCCAGGCTGGACTCGTGGGGTCAGCAGGCCAGGTTTAATCCCAGATCACTTGTAGTGGTGATGGTGGGGTGATCATTGCCATATTGAGTTCCTCCCTCCTTGTCCTTCATTTAAAGCCTTTTTAAAGCATTTTAAAGAAGGAGCTGCAGGCATGGACAGTGTAGGGCAGCCTGCAGGAGAGGTGGCCAAGGGCTCTGGAAGGCTGAAAGGCCCAAGAGGACCAAGGGCTTTGTCACCTTAGACATGGCAGCTACCTCAACTGTGGGAAAACAGTCTTTGGAGGCTTAAGGATTCCATGTGCACATCAATATGATTGTATGAAATCGTTTATTAACAACTTGCACTCACTTATATAGAGAAGTCTTGTTTACACCATCTTATCATGCAGGTGGCTTTGTATTCCAATTACACATTCCATTCTCAGGGAACCATCTTCTCACATAATTATTTTCCTCTTCTGTTGCCAATTAAGTTTTCTCTTTCCCATTAGCTTATTCTCAGAAAACCTCTAACTAGGCCTCAATAACCATTAACCCAATGTGGCCTAAGTCAGGATTGCTCACAACCTGTATATTTCTGAACTGTTTCCCCAACACTCAACCACCATGGTATACCAGGAGTAATTTTGTCTTGATGCTCTGGAATTTTTTTCCCCTTTTTGGGGAGGTCAGGATGTGTCAGAATTTTTTTTATTACTCATTCTCATACTCAGGAAGCTGAAAATGAGCCAGCAGTGTGCCCAGGTAGCCAAGAAGGCCAATGGCATTCTGGTCTGTATCAGGAACAGCGTCGCCAGCAGGTCCAAGGAAGTGATTCTGCCCCTGTACTCAGCACTGGTGAGGCCACTCCTTGAGTACTGCGTCCAGTTCTGGGCCCCTCAGTTTAGGAAGGATATCGAGGTCCTGGAGCAGGTCCGAAGGATAGCAACTAGGCTGGTGAAGGGACTCAAGCACAGATCCTATGAGGAGAGGCTGAGGGAACTGGGGCTGTTCAGCCTGGAGAAGAGGAGGCTCAGAGGAGACCTCATCACTCTCTACAACTACCTGTGTGGTATACATGTGAAACCGAAAATATAAAATATGTCTCTCGGTCCAGTTTTTTCCTTCACCCGGCTGGTAATTACCATATGTTTACCTCAAGGAATGCCTGACAGACACGTGGTCGCCCAAACCTAGCAGGGTTCCAGGACACAAAGATAAGAAATTACTCATCCTAGGAAGCCTGGAGATATGTATGTATCAGGGCCATCTTGAATGAAGTGACCCCCCTGTAACGGGAGGAGCCTTTCTTGCTGCTCCTGAGGCTCGACGAGCTGCTGGCCTCTCCATCGCCTCGCACAAGAGTGAGCTTCCTCTGTGGGTGTGGGTCCCACCTTTATTGGCCCCCTGGTCTTGCTCATGCCCAATAGGGGGCCTGTCCTAACCAGGCACAGGTGGACTCACACCCACTCTTTGGCAGCTCGAGGAACCTGGATGTCTTGTTTCTGTACATTTCCCCCCCCTTTTTTTTTTTTTTTTTTTTTTTTTTTTCCAACACTGATTACAGGATTTTTACAAACATTTTACACTTCCAGCTTAGGGGATTTAACCCCAGCTTACAAATACTTTTCACAAAGTCTCTGCCTTTCCGACTTGAGTTTTTCTTCTCCCTCCTGTATCTGCTCTTCTCTTGGCTTCCCTCTGCTCAGGGGTTTCCAAAGAGAGAATCCTTATCTTGGCTTCCCTCTGCTCAGGGGTTTCCAATCCAAAGAGCTTGCTGGTCATACCTTTCAGGGAGAGTGTTAGCCCAGGCACTTTTTTCAAATCAGGGAGAATGTTCCTGTTGCCAGCTCCTCACACTGCTGCTTCTTTAGACGTCTGTATGTTGCCCGCATTCTCCACCAAATGTAACGAGACGAACCTTTCTGTAGGGATCAATGCCTCAAGGTCTAATTAGGTGTAGCAGTATAGACTTGTGAGTTGTGCTCTAAGTCTATCACTCATGTAGTGGAACTAGCAAGATCGGACCTTGGCTCAAAGAGATACCAGCCTCTCTAGTGACTAGCCCAGCGAAGCTCACTCTGGTGCGAGGCAATGAAGAGGCCAGCAGTTCGTCGAGCCTCAGGAGCAAGAAAGGCTCTTCCCGTTACACCCCCCCCCCCCTTTCTTTTGGGGGATAAATAACCCTAAGAAAAGACGGGAAAAGTGTGTGGACCTCTTCGGCTCAACGCATCCTCAACTCGTCACCCTGATTTCCAGCTACGGAAAGATGAAGCAGCGACTCAACAGCAAAAAACAGAAGCAGCCCCCAGCCTGAGGAACCAGGCCCTGCGCAGACGGTGATATTTTCTCTCTTTTGTTTCTCTCTTTGTTACTCTTAACGACCATCGATTAAGGTGGTTACTTTATACAAAAGGCCTTGTTGCTAGTAAAACCAGCTTTCCCTGTTTAGAAATAAACTTTTGTAACTAATTTTAAATCCAGTAGTCTGGTTACTTGTCAATTCAAGCATCGTCTCTGAGTCAGTGGCTGAATTTTCCTCATAATTAATATATAAAACAATACGCGGATCACGACAACCTGAAAGGAGGTTGTAGCCAGGTGGGGGTTGGTCTCTTTTCCCAGGCAACTCTCAGCAAGACAAGAGGGCACAGTCTCAAGTTGTGCCAGGAGATGTTTAGGTTGGACATTAGAAAGAACTTCTTCACCAAGAGGGTGATCAGGCATTGGAATGGGCTGCCCGAGGAAGTAATGGATTCTCCGTCCCTGGAAATATTTAAAAAGACACTGGATGTGGCACTCAGTGCCATAGTCTAGTAAGTGCAGCGGTAGTGGATCAAGGGTTGGACTTGATGATCTCTGAGGTTCCTTCCAACCCAGCCAATTCTATGATTCTAAGGACAAGTACAAAGTCCTGCACCTGGGTTGGGGCAATCCCCAGCACAAATACAGGTTGGGCAGAGCATGGATTGAGAGCAGCCCTGAGGAGGAGGAGGACTTGGGGGTGCTGGTTGATGAGAAGCTTAGCACCAGCTGGCAAAGTGTGCTGGCAGCCCAGGAAGCCAAGCATGTCCTGAGCTACTCAAAAAGCAGTGTGGCCACCCGGTCAGGGGAAGAGATTCTGCTCCTCTGCTCCACTCTGGTGAGACTCCACTGCATTGCTGGGTCCTGTTCTGGAACCCCAAGCACAAAAAGGACATGGAGCTGTTAGAACAAGTCCAGAGGAGGCCACAAAGAAGATCAGAGGGCTGATCATCAGGAGGTCTCTAGGCCGACCTCCTGGTCTCATCAGGGTTGATTTAGGGTAAGAGAAAGTTGCTCAGGGTTTATTATCAGTCAATTATCAGCCAATGGCATCCTGGCCTGTATCCGGAACAGCGTCGCCAGCAGGTCCAAGGAAGTGATTCTGCCCCTGTACTCAGCACTGGTGAGGCCACACCTCGAGTACTGTGTCCAGTTCTGGGCCCCCCAGTTCAGGAAGGATATCGCGGTCCTGGAGCAGGTCCAAAGGAGGGCAACCAGGCTGGTGAAGGGACTCGAGCACAGACCCTATGAGGAGAGGCTGAGAGAGCTGGGGCTGTTCAGCCTGGAGAAGAGGAGGCTCAGGGGAGACCTCATCACTGTCTACAACTACCTGAAAGGAGGTTGTAACCGGGTGGACATTGGTCTCTTTTGCCAGACGACTTTCAACAAGACAAGAGGGCATAGTCTTAAGTTGTGCCAGGGGAAATTTAGGTTAGATATTAGAAAGAATTTCTTTACGGAGAGAGTGATCCGGCATTGGAATGGGCTGCCCAGGGAAGTAGTGGATTCTCCGTCCCTGGAGCTATTTAAAAAGAGACTGGATGTGGCACTCAGTGCCATAGTCTAGCAACCGCAACGGTGGTAAAAGGGTTGGACTCGATGATCTCTGAGGTCCCTTCCAACCCAGCCCATTCTAGGATTCTATGATTCTATGATTAATTTTGTGCTTGAAAAGCTTCAGGGATGGAGATGACAAAAGCTCCCTGGGAGACCTGCTGCAGTGCTTGAATGTCTTGATGAGGAGCAGGTTACCCCAATCACTGTCACTCTTTGTGCTCCACCTGTGAGCCAGTTGCACACCCATCACATGGCACAGTTGTCCAGATCTATGATGGACATTTTATCCAGGAGGATGCTATGAGAGACAGTACCAAAAGCCTTCTTGAAGTCCAGAAATATTACATCCACATGCTTCCCTTGTTCAGAAGGTGGGTTACCGTGTCATAAAAGATTTGACCCAGTAGGATCCCCAAGTTGTTCTCTGCAGGGCTGCTCTCAATCATTCATCTCCCAGTCTTTACTGACAGTGGGGATTTCCTCCTCCCAGCTTCAGGACCTTGCACTTGACGTTTATGAACTTCATGAGGTTTGTACAGACCTGTTCCTCAAACCTGTCCAGGTCCCTCTGGCTGTCATCCCTATCCTCAAGTGAATCAAATGTGCCCCTGAGCTTGGTGTCATCTGAAAACTTTCTGAGGAATCCCTTGATCCGGCCATCCCTTTCACTGATGAAGATGTTAATTAGTACTGCAGACATCCACTACTATTTAGAAGGTATCTTTACAATCAGAAGGGACATCCTTCATTAATAGCATCCCCCTGGGCACTGATCCACTGACCATAACTTTCTGTCATCTAGCCATTTCCTTGCTCATCATACTCTCCACCCATCAAACACACCTCCCTCCAATCTAGCAATGAGAATGTCTGCAGATGATGTCTGCAGCTCTTCCCTTTTCCACTGCTGCAATTACTCCATGGCAGAAGGCCAGGGGGTTGGTGAGGCTCAGTTTGCCCTTTGTGAAGCTGTGTTGGCTGCTTCAGATCACCTCCCTCTCCTTCATATATTTTGATAGGGCTTCCAGGAGGATCTGTTCCATGATCTGACATCTCTTCGACACAGACATGGACTTCTGATTCAGTCATCCTGACCCTTGACATGTGACAAAGATATCAAGAAGAGGTGATTTTAATACACAAGTTGTGACTTAATAGGGTTTGATGTCAAGGATTGCTCTGTTAGTATGTGGAAGGGATATGTAGGGGTTAAATTTGAGTAACTCACATAGGGATATGAGGCAATGATTTGTAGAACACAGTGGAAATGGAGCCAGGACAAGGTTGGAGTGATTTTTTCAGAGATTAAGGAAAAGATTGAGAAAGGGCCTCTCATTGAGTCATGAGTGAACCCCCTTGTTTCTTAACTCCTTCTCAGAAGACTCCAGGTATTTCTGCATCCAACCCGTACATCAGAGGAATCTCAGAAAAAGGACATCAGGTAAAGAAGTCACTGCTGGATCCTTTATTTGTTTCACTACGCAGAGAGAAAAGATCGTATTTAAACAAAACATTTCCAGCAGCCTCTGACACCAGAAAGGAAGAAAAGAACTGGAAATGATGCAAACAATGAGATTCCTTTTTGCACAGTATTAACACATGTAAAAAAGAGCCCAAAGTCTCCATCATCAGAAGCTACTGAAGGCAGGCTGAGTCTGTGATGAGACACAATAAAAATATGTAGTGAAATGAGGCAACCAGGTGCCACTAATTGCCAGGTAGTGGGCATGAGCTTGTGTTAAGCCCACCTGTGCCTGATTAGGGTGGGCCCCCACTGTGCATGAGCAGGATTAGGGGGCCAATAATAAAGGTAAGGCTCAAACTCACATACTCAGCTTACGCTGGAACTCACAACCTCAGCACGTTTGGCTTTTACTGCTTCTGTGAGCACCGTGCTAACCTGACTGCGCCCCTGGAGCTTTGTCTCAGTACTGCACTAACTTGGTTGCACCATCAGAGCTCTTCACCACTAGGGTGAGGCTCGAACCCACGGCCTCAGCATTTCTTGGGTTTGCTGTATAAGTACCGCACGCTAACCAGCTGCGCCACTCGAGCCTCACCCCAGGGTGAGGCTTGAGTGGAGAGTGAGGCTTGAGTGGCGCAGCCAGTTAGCACGCAGTTATACAGACAAACCCGAGCAATGCTGAGGCTGGGGGTTCAAGACTCAGAGCCTCACCCTAACAGCGATGAGCTAGGGTGAGGCTCGAGTGGCGCAGCTGCTTAGCGTGCGGTACTTATACAGCAAACCCGAGCAATGCTGAGGCCGTGGGTTCTCCACTCGACCCTCACCCTCCCTAATGGTGAGGCTCGAGTGGCGCAGCCGGTTAGCGCGCGGTACTTATACAGCAAACCCGAGCAATAGATATCTTCATGATATCCAATAAAGAATGAAGATTCTCCTTCACCCTCCTTTTGTTGCTAATGTGTTCAGAGAAACATTGATTATGTTCTTCAATGGCAGCGGACAGATTAATTTCACACTGGGCTTGGCCACTGTAATTTTTTCCCTCTGTAGCCTCCTGACATCTTTGTAGTCTCCCTGAGTGCCCTGCTCCTTTTTCCAAAGGCTATAATCTCTCCTTTTTTTTGTTGTTTTTACCAGATCTCTATTCAGCCAAGATGGGCATCTTTCCCCATGAGCTCATCTTACAGCACATGGAGCCATCAGATCCTTCACCTTTAAGAGTTTCTTCTTGAGCAGTGTCCAGACTTCCTGAAATCCCTTGTCCTTCAGGACTGCCTCCCAATGGATTCTCTCAACCAGAAAGAGGCCAAAATTTCCCTGCCAAAATTCCAAGGTGACAGTTCTGCTGACCCTCCTCCTTACTTCTCCAGGGATCAGTTTTTTGACCAAGGCTGGTTTTACAGCAGACCAGGCTTCCTAACAGGGGATGGGAAGAGCTTATCCCACAGAGGGAAGAGTTTTAGGACAGGAGATAGCAGGGCTAATTAGCAGAGCTTTACACTAGGTATGAAGGGGACCAGGGGTGAAAGTGGGGTCACCAGAGAGGAGCCTGAATGTGACATACCAGTACTTGTGGGAGAAGGGTGTGCAATCAAGGGCTTACAGTCCTGTGTCTTGGTGAAGGAGGAGAATGACACTGCATATGGCTGGGGGAACACAGGAGTTAGTGTGAGGTTGGGGGCTATGGAAATATTGGAGTATAATCAGGATGTGATTAGGGCTTCTTCCAGACAAAAGGAGGCCCATCTGAGGTGCATCTACACCAATGCACAGAGCATGGGAAACAAAGAGGACAAGCTGGAAGCCATTGCACACCAGGACAGCTGTGATGTAGTTGTCATCACAGAAATGTGGAGGGATGACTGTCACAGCTGGAACACTGCAATGAATGCATATAAGCTCTTCAGAAGGAATAGGCATAGCAGGAGAGGTGGTGGTGTGGCTCTGTATGTTAGGGAATGTTTTGACTTCATAGAGCTTGATTCCAGGGATGACAAAGTTGAGTGTTTATGGGTAAGGAAGAAGGGGAAGGCAAGTAAGGGACAGGACAAAGAGGCAGATGACCCCCCCATCACCTGATAGATGTAGGAGGGAACATGATACCAAAAGATGAGGAAATGACTGAAGGTCTTAATCACTTCTTTGCCTCAGTCTTTAGTAGCAGGGACAGTTATATTCAGGTAATTCAACTCCCTAGGCTAGGGGACAGGGACAAGGAACAGAGAGATCTCCCCATAATCCAGCAGGAGATGGTCAGTGTCCTGCTGCACCATGAGGACGTGCATAAATCTGTGTGACCAGATGGGATGCACCCAAGAGTGCTGAAAAAGCTGGTGGCAGTGCTTGCCAAGCCACCTTCCATCATTGATCAGCAGTCCTGGATCACTGGAGAGACATCAGAAGCCTGGAAATCTACTGATGTAATCCCCATATATAAGAAGGGACAGAAGGATGATCCAGGAAACTACAGACCTGTCGGTTTGACCTCAGTCCCAGGGAGGTTGATGGAGCAGATCATCCTGGTTGGATGGCCATGCCCAAAAAGTTGTGGTCAATGGAGTTAAATCCAGTTGGTGAGGGGTCACGAGTGGTGTCCTCCAGGGCTCAGTGCTGGGGCTGCTCCTGTTGAACATCTTTATCAAGGACCTAGATGAGGGGATAGAGTGCACCCTAAGTAAATCTGCAGGTGACACTAAGCTGGGTGGAAGTGTTGATCTGCCTAAGGGTAGGGAGACTCTGCAGAGGGATCTGGATAGGTTTGATGGATGGGCCAAGGCCAAGTGCATGAGTTTCACTAAGGCCAAATGTCAGGTCCTGCACTTGGGCCACACCAACCCCCAGCAGCACTACAGGCTTGGGGAGGAGTGGCTGGAGAGCTGCCCAGCAGAGAGGGACCTGAGAGTGCTGATTGACAGACAGCTGAACATGAGCCAGCAGTGTGCCCAGGTAGCCAAGAAGGCCACCACCATCCTGGCGTGATTCAGGAAGAGTGTGACCAGCAGGGCCAGGGAGGTGATCTTACCCTTGTCCTAAGCCTTGGTGAGACTGTGCCTCGAGGATTATGTGCAGTTGTGGGCACCACAGGATAGGAAAGACATGGAGGTGCTGGAAAGGGTGCAGAGAAGGGCAACCAAGCTGATTAGGGGTCTGGAGAACAGGACTTATGAGGAGAGGCTGAGGGAACTAGGATTGATCAGCTTAGAGAAGAGAAGGCTGAAGGGAGACCTCCTTGCTCTCTACAACTATCTCAAAGGAGGTGCTAGTGAGACAGACGCTGGGCTCTTCTCTCTTGTTAGAAGTGACAGGACAGGAATAAATGGGTTAAAGCTCAACCAGGGGAGGTTCAGGTTAGATAATAGGAAAAACTTTGTCACAGAAAGAGTGGTTCAACATTGGAACAGGCTGCCCAGGGAGGTGGTGGGGGCACCATCCCTAGAGGTGTTCAAAAGACACGTAGAGGAAGAGCTACAGTGGGTGGTTTAGTGGGTAGGGGTTGTAGGGTGGACAGCTGGACTCGATGATCTTATAGCTCTTTCCAACCTTGGTGATTCTGTGATTCTAGGGAGGGAGATCTCTATTATTTCATCATCACTCTGCCCACAATGGCCTCCAACCATCACATCAATTACAAGTCCTCTGTTTAGAAACAGCAGGTTCATTGCAGTGTCTTCTCTGGTTTTTTGCGTCAGGATGTTTCAGGAAGGTCTCTTCCACACACTCCAGGAACCTGCAGGACTGTTCCCTCTCTGCTGTGCTGTATTTCCAGCAGACGTGTGGGAAGGTGAAGTGAGAACAAGGTCTCAGCTATTGCAGTTATACTTCATCTGCCTCTTCATCCTTGATGGGTCCTCTAGAGCCATGTTGGTTCCTCCTAATAGGACCGTACATGTTTTGACATCCCAAAGATAGAAGAAATTTTTTAAAAATCAACCACTGTAATTAGCAATAGGGAGAATGAAAAGATCAGGAATTTTATCCCCGACATAAAAGACAAAAAAAGTGTAATTATAAATAATGTCCAGGAGGTGACATCCAAAGAATGGAGATGTCTCCTGCACTGGTTTTTCATAAGAGAAATAGTGAGAACTGTAATTATTAACAGTCTGCAGGAAGTGGCACATGAAGTAGGAAGGAAATGTTCATGCTGGCTGCAGGTCCCAGGTCAGTGTCACCATCAATGCCACAAAGCACAGCCCAATGTTATGTGCTACATAACAACCAGCCATATGGGCAAAAGGGCTGGGGTCAGGGTCAAGGCCAAGGCCTATTAGACTCCTTAACAGGAGAGGAAGCGGGATGAAATCCAGATAGGGTGCAAAAGTATTAATGCGAAAGGGCAGGAAAACAAACAGATCAGATTAACCGTGACATCTTTCAAAACCATATCACTTACATACAACCTAGGACCCGGAATGTGGGTCAAAAGGAAGGGACCAGCTTTTTGCACCTGGGAAGAAGACAAAGAAAAGATACAAAGCTGACAAAGCTCAGTGTGAAGTAAAAATAATATTAGAACATCCGATTGTAGTCACATGCTTATGGTTTAGCAAGTATGGAGCTGCTTCCGAACAGTTTCTAATTAAACTCACTGAAAGACTTACTACTAAAGCACCTACTGAAGCACCTAGTGAAATGGCTGTGGAAACTCCTCTTCAAAGCTGCAAAAAGACATATAATTTAACTCACATAGGGCCCCAGTTGTTAAGACAATCAAATGAATTAAAATTGATATTAGATCCTACATATTCACTGAAGAAAATTCAAGTGAATATCCAAACAAATATTACACAATTACAAAAAGACTGCCAGCCCTATATACAACAAAGCCTCAAGGGCTGGAAGGCATGGCTATCGGCCAGATCACGACCTAGGCGTACGCAACGAGATGTAACCGGATAGTTTGGCACTGGACTGGGGGTACTAAACGCAATAAACCAAGAAGTAAGAGTAAACAAATTAAGTGCAGTCACTTCCCATTTGGGAGAGATCAAAGTGCCTTTAAGTTCATCCATACTTACCGTAGCAGAAACACAGTCACTAGCAACTAAATTATTAACCCTGGTAGCTAACCACACCACTGAAGACCTCCAAAAATTTGCAGATTACACAGGTAACGTGAGTAAAGAGATTGCACTCGCCATTCAGTACACTCAAACACAGCAATGGGTGCAATCAGTAGCTGCAGGGATTCTGAGAGAAGGAACATCTGGAATATTATCCCAAGAAATAAAAGAAATTATAGCAAGAAACAGTTCTACAACACAATTCAAGAAAGATCATCAGGCATGGTGGCAACTCGTAAATTTTACTTATAACTCACAAGGTGAGCAAATTGAAGCCTACCTGCTCACTATCAGTGCTGCCAAGGAGAAAATCATGTTTCCTGTCCTGACCTTAGGAACTGTGCACCACAATGTTATAATTCGACCCATAGGCCATAATGTTTGGGCAAGTTTTGATTACTCCAAGAATAAGTGGCAATCAGTCAGTACAGAGGCCTGTATTCCTAAAGAACAACTAGGATATATTTGTGAAAATACAGTTATAGAAAATGAAGATTTGTGCTTAGATACTGAAGATAGTGCATGTACCTTCAAAATGTTTCCCCATAATGACAACCAATCACAAGTTTACTATGTAGGGAATGGCTGTGCATGTATTAGAACACTATGCATTATTATTTTTATTGATCATTGTCACGAAATAGCAGAGGGTACTAATTTTTGTGTATGTAACTTTACTAGAATTGTAGGCTGTGATTTGGATTATTCTGTTCCTATAACCACTATGCAATTGATTGAAGATGAATATACTTTGTATCACGATATACCAAATTTACAGACAAGCATGAACATTAATCTTTTCAAGGCAATGCTTATGCACCCGGATATAGAACAATTAGTTCATGAAGTAAATAGAACCACTCAGCGTATACTTTGGCAAGTAATACATGATTCAACAGGTATAAAAGAGGTATTGACAAAGGTAGAACAAGTAGGAAAGCATCTGGTGGGATGTCTTCAGAGGATACTCCCCTTCAGCTACACGAGTATTCCATTACCTAATACACCCTATATTAGTCATGGTAGCGGTAATACTCATTATTCTTCTTAAATATGTGGCTATATTACAAATTGAATGATATAGTCAAAAGGATACTGTGGAAAATCCGCAGAGGCTTAAGGACAACACGTAGTCACCAATATGGTTAAAGTGGAGTCGTCTATTAACAATTCACACTCGCTTTATATAGAGCCCTTGTTTATAAAACAATATCTTGCAGGTGGCTGTATCTTGGCCACAAATCCTGTTCTCACAGAACTTCTGCTGGCTACATCATTATCCTGTTGTTACTCTTTTCTGCTGCCAGCTCCCTTATCTTTTTCCCATAGCTCATCTTTCAGTAACCTTGCAACTAGGTCTCAAGGCCCTTAGCTTACTCTAGCTAAAGTTTAATAGTCAGGATTGCTCACATGTCTGTTTTCTTCCAGACAGTTTCCCAACAGGATGCAAGTAATATGGGTAATGATTCACATCCACCAAAACCTCTCCTTGGAACTTGACGAAAGAATTCATAAGTTCTAAGGAAAAGGGGGAATGAAACAGAGGAAGACCCTGACAAGATTCAGTCCTATCAGGATTAACTCCTGTAATTTTCCACTGAAGCAGTGTGAACATCTTCTGTCTCAAAGATAATTAAAAGTGCAGGTCCTGTTCTTAAAACAAGACACTACTAAGGCTAACTAGGCACCAAAGGAATGTGGACAAAGACAACATAAAGATGTCACAACCAGCAGATAAGGGGAAAGTTATGGCTCGGGTCTGATATCTCCTTGTAACAATATAATGAAGTCAGCAAGAATCAAGAAAGGTAAAAAGTTCAACCCTGAGCAAGACTTCGTTACTTTATCTGAAGACCCCCAGAGACCCCGAGACATATCCCCAAAAGACGACTCTGCCCAGACTACGCCTGTCATGAATATTATAATTATATGTTGAAATCTTATGATTACGTATGTAAGGATGATGCAACCTCCCCTTTAACTGTATAAATAACCTAACCCTTTTCCCTCACCGGTGGAACTCTTTGTCCAGTGTGAGCTGGGAGTTCAGAAATCTGAAAAGAAATACCTTTGCTGTTTAAAGGCTCAAAACTCTGTCTCTAAACAGTTTTGTAGGCCTTTTTGGGCTTCAGCGGTGCCCCCATCCCCTCATTGTGTGACAGGACAATCGCTGTCAGTGCTCAGGGCTCCCTGCAGAGCCCTCGATGATGCTGGTACCATGCGGGGTGGGTGGGTGGGGATGAAGTGGCAACGTGGGGAAAGGAGTGAGCTGAACGAGCAGCAGCTGCTGGATGGAGGGTAGAAGTGGTGGCAGCAAGAAGGTGACGGTGACAAGGTGGTGGAGGCAAATTATTCCAGACCCTTCCCAGGGAGCCAATGAGAGCAATGTTGTGTTTAGGTAGGTGAGGAGCAATGTTCTCCATGGAGTGCTTGATGTCAAAGGTTTTTCCTCACTGTGCAGGTCTCTTGCAGAGTCACTCTGCACAAATACCAGTTGAATATAAATTTCAAAACTGAAAACCAGTAAAAAAGAGCTTTTCAAAGAATTTTATTTGATGGTCTTTTTAATCTTCTTCCACACTGGAACCTCTCTAATTATCTGTGCGACTCTCGAACACTAAAAACACCAAAGGGTGACACATGGCTGCCCAGTAGAGTAATGGGCCCCAGGGTGCTAAAGGGATTGAGTCCATGATCCTACGGTACTGTCAGGAGATTGAAAAACAAACCTTCTTAAGAAGTTAAAGCCAAAAAAAAACCCCAAATTATGTTGAATTATTGACTGGCCCCATTGGGTCCTCTTAGTGACAAAGCGTCCCCAGAGACTTGTTAGAGAAGGTCACTGGAGGCCGTGATTGCACGAAGGAAACACTTTGTAAAGGTGGCTCTGAAGCCACAGATATTTGTTTATTTATTTGTTTGTTTATGTATTTTTTATTTGTTTATGTATTCATTTATTTATTTACATTATGGATCAGTCAGGACAAACTCTGAACTCCAAGAAATGGGAAATCTGAGCCCATCCCTCACTTGCAGTTCAGGAATTTCCTGAGGGTAGTGTGGTGTGAAGATGAACAATAAAAACTGTAGGAAAAATGCACAACACCTCCCAGCTACCCCATGCAGGGGTGAGGAGCAAACCAAGTGCAGAGCCTCGACATAAACTCCTGCCTGGTGGTGGTGATACAGTGGCCATTTCTAAAGTCACCTTTCCAGACACAGACTGTCCAGACAAAGGCCATTCCCATTCCTCTCCAATTGTCCCCTTCTCCTACTCCTTGTTCATCCAGATGCCTCTCCCCTGGGTGCTGCTTTGAGTAGGAACGGTGGGGATGGGAAGTCAGAAGTAAAGTTGTCCACACAGTGTCAGACCACAAGGAACTTCTATCACCTCTTCTCTAAATAAAAAATCGTGAGATAATCTGTTAAAATATTAAATGAGAACAAAACAAGAAACAAACAAACAAAAAAACCAACCCAGAATCAGTTTTCATTATTCACAGAATGAAATGTTCCTCCTTAACTACACTGGGAAAACCTCTCCAAGGACCTGTGCAGGTCTTGAAGATGTGAAGAATATCCCAAGGAGACCCATGGCCCTTTATTGTGGTCATTATTTCAATGAGCCCCAGGGTGTGTTTGGTGCTTAGTCCATGATTCTCAGGTGCTGAGAGATGAATGAACAAACTGCTCCAGGAGTCAGAATGTAATCTGAAAGTACCTCGAAGCACTGATCGGACCCACTGAGGGCCATTGCTGCCAGAGCCTCCCCATGGCCTTGTTAGAACAGATCACTGGAGGCCATGATTGCACGGAGGCAAATATTCCGTAAAGGTGGCTCTGAAGCCAAGATTTTTTCCTTATTTCTTTGTGTGATAATGAATTAGTGTGGCCAAACTCTGAACCCCAGGCAATGGGAAGGCAGAGCCCATACCTCACTTGTGAGTCAGGACTCTTCCTGAGGACAGTAGAGGATGAAAATGAGTAATAAAATAACTCTGGCACATCTTGACCTCCCCAAGAAGGAGAAAGAAAGTCCAGAGCCTCAGGACAAAATTACTCCTGGTAGACCTCAGTGGTTGAGGTACCTGCCATGTCTGAGGTGACAAAGCCCTTGGTCCTGTTGGGCCTTTCAGCCTTCCAGAGCCCTTGGCCAACTCTCCTGCAGGTTGCCCTACACTGTCCATGCCTGTAGCTCATTCTTTAAACTTCTTTAAAAAGGCTTTAAAGTGAAGGACAAGGAGGGAGTAACTCAGTATGGCAATGATCACCCCACCATCACCACTACAAGTGATCTGGGATTAAACCTGGCCTGCTGACCCCAGGAGTCAAGCCTGAACTTTGCCAGGGCTGCCCTGAAGCCTTGGTGGTGACGTGAAAGTTATTGGGGGTGCGGGGGGAGGAAAATAGTACCATTTTTCTGTATATTTGTATACATTTAGTAATTTTTCCTTTTTATCATTACTGTTTCACCACAGCTGTGTATTTTAGTTTCCAACCCCTAAGTCTCGCTCCCTTCTTCTCTCTCCTTTCTTTATCATGGTGGGGAGGAGCATTAATATAGAGATTCTGCCATTCGGTTAATTGCCGGCCCAGCATTAAACCCTGACAGATTTATTGGCACCTGTAGTGAAATGAGGCAACCAGGTGCCACTAATTGCCAGGGAGTGAGCATGAGCTTGTGTCAAGCCCGCCTGTGCCCAATTAGGGTGGGCCCCCATTGCGCATGAGCAGGACCAGGGGGCCAATAAAAGGTGAGGCCTAAGACAGAGAAAGAGCTCAGTCCTGGGCTAGCTGGCAGACAGGTGAGTTGCTCTTGGAGCAACGGCACCTCTCTGGGCTAGTCAACTCTGAGAGCCATAGGCTTAGAGCATTGCTCGAGAGTCTCTGCTGGAACACCTGGTTGGACCTTGAAGCGCCGTTTCATAAGAGAGGTTTGTCTTGCTACATCTGGTGGAGAATGCGGGCATAGACCTCGGTCTAGCCCGTGCTCAGACGAATCAGAAAAAAGGGATCCAGTCCGGCGCAAACTAGCATTAACAGAAAACCCAAGGAGTCGGGTAAGAAGGTACACTACCCTTCCTTCCCTACCACTGATTGACCAAGAAAAAGGAAAAGATGGGATTGTCAGCAAGAACCCCTGTAAATGAGAAACTGGTGACACTGGTGAAGGAGCAAGAGCTCTCCTCCTCCCCGTCCTCTGCAGCTGCGTGGGAACTCTGGCAGGAGGTCAGAAACCTATTGGGAGACCTCCATACTCAAGAAATTAACAAAAACATAACCGGATTAGGCAGTACCTGGGGAGTGGTGATCAATGCCCTAAAAGAAATAAAAGCTGAGGCGAAAGCTGCCATCACCGCCATTGCAGCACTCCCGCCGAAAGCAAGCATTGACACTAGAGCACCACCACCAGAAGCAGGATCCGGTGTTGTCCCCACAGCACCTCCGCTACCCACCCCTCCTCCTGACGATGGAAAAACCCGGAAGGCGTTCCTAGGACTAAGGGACAACAGCCTTGCCATCAAGGGCATGAGAGGGAAGCTGCACCATTCCATAGCCGAGTTTCTATCGGATATCGGGCCGGAGGAAGAAAAGGAAGCACCTGTTCTGAGCACCAAATCAAATGAACAAAAGAATGTGAAGATGCCAACAGCCCATGCTCCCGAGATGGGCGGCCCCAGCTGCTGCTTGAAACCAGCCCTACTGCCACCTCCCAGCTCGGAAAAAGTGCATGGGAAAGAAGCAGCCACCCCACCAGCTGCACCCATCGGCCTGGAGGACAAAATAAAAGCCCTCCTAGAACAAACAAGTCAGGCCATGAAATCCTTAGAAAAAAGGATGACAGACCTAGAACAACACTCGTCTTTCCATAAATATCGAGACCCACCCACCCTCCCTGATGATGATGAGGAGGGCATTCCAGCCCCGACCTTCTTTTCACAGAGAGGAGCTGGTGGGAGATGTGGTGGTCGGTGGACGCCTGGGACTTAGCGATCATGAAATAATAAAGTTTTCAATATTCAGGGATACAAGGAGGGTCATCAATAAAACCTTGACGTTGGACTTCCGGAGGGCAGATTTTGGCCTATTCAGTAGACTTGTTCAGAGTATACCCTGGGAAACAGCCCTTGAAAACAGAGGGGTTCAAGAGGGATGGTAGTACTTCAAGGAACAAGTTTTGAAAGCATAGGAGCAGACTGTCCCAGTGTGCCGAAAGGCGAGCCGGCGGGGAAGACGACCGGTCTGGCTGAATTGGGAGACTCTGGAAGAAATTAGGGTTAAGAAGAGGTTAATTGCAACCGCAACGGTGGTTCAAGGGTTGGACTCGATGATCTCTGAGGTCCCTTCCAACCCAGCAAATTCTATGATTCTATGAAGACAGAACAACCAAGGCGTCAAAGGTGCTGATAAACCCCGACCCGGAATATGGTCTGGCTTCATCCAAGATGCCATTCTCGAAGGGGATTGGGAGGCCAGCACTGTTGCTTGTCCTGTTCTGCACGATAACAATGGGCCACCTTAATTTGAACAGCACAGTTGGAAAACCTTACAGCAAGCCAAGAAGACCCTGAGAGAAGCAGGATTAAAATAAGAGAGTGGTCAGGCCGTCCTGGATTGTCTCTTCACTGCTGACACCAATTGCCCCCACGACTGCCGCAATCTGGCCGGGTGCCTGCTTACCCCCTCCCAGCAGATTGTCTGGGTCAAAGAATGGGAACACCTGGCCCAAGCAGAGGCAAACCGCCCTCGAGCACCTGGGGATCCACTATTAGGGATAACCGCCGAGATGCTCACGGGCTCGGGACGATATGCAGATGTCCAAGTCCAGCTGCAGTTTCCGACTGTGCTCCACCACATTGCTACGCACCTAGCCCGCCGACCCTTTTACGTGGTTCCAGAGCCTACTCCAGTCCCTTCATTTACTGCCGTTAAGCAAGGGATGAATGAGCCTTTTCAACATTTAGTTGATAGACTCTGGCAGTCTATCATGGCTCAATCCGAGCTGGGAGCAGAGCAGAAGGAATCCATGTTCAAGCTGCTGGCGTTTGAAAACGCAAATCCGAGAATGAAGTCGCTGTTCTCTACTTTACCAAAAACGGCTGACGTCTCAGAGATGCTAGAGGTGGCTTCCAGGGCCACCCAAACACAACAAAACCAAGGCATGGCCAGTGCCTTTGCCGCCACCCTGGAACCTACCCAAAAGCTCCTCGCGGCAGTGGCGCAAAAGCTAGACAGAAGGGAAAATCGATACAGAAGGAGAAATCGATCAAGAAAATCCACCCCTGTCTGTTTCCGATGTGGAGCCACAGGCCACTCAGCAAGGGCGTGCTCAGCTACAGTATGGTGTGACCGATGCCAGAGAGACAACCACAACAACCTGGCATGCAGGTCTGCAAAAAATGGAAGGCGCAGCGCGCAAGGCCCCCGTGCCATGACACAAGTAGCCGGGCCAGCACTCTACACCAGCTCCCCGCCCCAGCCACAAGGGGAAGCCTGGGCATCGATGTGCCCTCAGCAATAGATGTCACGCTGACGACAACACAGGTGCACTGGATACCAACAGGAATTCATGGACCGATCTACCAAGAAAATGGCACGGTTGGAGCCTTACTAATGGACCGTTCTTCCACTGGAGTTGCAGGACTTGTTGTGCTCCCAGGAGTCATAGATGCGGATTATACAGGGGAGATCGTGATTACTTGTTTTACATTAACGCCCCCCTGATAATCAAAGCAGGAACCCGGCTAGCACAACTGGTCCTCCTCCCAAAAATGAATCTGGGAAAGAACGCCCCCGTGGCACGAGGCAGTCAGGGCTTTGAATTTTCTGGAAGCACTCTGGTAACCTTAGTGCAACAGATGAAGACAAGGCCCATCATAATTGTAAAGCTGACTGCTGGAAAAGAGGTCAAGACCCTTTCCATGATGATGGACACCAGGGCTGATGTTACAATAATCAACGTTAATGTGTGGCCTCGTCATTGGAAACTTATCACTGCCCACGATGCCGTCCAGGGAATAGGTGGTGGTTCCACCCCCCTTCAGGCCCTTAAACACGTGCAGTTAGAGTTTCCTGAGGGACAAGCGGTAACCGTACGTCCCTATGTGTTGCCGTTACCAGGATAACTTGGAGGGTTGGTTGGCAGGGAAGTGATGACCCAACTAGGGGCCATTCTCTCCATCCCCGAACCCATCCAACCCCCTCAACATTTTCAATAAGGGCCACTGCAGAAGTGCTGCCAACTCCCAGACTGCAGTGGAAGACAGACACCCCTGTCTGGGCGGAGCAGTGGCCCCTATCCAAAGAGCGGCTAGAAATCGCCAGCCGTCTGTTGAGAGTTTTACACACGAATGGTTGCTAGACAAAGGACATGACAGTGTGCAGCTGGTCAGCGTATAGGCGACAAGGACAAGGTGTCCTTGCCACCAACTGTTACAAAGTAACAGTGTGCTGTGGTTAGCAGTAAGGAGAAGTTAGCCCCCAAGAAGAATGTTCCAGAAACCGCAAGGCTGCCCAGCTACACTTACGTCAGTAGCTAAGAACCAATGAGGAGCTTAGCTTTTGCAACATGTGCGAGCTGATCTGTATAAATATGCACCGAATGTTCAATAAAGTTGAGGCCTGCTGACCATGATAGCATGAGGCTTGTCTCCCGTGGCTCCGGTTATCCCGACATTTGGCGCCCGAACAGGGACCACTCCCCTCCCTCAATAGAGCTACGTTGGGTGCGGGTCTGACTGCCGGCGTAAGGCTTGTATCGCCCGAGGCGCCTGCAGAAGATTGACGGCGTAAGGCGTTTTTTCGCCCGACGCGCCCGGAGGATCACATCGGTGGTCTCCGCCGCTACGCGCTGCCGAAGCCTGGAGGATTGCAACGGTACCGGTTAATATGGACAGGCAAGCAGCGTATGATCTTTTTACCTGTTTTCTTAAGAAACGGGGTATTAAAGATTTAGATTTAGATAAGGACCTCCCCCGTCTCCTAGACCATGGGACCTCTTATGGGTTTTTCACTGATCCCCATTTAGTTCACGATTTATACGAATGGCGCCGTTATGGCGACCGACTCTGGGAATTAGTTCTAGAAGATGATAAGGTAGCTAAAAAAATGAGTAAGTGGTGGAAGGTCGTACAAAATGAGCTCTTAATGTCGCAGGCTGAGAAGCGGGCTGCAGATAGTGCCCGTCAGGCTCACGCGAGAAATTTAAATTATGTGGTTACTGACCCCCCCGCGCCGAGCCCTCCCGACCCCTCCGCGCCAAACCCCCCTGTTTTCGCCTCGATCGAGGTTACCGCCCCTAAATCCTCGTCCGTCCCACCCCAGTCAGCCGTCCCACCCCAGTCAGCCTCGCCACCTAAGTCCCCCGCCCGTCACGCCCCGGCCAGCCGCGTCATTTTTACCGCCCCCCCACTCCCCCCCGCCTGCGGCCCCCCCCCCCGCTGCCACAGAGCCGTTCCCCGGAGCCCTTTCGGGCCTCGCGGAGGCGATGGAAGAGAGAAGACGAGAGTCATGGGCTAGTCTCGCGAGACAGGGGCTCGAGAATGGTGACCTCGCCCTAGTCGAAGCGGTACAGGACCATTCGTCTCCTATGGCATTCCCTGTCGTTTTTAACGCAGACGGGCCAGATAGCGCTCTGCGCGCTCAGATTACACAGCTTGATTGGAAACTGCTAGCGCAACTGCGGTCTACCGTCGCACAATTCGGAGTTACTAGTGAGCCTGCGAGGCAACTGATTGATTATTTTTTTAATTCGGCCGTCTTACTCCCTGCCGACATTAAGGGCATAACTCGCCTTATATACACCCCCCATCAGAAATTAACATTTGAGAGCCGATGGAGGGAAGAGGCAGCCAATAGCGCCGCCCAGAGGTGCCAGCGAGCAGATCCTTTACATGGTATTACGGTGGATCAGCTCATGGGTGAGGGAAAATATTTTCTTTTAGAACAACAAGCAGCACTGGGGGTAGAAAAGCTTAGGGAGGTTATGGCAGTTGCCAAGAGGGCGATGCAAAAGGTTCGTGACCCGGGAGGGATACCCATGTATATGGGCATTAAACAGGGTCGTGACGAACCTCTTGGATCCTTTGTAGACAAAATCATTAATGCCTTGTCCAAAGCGGGTATTACAGATCACATGCAGGATGCCCTTATTAAACAAGTTATTATTCAAAACGGTAATTCCACCACCCGTTCACTAATAGCCACGGCCCCCGGCAATTGGACAGTTCAAGACATTTTAGATAAGGCTGCGGCAATGCCCGCGAGCAATCAAGCCTTTTTAATACAAGCCTTGCAAAAGATAGGGGACAGTATAGATAATCAGGCCAAAGTTCAAAACCAGGTCTTAGTAGCCCTTGCACCCCTCCCAAAGCTACCTCATCGCAGCGCCGACCTGGGCACCAGGAGGCCCGCATGAAATGTTTTCGCTGCGGCCGCCCAGGTCACCTTCGCCGCGAGTGTAACGCCACAGGGGTTTGGTGTGGAAAATGCCAGTCTAACACTCACAACACCAACACCTGTCGTCGCTTTTCGGGAAACTCCAAGACCAGCGCGAGGGCGAACCGCGCCGAGACACAAGTAGTCCCCAACTCTCCCCAGCAACCCCCGGCAGCCTTGGACTGGACCTGGCAGCAGCAGTAGACATCGCACTCTATCACACCGGCATCCATACCATTCCCACTGGGATCTTCGGACCCATTAGGATTAATGGACAATTAGTTGGCGGACTTATTATAGGTCGCTCTTCGGCGTATGTTTTGGGACTAATTGTGGAGACTGGAGTTATTGATAAAGATACGGAAGGTGAAATATTTATTATCGCACATACGATGTTCCCACCACTGTTTATACCCAAAGGACAGAGGCTGGCCCAACTCGTACCGCTGCCTCACATGACCGCAGCCGTGCCACCGCTCTCTACCGAACCACGTGGGAAAGGATGTCTCGGATCCTCTGGAGGCATCTCGCTCCCAGTCATTGATCTATCCACCCAACCAAAGACGGCTTGTCGTCTCTCATACCTGGGACATACAATTACGCTTAAAAAGGCTTTGCTTGACACTGGAGCGGACTCCTGCATTATTGACGCCAATTTATACCCAAAAAACTGGCCTCTTTTGCCCACAAATACCACCGTCTCCGGTATCGGAGGTGTTACGCTTGTAAGAAAAACCCCCTTACTTGTGGTGGAACTGGAAAACAAACAAACCAGAGCATTTTTTGCTTTGACGCCCCTGCCTAATGAGGTGGATTGTATTCTCGGCCGAGACGTGCTCTCCCAACTAGGATACGTGCTCACGGACTCCCCTTTTGTTTAGTGGCCATTGCTTGGTCTTTCCCTCTGCCGCTGACATGGACTAGCAACGACCCGGTGGTAGTTAAGCAATGGCCTCTAAAAAGGGAACATCTTGAACAAGCACATAAATTGGTTGCAGAGCAGTTACAATTACGCCACCTCAAACCTTCAACCAGCCCCTGGAACACACCTATTTTTGTTATCAAGAAAAAAATCTGGTAATTACCGCCTTTTACATGATTTACGTGCTGTCAATCAGCAGATGGAACCGATGGGGGCTCTGCAACCTGGTCTTCCAAATCCAGCCATGTTACCCCAGGATTGGCCCATACTGATCGTTGACTTGAAGGACCTGCTTCTTCACTAT